>NC_135870.1:4995992-5368492 GCF_031162955.1 Sander vitreus | reverse complement strand
TAAGAAATACATTTTGATATGAACTTTATGTCAGTCTATTTGTTGATTGGAGTTGATATCTTCTGAATATGTATCTTTGATCTTAACTTTAAGTCAAGATATTTGCTAGTCATTATTCCAAAGCCTCAGTTTTTTTCACTTTGAAAAAATTTATCAAAACTACTTTTAATGAATCTACTTCTAATGTGTTACTTTCCTTGAAAAAAAGTCTTACAGTAATTTGTTGGAGACGTAGCAGATTTATTTTCAAGGAGGAAATGAGCAAAGTCTTCAGAAATAGAACAACCTTCAAGACGTGAGTTTTTTTTAATCAAATGCTGTTATCTTTAATGGCTATAAGGAAGGCTTTCATCTTCATTAAAACGACTCACACGTTTCTTTTGCAGAATCTCATAAATACTGGTGTTGTGCTTAGGCCTGCAATTAACAATTATTTTCATTGTCGATTAATGTGTCGATTATTTTGTCGATCAGTTGTTTGGTCCGTAAAATATCAGAGAATGGTGAAAACTGGGGATCAGTGTTTCCCAAAGTCCAAGACGACGTCCTCAAATGTCTTGTTTTGTCCAGAACTCAAAGATATTCAGTTTACTGTCACAGAGGAGAGAAGAAACTAGAAAATATTCATATTTAAGAAGCTGAAATCAGAGAATTTTTTTCCCCCTAAAAAACGACTCAAACCGATTAATCAAAATAGTTGCTGATTAATTGAATAGTTGACAACTAATTGATTAATCCTTCCAGCTCTATGTGTTTTATTCATCCAGGGTTTACACTCTGTTCTGAAAAAGTTTTAGGTAAATCAAGATGAATTGTGTCTATTGAGCTTATTTGCTTGACTGAAGAGTGCCCACCATGCTTTGGTGTGATTGGATACATCTGTTCCGCTCTCACGTGTATACCAAGTGGCATTATGTGACAGTTAGGCAGGCTAATGCTTATTGTGAGCCTTCACAATCTTTACGTATACGGTTCATTCCCCAGAGTGAAATTCTCCCGGAACATACGCACTGGCTGACTGAATAGTCCCCATGGTTAGAATCAAACCAAGGACTGATCCTACAGTATGTTGTATCTTTGAACAAAAGATTAAAGAAAATCATGCGACCCTCGATGTCCAAACAAACCACCCAGAGGTGACATCTGCAGTAGGTTAAGAACAACCTTTATGTAATCTTCCTGCAACCTGACACCATAACTACCAGCCGTGTTGATCAAGGTTGCAATTAAGTTACACAATATCACATTTGTTTCAAGTGAGAATGAAACCAGCATAGAGATTATTGTTGTGATTACATTTGCCTGGATTGGACCAAAAAAAAGGTGCCAGTGCCCTAGTTGAGCAGTTCCATGACAAGATCAACATTGCATGTGATATATTTATAATCATACGTACAGTATATCTTGCAGTGGTGACGCTGAATAGTCGACTATTCGATCTAAGGAGCTTAATTTGACTACCAATCTCACAGTTGCATCAATGCAATGTCTGAAAATATACTTATGAAACAAAAGATCATTCTATTCGGGCTATATGGGGGTCCTGAATGTCTGATTTGACATAGATAGATAGATAGATAGATAGATAGATAGATAGATGAACTTTATTGATCCTAAACTGGGAAATTATTGTGCTAAAGCAGCAAGAATAAGGCACACAGCATCCATAAATATCAGCATAATAATACTGTAAATAACAATTAGAAGTAAGGGTACTCATGTGGACAAAAATCCGAAGTGTCGGTACTAAGTACTGCTGGGTCCCATTTTAGGCACTGGATACACATAAAGATGCAGGACAAACAGGGCCGTGCACTTCATTTTTATTAGTTGCATGTATTGGCAGAAGAGAATCCTTTATTCCATACCTCCGTAGTAGCCGTAGGCCCCAGGTCCTAAAATGTCAGGATCCTCCAGCCTGCCTCCCAGGGGCCTCATCCTCCTCGGGCCCCTGAAGAATGCGTGCCGCCGGGCCCCCAGAGCACTCAGCTGCTTCATTCGTCGCTCTTTGGATCTTCTGTTCTGGAACCAAACCTACATCCAACCAGACAGACAGGAGCCCAGTTAAAAGGGTTTCAGCTTTTGCTTCAGATTGCCAGAATTGCCGGTGCAACACAGATGTCTTCTTACTTTATAGTTTTATTTTTTAAGGTGCATAACAGTGACTAATGTTTCGATGCACCGGCAATTTTGTTACTTTACACTGTTTTGTCCTGCCTTGGTTGCACCTGATTGTTGTGGTCTGCACAAGCGCAGAGAACTCTCTCTTTTTTTACCTATAAACCATGTTGTTGTATAAGACTCAGACTCTAATCACAATCTGTTGCAATGAAGCATAACTGACAGAATTGACAACAAATTATTATGTATTAACTTCATTTGGATCCTGATCATTTTAGGTAATTTCCCTGATCTGTTTAATGTCATGCTCACTGTTGTTTGTGTTGGAGCCACAATTCAAATGCATTATTATTTTTTTTTTAATAATCATCCCAGTTATCTGACAGCTCTTTAACCATTATTTAGAGTATTTCAATTAGCAGTAATTGAGGTTTACATTCTTGGATCTCAGCATTCAAATGACTATAAAAAATCAACTAGTTAAAAGTTAAACTAAAAGCTGTTCCACTTCACAGAAAAAGCTAAAACTAACCAAATTTAAGAATAACAAATATTCCAGTGCAATATCACAACTACATAATGTTTGATCATTTAACTAACACCACTTAAGTAATTCACTCTTTTATTCATATAATATAAATGTTACAATATATCTTTGAAAAGCACAAATTACCAAAGACCAACTTAAGAAGTGAGGGAATGCATAAAAATGCTCTGTTTGAAATGTAGTGTCTTATCTATTGCTGAATATAAGACTAATAAACTGGACCCAGAATTTTCATGTTCCTGTTGTAAAATGAAAAGCAAAGCAATTTAAATGTACCCCAACACAGAATCTAATGCACAAGTTAAAATAAACTGTCAAAGCCACAAATTAGAGTATAAAAAGCCTTATCGCTAACGTGAGATAAACTGTCTTTGAAGAGGAACAAAGGAGGATTTCACTACACACCATATGGAAGAATGTCTGCATTATAAGCACATAACACATCTTGTTTCACTACTGCATAATGATGTATGCTCATCCCAGCCAGGCTACACCAGAGGCAAAATCCCACTGTGCTGCAGATTAACAAAAACACACACACACAAAAACACCTAACACCACTTAGGCTCTGTTCTATGTGCTCCAGCGGCAAAGGCGACACCTGCTTATTGAGAACAATCGTCTAACTGTAGGGTACATTTTTATGGAAATGCTCTCGCTCCCCTCGAGAGAGCGTTGCTTAGGGATTACATGCACATGCTGGAGAAGCAGCGTGGCTCACAGGGCTCCCCGTGTTGAGAGCAATGGTATTTAACGCACAGTGAACGAGGAGGAGGAAGATGACGAAACAGAGTCTGCATTTTGGCTCCGAGCAACACAGGGGCGGAGATCACGGGCGGAGGGATGGACTGCCCGACGGCCTGATTGATTTATTGACTGTTTGATTGATCTCTGTTGATGCACGCACGCACGCAGCGGCATGCAGTATATGATATAGATGAGGCGGTGGAGAGGCCCTGGTCTGCTCTAATAAGCGGTGGGAACAGGCTGGAAGTGAGTGAGTAGAGCAGAGTGGTGGGAAAGGGGAGGGTGGTATGTAAATCTGTGAAATCAGCGATAATTACAGTGAGTGCACAAAAACCCACATATCACAGTTGGCAGAGATGGTGCTAATCATCCTGACACAGTCTGCACCCAGTGTGTGTGTGTGTGTGTGTGTGTGTGTGTGTGTGTGTGTGTGTGTGTGTGTGTGTGTTAAAAGACAGACACAGAGAAAGGGTCCAAAACGGTGTGTTATGCTCGCGTTATTCTGCAGAACATGTTTGTGTGTGGGGTTCCTCTCGCCTTTGGCATAAACAAGACTCACCTTTCACTAATTCATGGCTGTGCAACACGTTTGATTACTGAAATAAAGCGCCGTCTGCACAAAACAAATGATTTTCTTAAAAAAACAAAAACAAAAATAAAACATAGGATTTATTATATCCATGCATCAGTGATTTGGATTATTAGATCTTAATTTCAGAGCATAAATGAACGCCTGCAGATATGGATACAGCAGTGGGAATTAGATGCAAATAACAGGAATAAAAACAATAGTGGAGTGAGCACCATTACATTTGAAAACCATCTCTCTCTCTCTCTCTCTCTCTCTCTCTCTCTCTCTCTCTCTCTCTCTCTCTTAAGTAAAGCATTAAATAGAAGCATCAAACAGTGTAAGAATTCCAAAAGTTCAAAATTAAATAAAATAAAAATTTTGTTTTGTCTATGTTAAATAATAAAAAGACACAGCATTGTGGGGAAATAAAACTAATTTTGGGGAAGCATACTGCTTGTGTTTTGCACTTCAACTATTGTTAGAAAGCGAATTTAAATGCAAAATGACAAAAAAAAAAGATTAAAAAAATCGTTTCGATTATTTGCTTATTATTTGAGAAATGTCCATCAAATGTAACAAAAAAAACATTCACATACAGAATGCGTGGTGGAAAATGTCACTGTGGATGTATTTGCTTCTAACAGAGCACACGTCATGTTTGGACGTTTCTCTAACAGATGACGAGGCCTTCAATTAGAATCTCGAGTGATGTCACTGATTCATAATCCGGTCATTTCTCTCGGATTTGTCTTTGTCTCTCCAGACCCTCCCTCGTTCAGCCCCACTGAGCCCCAACCCCCCCCCCCACACACACACACACACACACACACACACACACACACACACATACACACACACAAACAGCTGATCTGTACCTGGATGACTCGCATGTTTAGTCCCGTTTCCTGGGCCAGTTGTTCCCGGATGTGCCGGGTCGGTTTCGGCGTGGCGACGAACGCGGCCTTTAACGTCTCCAGCTGCTTGGCCTTGATGGTGGTCCGGGGCCCCCGCCGTTTGGTCCCAGAGTTCTGCTCCTCGTTCTCAATATTGTTCGTTTCCTTATCTGAAGACGTGGAATTGTCCGTCTCCTTTATGTCGTCCTGTATTGGGTCCTGCAGATCCGGCGATAAACTCCTATCTGTACACGACGACACTGAGGGGAAAACCAACAGGACGAGGGTCACGATCCGAAATGTCGGGGGGGGTTAATTAGGCCTGGACATGCACAGCGGCGATACAGGGAAATATGCATTCAAAATATGTTATACTTGACTGAAATATGTTGGGTTTATTTTTTTAAAGAAGACGAAAAATTCACTCGGATTAGATTTGTAGCCTACGCTTTCTCTGCACGTTTCTTTTCTTTATGTTGCCTATGCTATTGTTTTTTTGTTTTTCATGTATTTATTTGTAATTTGCAGATTTGATGTCTGACGTGTTTACAAAAATGGCCCAAATTCAACGTAACTCTGACTATTTCTCATTTAAGGCAACACAATAACTTGCACACATAGACCATATGACATGTAAAATAAATAACACATCTTATGTCCATAATGTGCCTGTAAAGAAGAAGGGAGCGTGCTATCAGGATGGATGAATAGACTGCGGAGAGAGGAGCGGCAAACACGGCCGGACTAACACAGCCTAGCCTATACTCATCCCCAGCGGATCCTGGCGTACAATAATAGAAAGCCATTGTCCTGTGGAGGTAAATATTGAAGCCATTCATCTGACAAGGTTGTTGTGAAATGCTCTCTACGGACTGATGGAAATGTTTAACAAAAAAACAAACAGAATCTTACAGGACATTTAAAGCCTCCACCCTCGTCTTTTTGTTTTGTCCACTGAAAGGCAGGTTAGTCAGATAGGCATTTAGGCTATATCATATTCAACAACATGGCGATAAAAAAAAAAAATGATTTTGCTTCTGCTTATTGTATCGAACAGGAAACAAAAATCACACACACACACACACACACACACACACACACACACACACACACACACACACACACACACACACACACATTTATCACAGTTTATTATCGCGTCGGTTTACCTGAGTTCAAGTTGACTTCATTAATGGCCCCGGAGCTCGAGTAATCTTCTTTGCACACGAACTTGTTCTCGTCTATGACATAGAGTTCCTCTCCCGTGGACAGCTGCTTGTTGCACACCATGCAGGTGAAGCAGTTGAGATGGAACACCTTGCTGCGGGCTTTGCGCACCAGGTCGTTTGGCGAGATTCCCTGCAGACAGCCCGCGCATTTAGTGCCAAAGCGCCTGCACGGAACCAAATATTCATGTGAAATGTTTTTAAACAAAAGCCAAATTAACATTCAGTTTAGGCCCAAACATAATGATAACACAAAAGCCAGCTGGTTTGGCCAACACAACATAATATCATTATTATTCTTTTATATATATATATATATATATATATATCGACATTTTATGTCTATAATCCCGTAGACACTCACTACCAAAGGTCCAGAATTAAATACGTTTTTTTGTGATGGTTTTAAAGCAATTTGACAGCATTGTAGTACATATTATCGGTGCATCCAAAAGCTTGCTTGTAGAAGCCAATCCAGAACAGATTAGTGCATAAAAAGTCACAAAATGAAGAATTTCAACCTCATAAATAAACACAAAATGAGGGAAAAACTCCAAGAGGTTCTCTTTTTGGGGAAAAAAAAAGAACCCCCCCTTTAACTATAGGCTGGCTAAGGGCCTGATATAAATGTGCATATCTGTGGTAATATAAATATAAATAAAATGTGTTATTAAAGCATTATAATTTGGTAAGAATACATTATTCGAGCATTTACAATAATAACAGAGATCAAATTGTAATAATGGTCAAACTATTCTACTGTCAAGCTAATAATATACCAACAAATAGCAGCACACAATAAAAAAAAATAAAAAAATTATAAGAAGAAGAGGAATAATATGGCTAAAAACCCAATGTTTCTTATTTCTCACCATCCCAGTAAAAGCCAGAATAATCTTATATAAGCAGTTCATTTTGGTGAAGTATTAAGTAAAAGTAAGCAAAAGGCATGTCTACTTGTCTCTCTCTATATTCTACTGGCAGTATTAGTAATGGCGGTGGAGACCATTCAAACGGAAATAAAAAAATTCAATTAAAAAAAAGTCAGGCTTTAAAAAGGATGTGGAAAAAAAAAACTCGTGCTCATTATTTTGATGGAGGTGCTCTGACAATAACCCCACGCAAAACGTATTAGTGACAATCAACACATTGTAGCCACGTATATATAACCGGATTAAGCAGAGTAGGAGCATTTTAGCGTGAAAATCTTCTCTTAATCCATATTCACCCGCTTAAATACCGAGTAGGAAGAAGACTCATCAATTTGATACACAAATAAAACCTAAAATGAATTCAGCAGAATTCCACTCCTGGTTGGGAAGAAGACGTGGTGACTGTTTTGTAATTCATCATGACGGAAAGAGGTGAGAGAAAACACACCTGAGTGATAGAAACAGTTATCACCTGAGGTTATTATTGAGAGTTTTAGCAGATGTTCGAGGCTCACTTTGGGCCTGCTCTACCTGGATTTTCAGTCGGCCTATCGTTGGGGGGGGGCGCTTTAAGCCTCTGGGTGAAAGCAAGCACTCCTTTTGTGGAGCATTGTTTTAACACTAATGTAGGCTTGTCTCCCCATTTGCAATGGTATCGCTCCACTGTTCCTCTCTTTCACATGCATGGCCAAGCCCCCCAGCGAAAGGGCACAACTCTACTTACACAACAAATGGGCATATTAGGGTGATTACTGTTTCGCCTGGCTAATGGCTGGCCATTTAAATCCACCGCTTGATGGGACCTGCGGTAATATGATGGCCAAGGCCGCGCGAGGCCAATAATAGCCCGTCTGGACAAAAGGCTAATGTGTCTTACATGTCATTAGACAATTTGGGAGAAAATAACTGACACATATACGAATGAAAATGATGCTAAGAGAGTGCGACGGGACAAACAAGGCTTCACTCATCACTCAATTACCTGGGACACTTTTTTAGGAATTGTGCACCGGTTAATAGCCTAATGGCTGTTGTCTGATCTGGAAAATAGATAGTAATGTTCAGCACAGAGTACACGTGGCTGCACAATGAAATTACATTGCAGTTGTTTTATTGTAAAGGCCATATTCAAAGGCCACATTGTGACCAATATTTCATTTTAGAGACGAATAAAAATTCTAATTTTTTTAAATGAGTTATCAGTTGTACTTTTACATTTATTCTGCGTGGTAACTTTTTTATTGTAGAACCCTGCAGCACAACAACACTGGCTTTAAGTTTTAACCTATGACTCGATATTTTGACCCTTGTGCACATAGGATTTAAGTTAAGGCCTGACTTTGTGGGCTACACGGTCTTTAATTTATTTCTACATTTTTATCAATATCGCATCCATGGAAAGTTTGACCTAATCTTACATTGTGACGCTTATTGTTGTGAAGAATCAGAGCTCTGAATCCAGACTCTCCGTTACCTGAAAAAGTCCATTTTGCAATAGAGCTTCCCGTCCCTGGAGAAGCACTTCTCGGTGAGGTTGCAGTTGCACTCGCAGCACTGGACGCACTTGGCGTGCCAGGCTCTGTCCAGCACGTTGAGGAGGAACCGGTCCAGGATGGGCCGCTCGCACCCGGCACAGTGGACCATCATGTCTCCGGCCTGCAGGGCGCCGAGTGCCGACCTACGGACTGCGCTGCTCGGACTGGGGCAACCCGGGTCTACGCGGAACAACGTCTTGGCTCCGGGAGGGTTTGCTGTCAGGCGAAAAGTGGAGGAACCTCCCGTTCACAGGCGGCGGAGTGACAATCCCCGGGAAGTGTTGTAGTCCTGCTCCTGTTTGCTTGCAGTCCTGGCACTTGTCACAATCCACAATCCAGAGAGGAGAGATTTCAGCCGCGCCAGCTGATGGACTGCGTAATGGACAAACCGGACATGTTTTCCTCGCGCGCACAGCTGTTAAAACATCATAATTCACACGTGTTAATTTCTAATATTTTATCCCTCGCTCATGCTTTGTTTTGGGTCCAGTCATTTCCTCCGGGCTCATCTCACGCCGCCACTTTCGCATCACTGTGCCTGCGTTATCACGAGGGTTTGCCAGCGCCACGCGCACCCTGCGCTCACATTGGATGACGCTCTCGTTAATTCCCGTGCCGGCAGAGCCAATCAGAACACAGTTGTCATGGTTACACGTTTATAGCCGTAGCCTTCGAGCGAACCTGAATCACACACGCCGTATACAGAAATTCCAGGGCCGAGAGGATGCTGGGTGTTTCAGACAGAGGCCAGCTTGAAGGTTTCATGGTGGTTCATTCAGACAATAACTGTCTTTAGGAGGAAACAAACATCAGATAGTGCCACCAGAGAAGCTTCCTGCAACATTTTTGATCGGACTTTAAACTTAGAAGTCCACAAAACACGATGAAGGCCAGGCGATACCTGTACAACAGGCGAGGGAAGACGCGTTTAAATGGCACGGCGCTGTCACTGACATGAATGTGAATAGCTGCAATGGGAGTGGGAGTAGCCGAACAAGGGGCTAATGCTACACAGCCTTATAATGGCCTTGTGACAAAACGCTCCTGCATTACACTGTGGCCGTGCCAGGGCTGCAGAGGAGGGGCCGCGGGCCTTTTCTCATGCAGAAAGCTATTTACAGGGAAATGCGATGGATTAGGTGCAGCTCATCAATAGGGAGAGCCTGGCCGCCAATCGAAACGAATTTCAATATTTACCGAACAGCCTCGTTTTGTTAGTTTGCAGTTAAGCAAACATGCAATACGCTAATTCATGTTAGTGGATGGGTGAGAAGCATTTTTTTCTTTAATGATGATTCATGGTAATGACATTAGGTGTGAATTTTGACTCATTTTACACGATTATAGGTCATCCGAGACAACATTTAGAGAGGAACAGATAAACAACAGTCCTGTTAGCATTAAGAAGCTAAATAGACAATATATTAACATTTAGTCTTATCTATCTATCTATATATCTATAATTGTCAGTTATGTTATGATCAGTTGCCAGATAAAATCTAGATCAAAATAAAACTGTTTAATTAATTGTTTATTTATTACATTGCATTCATTTGGCCGATATTTTTGTCTGACCTAAAAACTGTTAACCAGACACCCAACGTCAAAAATAGTCCATGTCTTGCTTAAGGGAACATTGTTGGACAGGAGAAGCCAGGTATCGAACCACCAACTTTACAAACAATGGCCACCTTAGCTTTACGCATCTCTTACTGTCTTTCTTTCTTACTTCCAAACTAATGCCTGTTTGTTTTCCTGACTGTAACATATCCTGTTTTCTGGCATCCTTAAATGTAACATTGATAGAACCATTAGAAGAAGTCTCCACACCTCTCAGCTCCGGTATAATTAGCGTTTTCCTATCAAAATTACGCCCCAAGTGTGGATTTATTCTCAGGTATCAGTGGTTTAACCTGTGTATTCCAGGCCTTTGTAGAGACAAGGCTGAATGAGTTTCCCCAATTATCCGAGCTCCTAACACAGCGCCCTTTAGCCTGTAAAACAAGGGAGACCAAAAAAAGGGAGGGGGGGGTTCAGGAGGAAACGGTGGGAAAAAGAGCATGTGAGGCAAATGCTCTTGTTTGAATGTAGCCACATCACATTGTGCAAAAGAAAAGAAAAGCCCTATTTGCTTTTGCTGTGCTGTGTACACCGAGCGTCACCCAAAGAGCGAGACACTCACCTGGAGAAAAGTGCAGGAGCTGTCCGTGGTACTAAAGAAGGCAAGAAACACCAAGGACAGCAACAGGCTTTTCTCCTTTCAATGAGAAATCCTACATTACACGATCACACATAGCTTCTGTAGAAACATGTGTTTTAAATGGATTCTGACAAACTGGTAACAAAACTGGCTACGCTATGGCCTTGACCCTGGCGTGACATCTCATCCTCCTATAGGGCCAAAAATCAATTCTTCAAAACACCTTTAAGCCTCTTTAGACTTTAGACTTTACATCTCTATTTCTCTTTGAAGTTTGTCCTGATGAGGTTTTTCAGGTTTTGTAGATTAATGTCAGTCGGCAGAGGTTTGTACACCATACTTATAAAGACGAGTTCTTCAGGTGGAGCAACACGACACATCATAACATTAGCTGAATATAATATATAAACACACCGATTAGACAATATCATAGTCTTTTAAATTAGCATCAACGAGCCATCATTTAATAAAACGCTGACGGATGTATTCATTTGATTCATGTCACTTAACTAATGGCTGAACAGACTTACGCTTTTATTAAGAGTCATTCCATTGACACCACAGTAACACATTTCTTAATAAAAACATAAGAACTCCCTTGCATTCTGTAACATTTCAAAGTAAAGCTCACATTTCTGATATTCAGATATGTTCAGAGCTCGGTGATAAAAACCTCTCCATGGAGAGTATTTACACAGGTCGAAGCACTGGAGGATGGATTGCTGTTATCCAGCACTTGAAATAAAGATCAGAAAGTTACGGAAGAGGATCCATGAAGGATCCCAAATCATAAATTTGTAGAACTATTTTATAAATAAAACTACTTTTTTTTCCTTCTTTTCTGGAGGATAGAAGCTTTGTTTGTATAACCCTGTACTACGTGCATACAGGCCATCACAACACATACTGTATTTCTCAAGGACCAACATCTGAACATCAGTCCCCTTTCTTTGCTAAGAGGCCTTCATGAAATACCTCCGCAGCTGCACACCTCTGTGTCTCTGTCAATCTTTTTTAGTTTGTAAAAGGAGAAATTTAAACACTGCAAGCAATGTCCACAAACCCTCTACCCTTGATGTCCCTTCAGTGTGAGCTCCCACAGAATCTGCGCCCAAAGGATGCCCGAAACAAAGGTTAGCGTTTGCAGTAATTGAATTTCAGGAAGTATTTTTTAAATACAAGCAAAAAGAACCTTCTTCCTGGTGAAGTAGCTTGTTATTCGTGGTTGCTGTGGTGCATTGTGAGCTGAAATGAAGCCATAAAAAGGGAAAAAGAAGATAGAAATATAAATAAATAAAAAAGCAGGTGCATAGATAAATGTGAGACATGGAGAGAAAATAAAAAAAATAAAAAAAACACCTCCCACCTTCACTGCTCCACTCCCCTCCACTCTGCACCTTGACAGCATGGACACCTGAGCAGACTTCTCCTCCTCCCTCCCCTGCAGCTGCCTTCCATGCATGCGGTGTCACCCCAACCCCAAAGACGCGTGCGCACGCATACACGCTCGCACACATGTACGCTCAAGACCACCTCCAGGGCCCCTCTCTGGCAGGGCCAGTCCCAAGGGAGAGGTTAGTATGATGGATGTCTGACTGGTAGCCCTCCCTTAGGGCCTCCCTCTCCGTCACCTCTCTGTGCTCTGAATTAAAAGGCCGTTTGTCTCCTCGGAGTCCTCAGCTGTAGAGCGCCGGCCTGCAATTTCACAGCACTCAGAGAGAGAGAGGGAGACCATTACAGAGGAGGTTGTCAGGGGAGCCATCAGAGCCTGGACACGCCTGAGGGACTCTCTCTTTCCCCTCCATCTTTCTCCGCTCCCGTCTCCTTCTGCTCAGCCCACCAACACCTCTGTCCCACTGGAGGCAGCCAACCCTGCACTCACAAACATATCAATATTCAAGGCCTCTGGTACATTCAAGCATGTATTCACCTATATGCATATACGCGTGCACACATATCACAGACACACACACACACACACACACACACACACACACACACACACACACACACACACACACAGACATACACACACACACAGTTCATTTGTCGTTTTAAAAATTCATCTCTCTCTGTTGCTGATAAATAAATAAATTAACACATCTAATTATATGAAGGTAAAGCAACACTATAGAGCTTTTGAAAAAAGAAATAACACAGTCTTACTCTTGGAAATGAAAACTCAAATTCATAAGAAATAAACCATACTCCTAAATAATTCAATGCACTCGGGGGATTTGCTGCTACAATCTTACTTTGTATGACCAGTTGCTTATGGTGGCTAATGTTAATGAACTGTAGGTATTGCTGTATATCTGACATCACTGAGTCAGTTTGTCCATTTGTTACATTGTGTTTTAACATTCATTGAATCCCACAGTTAAAGTCACTTGTGGCCACAGTGGCCGCTGTTCAGCAAAGGTTCCACATGCCCGCTTTAAAGGAGAACACTGGAGTTATTCATTCCATGGAAAGACCAAAGCCAACAATGCATTAGGGGTTGAGTATGCTTGAAATAATTAGTTCGTACAACGTTTCATCCAACCACTGTTTACATTTGATCTGATTGGCCACACTTGAAGGTGGGGCGAAAAGCCTGCGGTCATAGCTGCCTCCTCCTGGCTGTATCCCACTGCCTCTTTGATTTCTTTCCAAAAACTCGGCGCCTTTTGCGGGTCTTTGTAATCTCGAGCCAATGAATTGAACACAGCGCATACTTTTGGACCAGCTCTCACGTTGTGCACTCGGTTGTGCACATGAAAAGTAATAGAAGTAGATGTGTGAAGAATAAAAACAGAGTGAGTTTGACAGAGACCCTCTGCACACCTTTCCAATTTTTGATTAAAGTAGCTGTGCTCATTGGATTGTCCGTTTTGAAATACTGATCAAGGCTGTGCAATGATATGACAGGAACTTAGTTTGAAGCATACTTTCTTCCTGTCTGTGGAACTTAACCCCACGCCTGTTAATTCATACTTAAGATGTAAATCTTTAAAACAGGTCATAAATATGTGTGTATGTATATATATATATTTTATTTTTTTTAATTTTTTAAGTCAGTATTTTTTTCTAAAATAGCTAGGCACTTTAGTTTGTTATCAAACATTACTCAAAGGAGGAAATAGAGTTTTTGTTGGGGACTACTTTCAGCAGCGGATTAATCCACACTTGGTGCTCTAGTGAGTATCTGTGGCAGCAGGATGGTGTGTGGGGGCCTGAGTCAAACATTTTAAAAAAAAATTTTTTGTGGCATTTTTAGATAAGACAGCTTTAGACATGAAAGGGGAGAGAGAGGGGGAAACGACATGCAGCAAAGGGCAGCAGGTCGGAATTGAACCTACGATGGCTGCGTCGAGGACTAAGCCTCTGTCTATGGACGCACGCTCTACCAGGTGAGCTACCCAGGCGCCCCATTGATGAGTCTTTAATAACAATGGAGCTCTATGGCACAGAGAGAGAACATATATCAGGCTGTGATACACAGAAATAATTGGAAACATTGATTGTTGGTTTTGGTCTTTTATCTAGATCTTTTGACATTAAGAAAAATATTGAATATCGCCACCTGTGTCTTTTAAAACAAAAACAAATGATACATTAAGCCAATCTGTACAAATAGTATGTATAAAGAAGCCTTCCCTCTGTATGTGTGAAGAATATTTAACAGTCATTTTCTCAGTATTTTCTTTGTTTTGTAGCCACGAAACATATTTTCTATTTTTTCTTTCTTTACACTTTCAGCTTTTCTCTTTGTCCTGAATTAAAAACCACACGGAACTCATTAAAAAAAAAAAAAAAAAAAAAATGTGCATGGAATTAATTTGATGTGAAGTATTTGTGATGTTATGTGAAGTGCTTTTGCTCCACAGGAATCTGCACTGGATTTAATAAATGTGTTATGATTAGAAGGACAGGCAGTTTGGGAAGCTATCATCAAGGAAAACAGACATGGCAGAAAGCTCAACTCACACATAAAACCTTCTCAAATACCCAAAATAAACAAATTCAAACAACCACATTCACCTTTCACCCTATGGGCACTAAATCCCACATTATTCCTCGCACAAACAAACACACACACACACACACACACACACACACACACACACACACACACACAGACACGCTGTATCCTATGTAGCACTTGTGAATAGATAATTGGAGCAATGTTCCAGGTGAGCAGGAGTCATAAGTCGTTGTGCAGGACTGGATATTCTTCCTGCAGTCAACCGCTGGGTAAAGTGGTGTGTGGCTCTATGCGGCACAGTGTAAAAAGAGACAGGTGGATGGGATCTGGGTAGTCGTGGAGAGTAAAAGCATGACTGCATGGCTCACACTGTGTTGAGTTCAGCCCCCGTCATTGAGATATAATGAGGGAGATCACCTTTCACTGTGAGCCATCCTAATGAGGTAATGAATGGGGGGGGGGTGCATCACACCTTTGCCCTCACCTACTCTATTAATCAGAGTAGGGTCACACACAGCCGCCAGGACACAACCTCCCCCATCTGGCAGCACTAATGGACCAAGCGATGGATTGAAGGTGCTTTTAGTTAAAGAGCTATGGTTAGTAACCAGGAGAGGAGAGGAGAGGAGAGGAGAGGAGAGGAGAGGAGAGGAGAGGAGAGGAGAGAGGGATGAACATCATTTCCTGGGAAGAAAAACCAGAGGAAATATAAGGGGCGGGGGCAGCTGACTGGGAGAATGTTTCACACCTTCGAGGTAGTAGGAGTGAGAAGTGTGTGTGGCGGCGACCTTTGACCTCATCTCCAGCCACCTGGAGGAAGGCTCAGGAGGGTCAGCCGGCTATCTGGACTGCCCATGGCAGGCTCAGCAACTGACAGACATTTACTGTATGAACCACGGTGACACAACAATAAGGTTTCATCTCAGAGCAAACATCGCTCGTCTACAGTCATGCCAGGTGCTCACGTTAACATTAGCTCATTAGCACGAAATACTAAGCAGAGCTGAGGCTAATGGGAATGTCATCAGTATTGTATTTGTTTTTTTGCTCATGGTTGTATTTAATCAAAGTTCATTTTCAAAAGGGACAGAGAAGCTGAAAGAGCACATTAATCACATCTATGAACAAAAACAAAATAGATTTAATCAGCTATTTAGAGGTTGTTCCCTTAAACTGAATGTCAGACATATTCAGTGCTGTTGGTTTTCAAAGAAAATATATATATTTCAGTTTCTTTTCCATTACTGCAGCTATTTAAATGATTTAGAAAATGTGTTTACCATGCACTCCTTTAAGGCTCACTGGGATGGAGGCCAGCTGGATTACCACTGGTTACACGGACAAAATGGTGATTACATAACTCCTGCTACGAGATGTAAACAAACATGATAGAAATTAGTTTATGATCCTAGTCAAATTATCAGATGCATTTGTATTGTCCTCACTGTATTTATACACCCTCCTGCATTGGTCAGCTGTGTGCAGACGAAGAGGGTGAATTGGACTCGCTAAAGTGGGAAGGCTGGCCAAAAAAAAAAAAGGGGATGGAGGGAGGAGGGGGAGGTAATCTCAGCTATGTATGTGCTCTCAGCATCCCGTCCTCCCCTGGCTAACCGCACCGGCGGCCACTTGAATTAGCAGCAGAGGATTATGGGCAGAAAGCCTCATTAATCTGGGCAACAAACAGTGGCCAGTGTGAATATTTGCACCCAGAAATTGAAAAGATTAAGTCCTATTTGACAATGACTGGCAGGCTCCGTGCTGCAAGAGGCTACTGTTAAATATTCATATCCTGGACTCCTTCTCCTTCTCGGTCTGTCTCTTGTGTGTGTGTGTGTGTGTGTGTGTGTGTGTGTCTGTGCTAAATAGAAGCGATGTGCAAAGACAATAAGTTAAGTTCTATTTGTGTCAATAATATGATTATAATAATACATAAATTGAATATTTTTTTAATAGCAAATTGGCAAAACAAGCAAATAAAATTGAATCTATTGAGTTAATCAGGACAAATGAAGTGTTATTTAAACTAATCATTTTATATTTTTGACCAGCAGAAGAAGGATCTAGTTGCAGGGTTATACAGACAAAGGCCCCTCATCTTAAAAACACACACATAACTGACCTGAAAAGGAGTGGGGGTCTGCTGTGACATCCCATCGTTCTGCCTGCCTTGTCAGCCTTGCAGGAGATTCCCTCCTCAGCAAATACACCTGCTATTCATTTCCTACAAGGCAGAGAAGGCTCGCCAGACCTAACAAAGCTATTTACCCACCTCCAGCCCAGCCTGTGCAGACGCTATCGCTAATGTTTTCCCTTCTGCAGGAGATCAATATGTTTGGAAGCAGACAAACAACCCTGCTCTGCCAGGCAGGCTCTTCCCGTTTAGCAGGCCACCACTGGGGGCCCTGACAGCAGATGTACACACCCGAATCAACAAGCAGCGCTTCTCCAGAGTCAACACTGGACACAATCAACAGGCCAGGATATACAGTGCTAAGAATTAACACCACGGCCCATATGTGCCACACCAAGGATCAACACTCATCCTCGCTCCTGTGCCAAGTGATGGCTGCTTCCAGAAAACAAACCACAGAAGGAATATTGATTTAGGCACGAGCAGGGAGAATTATCACAGAAATGTAAAGCTGCTGGAATAAACATAAAGCTTTACTGTGATAGAAAGCTAGAGAGCTGCGCAGTATGGTGTCCTGGAGATGTTTGAGACAGGCGAAGCAAAATGATTCAGACAGATTCAGCTTTCCACCAGATACAACAGTGATATAAGCTTGAGTAAACAACAGCAACCAAACCAGACAATACAAACAGCGAGAGCCAGACTAAACTAACATCCAGGTCCCTGATCTTCTCCTCTGGATAAGCCCTCATGATCTCTATGGCCTCCTCTCCTCTTCTTTCTCCTCTTCTCTTGTTTCCTTGCCTCTCTTCTTATTTCCTCTCCTTGTTTCCTGTCCTCTGGTTCTTTGCCTCTGCTCTCATTTCCTCTGCTCTATTTTCCTTGTTTTCTCTCCTTATTTCTAATAATAGGGTCCTCTCCTTGCTACCTCTCCTCTTGTTTCCTTGCATCTCTTCTTGTGTCCTCTCCTTGTTTCCTCTCCTCTCAACTTCTTTCCTCTCCTAATTTCCTATCCTCGTTTCCTCTCCTCTCATTTCTTTTTTGCTTCCCTTCATCTCCTCCCTCTCGAATCCACTCGTGTCCCAGACTGATCTCATGAAGTGACGTATGTATGACACACCAATTGGTAGGAAGGTTGGTCGGGGTGGTGGATGGGTAAAACACAGGACTTTCACCCAGGAGAGCTGGGATTGCGTCCCACGTGTGATGTTTCCTTCGTTTTCCGCATGTTTCCTTACCATGTTTTTCTTTTCCTAAACCCAACCCAGTTTTTCTTTTCCTAATCCCAACCGTTTTTTCTTTTCCCCCGCGTGTGACGTTTAAACCAACCGTAGCCTCGCGACAACACGCCACTGCCATCTGCTGTATACAGCGTAGATATACACGCGGATAGCTCAAAATGCGTACAGATAATACGCTGCTTGGCTTTAGGAAAATGGCGTGTATGTGTACGCGAAGTCATGATATCACGTTACGTGTCCTCTCTTCTGGCCTTTCCTCTCCTCTCAGCTCCTTTACTTGTTTCCTCTCCTCTTACAGTAGATCGCCTCTCCTCTTATGTCATCACCTCTCATTTCCTCTCTCTCTTGGCTCCCTCTCGCTTTGATTTTTTTCTGCTTTGAATTTGATTATTTAACACAATTTACAATATTTCTGTATTTTTATTTGCAACATAATGCAGGACCTGTGTGAGTGTGTGTGTGTGTGTGTGCGCGTGCGTGCGTGACGTAGCTCTACAATGATGTAGAGAAAGAAACGTGCAGTGAACGGGAGAGTCAATGTATGTGCATTTGAATGTTCCTTTGGACGTGAAGCAGCTGTGTGCAAATGTGTGTGCACATGCTGAAGGTGGTCATGGGGTTGATTTCTGGTTTTACATGCGTGGATGTGTGCGTGCAGGGGTGTGTGTGTGTGTGTGGGAGTGGGAGTGGCAGGGTGAGTGTGTTAAATTGTTCTGTGTTGTGGAGATAACACAGGATCCCTATCAGCTGCATCAGGGGGCTTAAGACCCCGATGGGCGTGAGGGGAGAATGAATTTTCCTCACTACTCTGCATATTACAGGATTACACTGTACCTTTAGATATGCTTGGGCTGAGCCTATCTCTGCCTTATGGCTATACGCATGTAGATTATTGAAATAGACTGTCACACAGTGAATGAATTGAAGCAACACCACAGGGACTGCACCGGGTCCTGAAATGAAATACGCAGAAGTGAGATAACAGTGATAGGATTTTGGTTTTTGACAATGTTCGGACAGAATACAGTATAGTTCCTTATAATCCTGCCATGCAACCATAAATATGTGTGTGCTCTGCTTTTTTATAGGAGAAATGTTTCTGTTTTCTCTTCTGAAAACAGAAACATTTCTCCTATAAAAATGTTTACGTCAACATTAACCTGAACTGCAGCCAGCGCCGCTGCAAAGAAATCAGGGGCTTTTCATTTTCCGGGCCCCCCTCAGTCATGCATACACCAGCATCGAGCTCACACCAGGTGCAACAGAGTTTTTCATCCATTACAAAGTGGCGCACTAGTGCCACATGCAGAGGATGTGTATGTAGAACAGACTGGCCTCTGGGCTTGACGGCGGACAAGCGGGGGAACACAGAGAGCAAGGAGGGGCCATCTTCTTCTTCTCTTTTCCCCTCAACGCCTCCTTCGCTCAGCCCCCGTCTCCCCCCACCCCGCAGCCTCTGGCTAATTACTCCTTTTTTCAAATGCAAAGCAGCGGCAGAAAGTGAGATGATTTCTCGGCGGCCCGCTTTAGGGAAGAAGCGAGGAGAGAGGAGAGAAAGAAAGCCACGGCAAGAAAAGAGGAGCGAGAAGAGACCAGAGAGGCTGAATGGAAGAAAGAGGTGACTTTCTTTCCCTGGCTGGCAGGGACCTTTGAAGTTGGGCAAGATGGAGAGGGGAGGGGGGCTTTCTGTGAGGGGATGGCGGTAAGAAAAAAAAGCGAGGGAAGATCGTGTTAACGAGATGGCCTCTAAAGACGAATTAAATGGTGGGAGAAAAGAAACACGATCAGGCCTGGCCCTACTTATAGACTCCTCACAGACTCACTCTTTTCAGCGCCGCAGAGGTGTTCCAAAGCCTGAATTCCTTAGCTCAGCTCTTTAAAAGGCTTGGAGTGTGGGGTGTGTGAGTGAGGGGCTGCGTTTGGGGGCAATAGGGTGTGTGTATGAGTGCAAATGTGTGTGCGGGAGGGTCACCCGTCCTTTAGTCACACATCCCAGCCCCTCAATGGGGAGGTCAGGGACTTACACACCGATGGAGGGTCAGAAGTGGCAGGGATTACACGTCTGCTCTAAGCCCCCTAGATCCTAGTGTTTTCACTCCCTCTCGCTGTTTGTTGTTTTGTGGCAGAGCAGACGAAGGAAAGAAAGGGAGACGGTCGGGGGAATTAGTGTAAAGCTCGGGAGATGAATGGGCATCTTATTCGCACCTCTTGTTGGCTGTTTTTTAGCCCCCCCAAAACAGCCCTCCCATTCCTTGTCGCAGTGAAAGCATGTTAGGGTTGCCTTTGTGCGGACAAAAGGAGACTCCCCTCCTGGCTTTCATGCTCCTGGTGGAGCAACAAGAGGATTTGGCCCGTCGCGCAGCGCCCACAGCGGCTCCAGCTTTGATTGGACCTCGGCAGGAGAGAGCTCTGCCTCTCTTTCTTGATTAATCAAGTGATTCCAGTGCTCTCAATAACACCTTCCTTTTTTCTTTTCTTTTTTTTTACACACTCTTTCTGTGTCTCAATAATCCTATCTCCCCCCCCAAACACCCACACCGACAACCCACGTCTGTCTCCCCCCCTCCAACTGAAGAACACTTTTTCATCTGATTTTTTTTTTGCTAATCTGATGTGTGGGTGTATTTTTTTTTCTATTTTTTTTTCTGTGCTTATCACCGCTGACACGTGAAAAAATTAATGGGACTAATTTAGATGATTTTTATATATTTTTTTTCAACAATAGTTGACCAAAAGTTGACCCGATGTGTCATTCAAAACACAAAGTGCCTTCAACTGTCTGATTGATTTTCTTTTTTTCTTCTGTAAACAGAGATCCAGATTATGAGATTGTCATTTGAGTGTTTTAAATACAAATCTCTTCAGCTCATGCATTATTCTGCTCTTGTATATGATTTATATGCATTGAAATGTAGTCACGCTCCAAAGATGATTCTTTTATTAGTTCCGGTGTATCATACTATCTAGCACATGGAGTTCAATCAAATTAAATTCATTTTAGCTCAGTTCAATTCAATTTGAAGGCTAAAGTGCACTGTCAGCTATCATCTGCTGGTGTGAATAGTGTAAAGAATAAAACAGGGTGGGCTGAGCACTTGAAGTTGCAAATTATTTTTTTGCATTATTAAGTGGGTGAGCGGTCATTGTGCTTGAGCCACTTGAGTTTCAGCTCTGGCAGTGCAGAGAATATATGTGAATGTATATCAAGAATATTTGCAGAGGATGAACCGATGTAGAAGCTTTTTAGTGTTCCAAACATTTTAAATGCGTCCCGGTTATCTCCTGTTCCAGTATTTGTTAATATCAAATGATGGAAATATACTTGGACCCAATCTGTTTCCTAGCAACACAATTTCAGTGACACTGTACTGTATATTACCTCTGTCAAGCTGCTGGAGGTTGTGAGTGCCTTGCTTAAGAGGAATAAAATTGTATTAAAAGGGTCCGTTCACTCAACTTTAAACTACTTTTAACCGCTGAAACAGTCCCCATAAATGCTGCTGACACCATGTCCTGTGGATTGCTGCTGAGTAATGGGGACTCTGACACCAACTGACATCCAGACACTCCCCTCTGACCCGGGCTCTGCTAGCTACCACGAGCCAACGCTCGAAATGTCGGCCAAAATTACAGTGGAGTGAATAAATGAATACATACCCCCCCCTCCAGAGTTTAAGAAGAGTCAAAATATTGTAATAGTTTACAGGAAGAGAGGGATTTGACGCATTAATTAAAATATAACAAGGGGTAACTGAACACTGACACTACTTTTTATTTCACTGTGTCTTTCACTAACCTGACGCACCAGATGGTTTGTGAACACAGAACCATCTAAGAAGCCCTCACTGGAAACTGTTTGGAAAAGGGCAGGCACTTTCAAAAAAATACCTGGCAGGTGATTGGATGAACTATCTGTCTATCACATTGTTGTTTTGAATGGACAGTTTGCCCGTAAACCACGCCCGTAGCTGCCAGTAGCTCCTTACCGGACGCTGATTGGTTCGGTAAGCTGGTACCAAACACATTAGGTCAGAGCCTTGGTAAGAGTTAATTCATTTTTGTAATGCCAATTTCTTTAAAAAAAGCTCTCTCTGCTGAATTAAAGTAATGAAGTCAGTTTTTTCCTACATGCAGTACATTATAAATGTCTATGAAGAGACAAATGTGCAGATATACCTGTAATCCATTTGGGATTTTATTATTTATACATAAAGGGATCAACTTAATATTTGTATTCCTGTGTACAAATACAATCAGGCTCAGATTCCTTTGACTTTCTTTAGAGAACAAACCGGATGAGAACAGATAGGTACATTAGTAACACGTTGTCACTTCCATTTGGAATATAAATACTTAATATTGACAGTGATCGACAAATTTAACAAAATGTAAGCGTCATTCACGCACATTATTCAGCTGCCTTGTGAACACAGACAACAGTTTCTCCATCTTACCGGAGCTTCTGAACACCTGTTCTGCCAGATATCACTTTCTTCTCGACTCGACATCCACATTTCGTTGCCTTATCAGCAGCTTTGTATCTTGTGGGGGGGATTTCCAGTGAGTAGATGGGTGGCTGTTATAGATGCTACAAAGACAAGGGGAAAACAGAGCGAGAGAGAGAGAGAGAGAGAGAGAGAGAGAGAGAGAAGGGGGTGAGAGGTGGTGATAAACAGAGTTAGGTGGGGGGTGCCTTGCAACGATAAATCAAGTTCCAGACTAATCTATTTAGCATGCTCTCACCATTATCCTGTCAGTGAAACAGCTAATTAATTAACTGATTCCACAATGAAGAGGTTTTGAATGAGCCCATTTAGATAATTACTACAAGGAGACGATCGGGCCAGTCATTTACAACTGTCACACAGGTTCCAGCATTGGCAGCTGCCCCTCACTCCGGCCCCGGCCTTCACCGTCACAAACACTCTCGGCGCAGCATGGTGACGACTCCTCCTCCGAGGTTTACAGGTCTGAGCAGAGAGACAGAAAACATGAGCTCATTCTTTTTGGTGTTTGGATGTGTAGATAAAACAACATATTTATCTTTAAAATCTTTTTATTCTCACGTTTAAGATGAGTGTCAGTGGTGTTCTCTTCTATTAGAGAGCATATTTTTGAACACATAAATGTATTTTATTCAAACAGTACTACATACATAGATTTTTTCCTTCATGTTTTTCACCGTAGCTTGTTACATTTCATGTTTACACTGTACTATCGTACACATAGGCTATTGTCTGTAACTTCTCACACCCTGAAATCTACCAAACTCAGACTCATTAGTCATCCTAATAATCTGGCCAGGAAAACTACTCACACGTTTATAGCAGCAAGGTTGAGGCAGTCAAGGTAACTTTATTCTCTTAGAAGTGCCACTTGCACCGTATCTTGCACCGTATCTGCTCAGACGACAGAGCTCCTGTCGTCTGAGCTTCGTCATTCTGATGCCCCAACTCTGCTAGTAAATGATCTTACTCATAAATGGCACAAAAATGTATTTCATCGAACCCTCCGGTATAAAAAAAAATCTGCTGCTCTGCACTAAACCTGAAACCCAGCTGCTGCGCCATCATACTACTGTGACAATAAGCTAATATAGACACATCATTTCATCAATGTGTCGTGTAGTAACAGTGACACAACAGCGCCAAACATCATGAGGCCAAACGGGAAAACACAACATTACCCCGCGATGTAGGTCTGGGCAATATATCTATATAAATCAATATCGTGATATGAGACTAGATATCGTCTTAGATTTTGGATATCTTAATATCGTAATATGACAAGGTAAGTGTTGTCTTTTCCTGGTTTAAAAGGCTATATTAAAGTAAAGTGATGTCATTTTCTGAACTTTCCAGATGGTTCTAGCTGCTCTATTATTTGCATTTACCCACGTAGTCATTATATCCACATGACTGATGATTATTTATCACAAATCTCATTGTGTAAATATTTTGTGAAAGCACCAATTGTCAACCCTACAATATTGTCGCAATATCGATATCGAGGTATTTGGTCAAAAAAAAATTCTCCATATCGCCCAGCCCTATCACGATGTAACACAATTACATACCTCAGGTCGCTACAAGCCGTAACAATTTTTTGAGAAAACTGTGAGAAAAACAATGCTTTTGAACATTTCTGACACCGTTAAAAACAACTTTTTTGTAATACAGTCGCTAAAGAGCCGAGGCATGCATTCAAAGGTTAAACGTGGCAGGAAAGATGAGAGAGAGGAGAAGAGATACAAGGGAAGCCAGAGTTCCTTTCATGCTGTCTTTAGGGGACACAACATCAGTAAAAAAAAACTGGTAAAACATCAATTATGCTTTTTGCCGTTTCTTTGAACTTATTTTGCCAGAAATGTTGCAGATGAATAAATTGACAATTGTACATTTTGTCTGCAGACACCAGAGAAATGCACTGTGCATACACCAAGACGTTTGGGATTAGTGATGAGCAAAGATAATGAGCGAAAACACAAAAGACGCATAATGACATTTCCTCCTACAAACAATGTCTGTTGTAATTATCGGCATCATTGGCTGCAAAGTTAATAAAAGCTGTTTAAATCTTGTTTTAGGTAAATTTAATTTCTTAACGTGGTGGTTGGAATATCATGTGGGTTGCCTAATTTGAAAATGGAATAAAAATAAAATCCTTGTTCAACCTAAGTGAGGCTGATATCTGATTGGTATTTTCAAAATAAAAACGGCTGCCACCAGCCACTCGGAAAGTGAAAACTACTATCTGCCTGTACTGAAGCTTTTAGCCAGTTTGAGTGATACATCCATTCAAGGCTTTTCTATTTTCTATTTTGCTTTAGCAGAACAAGCTCCATGAATACAATTCAGAGAGGCTATCACTGATCTGCAGCTACTCAGGGATATATACGAAGGTGATGTGTGTATACTTAAAGTCCTTGAGCGTTGGGATTGCAGTCTCATTCTGAGGAGGTGTTTATTCAATCTCTTCTTGAAGGCATGAACACTACTCGATGGGATGTCTCCGACGACGGCAGGGGGAAGGCTGTTCCCTGTTGTTACAGCAGAGTGGAGAAAGCTCCTGTTAAGGCATACGGTGTTCACACTGGGGAGTCACAACAAAGCGCGGCTTGGTGGAAACCATCGGGTGGTTGGACCTGGGACATGATCTGAGGGTAGCAGTGCTTTCAGGTCTGGACAGTTAAGGCTTATTTATGGTTCTGTATACCTTGTGCGTTGGTGTGTGCGTCGATCTCTTTAAGATAATAGCAGGGGCGGCATGTGTGCGTGGGGAGTGTGTGGTAGAGCAAGTGAGAGAGTTACAGTGATTAGCTCGGGGCAAGGACTCTAGAGACATAGTGGGAGAAACAAAGTGCCTCCCCTGCGCTTTCTGCTCACGGTTGGAAATCTGTAGCAGTAAAAGTTAACCCTCTCCTTAATTTCATGTTGTTTATGGAGAAGGAGAACCCGGAAATGAGTAGGGGGAAATGCAACGCTACCAAGCCACAGCCAAGCGGCCTGCATCGCCACGACGTGTAATTACATTTCTGAAGAGGTGCAGGCGTAGAGTCCGGCGTAGGGTCCGGCGTAAGGTCGGTATCTCGACGTACCTACATACGTACTCATGCCAACGATTTAAAGCTGATGCATAAATCAGCCTTAAAGTGTAACACTCGCCAAAATGCAACCTAGGGTCTTTTTGTGAATGTACCTGAATCAAACTTTCGTTTAAAAGCATATTTAGGACAGAAGCGCCACTTTTAAGATTTACCGTATTTTAGTTTTTCGGTCAAATGGCCTTTTGAATGGGAGTGCTAGGGGCACTACTATGCTAGCCTCAAAATAGCTATTTTTAAAACACTAAGAAGGCTCAACACAACATGAAACTTTGCTCAAAGTATCACCAGGGGCTCTACACCTTAACGAAAGCGTTGACAACATTGTGTGTGTACACAGTTTACTAAAAAGAAAGGTTTTGAGCAACTCACGTTAGCAGTTGTTGTTTACGCTATCCGCCATTTTCTCAGTCAAAAATAGGCGATCTCTGAATGCGAATGAACGGACTCCATAGGAGGAAATGTCATTCTTATATGAGGCTCCTTTTTCAACTACAAGTTCAATATTGTTTTCACTAACAACAAAACAACGAATTATCCGTGCATTTATATGGAACTAAGCTTTAGGAGCTTTCCATCTTTACTCTCTTCCCTCGACTATTTTTGACTGGCTCGATAGACGGCGACCGGAAGAACAACAGCTACAGTGAGTTGCTCAAAACCTTTTTTAGTAAACTCTGGGTACACAAACAATGTTGTCAATGCTGGAGTTCATGTGTAGAGCCCCTGGTGATACTTCGAGCAAAGTTTCATGTTGTGTCGAGCCTTCTTAGTGTTTTAAAAATAGTGATTTTGATGCGATCATAGAAGTGCCCCTAGCTCTCCCATTCAAGTCCATTTGACTGAAAAACGTCTTTAAAGTGGCGTTTCCGTCCTAAATATGCTTTTAAATGAAAGTTTGACTCGGGTACATTCACAAAAAGACCCTAGGTTGCATTTTGGCGAGAGTTATGCTTTAAGGAGTGTGCATCTTGAAAAGAACAGTTGTTGCAGCAACTGTTCTGCGATCACTCAGCTTGGTGTCGGCATAATCCTTTAGGGCATAGTCCTTATCCACAGCAATGATTGTTAGTGCCTTTTTCTGAGATATATCTAGCTGCCTATTTGTAGTTTGTGAGGCATTCATCCAGACCAGGATGATTGCCGATTATGCAGACTAGTCCATGATACTCCTGACCTGGGTTTTGTAGACATTGGCTCTGCCTCTGGGATGAAGCTTGTTGGCCAACTTCCACAGTGCTCCGAGACGTTGTTCAGCACGTTTGCAGATGTCAGACAGATGGTCCACTGGAGTTTTCTGTCAAAGCATAGCCCTAAAACTTCCACCTGCTCACTGAGCTTGATTTTAGTGCTCCCAAACAAGAGATCAGGGCAAGATGGATTCTTCTATCTGGATAGGATCATTGCAGTCTTGTCTGACACAAAAACACTGCACAGCGGTTTATTATAATATGAGGAAGGATTTTACAACTCTGGACAATCCTTTAATCCTCTATCACGCCGACCACGAGGCAAATCATCAATGTAACAGGAATACGTGCTTTCATGTTTGATTGGCTGGCCAACACAGTGCACTGCCAGATGACGTTGTATTGTGTGAGGCAAAAGTTGACCCAGGTTAAACTTATTCACCAGACCAGAGTGTGTTTTTCAGGCTGTGGTAACTCTCTGACATGAATCAGAAGGCTGCACATTTACACCCAGTGTTAATATTAGTCTAAAAAATGGCCTAAACTCTGCTAAATATTTAAAACTCTCAGGAGTAAGCATGCCTGTAACTTAATTGTTACATTTTTAAGTACTACCAGTTAATTAGTACTACCGATTGTTTGGCCTCCAGTACTACCGCTCATCCAAACAACTTCTCTGGGTACTAGGCAGTACACCTGCCATGACATAGTTGCGTCCCCTATCATTTGCTAACTTTTTGGACCAGGCTATTTCAAGGAAACAAAAGTGTTCATTCTAAAAGGGACATCGCTGATGCCGATGCCTAAAATGTTTAAATTTGCTACAATGTAACATCTCCAGTCTCTCTTTCATCTGCTCTTGAATTATATAAATGACTGTAGCGAGCGACAGAGAGCGAGCTGTACCTAGCATGATGTTTGCCAATGTAACAGTTAATAGGGGCCTTCTCAATACACTACACAGTGTGTACATAAAGCACAAATAACACATCATTTACGTTCTGTAAATCTCAAGAGCTCGCACTCGACACTGCATTTCCTTGGGTCTTCAGCAATACAGCAGCCAAGTGTGAAGTCGATCGGGTGAACGGTTGTCGAGAAAATCGAAGGACAGACAGACAGACAGAGACCCCTTCCATTTTAGTTTGACAGACAGAGACGGGGCTGCACAATGTTTGCTCAGATTTTTTTTAACCTATTAATACATTTGCAGGTAAAATGCGTTATGCACTTGCACCACAATGTCACGTAAAAAAGGGGTGTTCTGTAACACTTTGTGTAGAAGTGTTTGACCTGAGACTTTCCACATGCTGACGTTTTGTACAGTCCACAACTTTCTAGTGTAAACATTTTACAAAACACAGAGCAAGAGAACAGTACTTGATGTAAGAGGCTCAGCGGTAAAAAAACAAAAAAAACCCGTCATGACTCTTCTAATTCAAGAGGGTCGACTCTGAAATATTCAGAGAAATTAAATAAAAACGAAACAGCCGTCGTAGTAGGAGGTTAATTATCTTTGCAACAAAAAATACCAATACTTGAAGCTACCATCTTTCCAATTAAACACTAGCCTACTTGATCAATTCTGCTTGAATAAAGAAACAGGGTTTTCATAGTTCTGAGTGCAAAGAAGCTCATTACTGCTGTGGATTATATTTAGAAGCTTTTCAGCTCATCTTCAAACAGATTTGGTGCAGTTGTAGTTGGCCCTGTATTTGACCTCTTTGTATCCTGCTCCTTATAAACGACATGTCTTTCTCATTAAGACTCAGAGAATCAGAATAACACTTACGGGTTAAGAAGGACTTTATACGTGAAAAACAAGGAGAGAAAACTACTTTAAAACAAGCTTAACTCTTTAAATAATCAAATGAAGAATTAAAAGTTGTATTTCTGTTTCACGTTTCGCTGCAATCTTGCATCAGTGTTTTGTGTGCATTGTTATATATTTCTGCAATGAACTGCCACACATTTTAGTATTTAAATGATCAAACTATATGTCAGCTATGCATTTGGTTCATATCGAACCTGCTGTGTGACTGAATGAACCATCAACCGGCTGTGATCATGTGAGCTGATGAGGGGCACCGCGGCTCTACTACACCCACGGGTCACTGTGGTCTCATCACCCCTTCTCTCACACACACACACACACACACACACACACACACACACACACAGAGACAGAGAGAGAGAGAGAGAGTCAGGTCCTGTTCATAGTGTGGGAAAGCCCACGTTAAATCCAGACCACCACTCTGAGCACAATGCCCCCCGAAGGTGGTTATCTCATTGCCTGAGTCACTGATCAGGGTTTTGTCTTGTCACCTTTTTTCACTCCAACAGCAGCAGACAGCTCAATCCTCTCCATCAGATCAGAGCTCTTCTCTCCACATCTCCCCTTTTCTTTGGCTTTCTCTCAATAAAGGTCAATCCCACATCAATACGCAAGGCTCCTTTCACCATGTCTATTCCCAGAGGTGGCCTCATTACCCCGGGGTGTTTTGTTTGTTTGTTCCTCGGTTAAAGAAGCTGAATTGAGCAGCCGGCAGGGGTGGACTGCAGGAAGAGGAGGGCTGGGGGTGAAGATGTGGCTTAAATGGGGGGGTCACGACACACAGGGGGTCCATGTCGCTCTGAAGGGGACATTTTCTCGATCAGAGGGTGGGAGGTCGGTGCTGATGCCTGCATCGGTGATGACTATGATAACTGGAATGATTTGAATAATGGTGACAATAATGATGATGATGATGATGATGATGATGATGACGATGATATGTGGTGTGTTATGACACGTTAGGACAGCAGAGCTAATCATTACCATTTTGACATGAATGACTCAGCTGATCAGGCTTATTGTTGCGTCAAATCAAGTGCTCCCTTTTCCACAGGTAAACTGCCTGACCAATCACAGGTGTTTGCTTCAGTCGCTCTGTAATTACTTCTCTCTGCACGAGAGGACATTTTCTCTCCACAGGCAACCTGCAAATATAATGCAACTACATGTTCTATGTGGAGATGTATTGTTCCTGTTTGGTTGCATGCTGTGATGATATTACTATTATTATTATTATATTCAGTTTTAAAAGGAATAGTCCGACATTTTGGAAAATACACATATGCTTTCTTGCAGAGTTAGATGAGAACATCAATGCTCTCGTATCGGTTTGTTAAATATGAATCTAGTCAGGAGACTGTTAGCTTAGCTGAGCATAAAGACTGAAAACAGCTGTCTTAAGGATAATATAATCATAAGCTGCGTACCAGCAGCTCTAAAGCTCATTATAGCTTCTTTTTTTTTATCTGTGTAAAAACAAATTGTGGTTCCACAGTGGATTATGGATTATGTGCCGGACTATTGCTCTGATTTTTGAACGTTAAACAAAGCCAGGCTATCCATTACACAGTTTCAAGTTTTTATGCTAAGCTAAGCTAACCGCCTGCTGGCTGTGGCTTTATATTTATCGGACAAATACGAGAGTGGTATTGATCTCATCTAAGTCCCATCAAGAAAGTCAATGAGCACTGTTCTTAAAATGTCAAACTATTCCTTTAAGACGACATTGATTTCATGTGAAGCGAGTTCATAGAAAATAAATGGGTCAATTGTGCAAAGAGAGAGTTTGCCGTCTTTTAAAAAAAGGTTAATGTGCAAAAAAAACCACTTTGTTCCCTAAGACAGATGAATAGTCATGGTCATGCTCTTAACCATAATTCTGCAACCCTACACATTAAACTGGGAGGGAGTGTTAACACTATTGTGACACTGCGACCACTTCATTCACCTCTGAGTGCACCATGAGGTCTGCACTGTGCACAGATGTGGGCAGATGTAGACACCTGCCCAGTCAACATCATGGAGAGCATCCAAGGCTTCCCTCTCATTTTGAGCTGTGGCAGCCCTTTTTTCAGCAAGTTTATTACCTAACAGGGGCAATGGGCTTTCACATGATGGGAGCTTCAATTATCTTGATTTGCCGGAAATTCCGCCGGATTTCACTCTTTTCGGCCGGATGTCCGTTACCTTCCACTTTCTTTGTGTTGGAATTTTAAACTCCGGTGGATTCATGAGGACTACGGTTAACTGCTCCTCAGATCTCTGCAGGGTAAATCCAGACAGCTAGCTAGACTATCTGTCCAATCTGAGTTTTCTGTTGCACGACTAAAACAACTTTTGAACGTACACATGTTCCACCAAAACAAGTTCCTTCCCTAGGCTATTTTGCAGAGGCACCGTGGCTCTGCCCGGTGCTTAGTGCCGCCCATGATGATTGTGATTGGTTTAAAGGAATGCCAATAAACCTGAGCACGTTCTTCTCCCAGCCCAGAATGCTGTGTGGACCAGCCAGACCCTCCTCCGCAGCGCTGTGGAGAAGGAAGGTCTGGCAATATGAAACTAACGCAGAAGTGGTGGGGTAGAACAGGGGGGGGAGGAGAAGCTGGAGGAGACTTGATGTGAACTTTAGGAAATGATATTGCAGCGTGTTTGTAAACCAAAATAACTGATAACAAAAAAAAAGCCTTATAGGCCACAAAGCCTGAGGCTTATTTTAGGGCTGCAACTAATAATTATTTTCTCAATCAATCGATACATTTTTCTAAAGGTAGATGAAACGTCCATCAAAACCTCCCAGAGCCCAAAGTGAGGTCCTTAAAATGTAAAATCGTCATATATGAGAAGCTGTTGCCTGCAAATATATGACATTTTGCATTTGTTCATATTCTTGAGATTCTTATTAAAAACGGACACATTATCACGCACACAGACACTCACACACACACACGCGCACTTTGCACCTTGTCAAGGACACGCAGGACGATTAATTACCAGGAGCCCGTCGTTTTAAATCTGGTGGAAGGACAGCCTGTTGTTCCTGCAGAATGGGTTGTAATTAAAGGAAGCTGAGCTGCGGCGGTGGAAAAGGCCACACATCAGCCCCTCGTGGGCCTGGACGCCACTTATGGGAATTTATAGTCCAACATTCGCAAGTGTACGTGCTCACTGCTCACTGTGCAGCTTCGAGGCCAGACGTGTTAACATCGCCATCACCTGCAGCAACTCGCTCCATGGAGTAAGCTTTTCTTTGCATCTAGACAGTTAACTGTCTAGATGCAAAGAAATTCAAGGGTTCGGTGAGTGCTCCTTATGAAAAAGTGAAACCACTCTTATGTATAGAAAATGTCAGCTACACGTCATACTAATCATGTCGTATTTATTCACTAAGAAGAGGTTACTGAGAGTTACAGTCAATGGGATGTAGGCAACGGAGAATAGAAAGGCACAAATAAAAGCTCACATACAACAAAAAGTACAATTTAGCATAGACAAATTTGAGTATGCTCTCTGTTCAAACAAAAAGTGAATTGATTTTATATGACTACTCTTCAGCAGAGGGATTTATTTGAACAAGCCAAAAGTGTCTACTTCACTAGGCAATGAAAATTGGATACCCCCTACCCGTATTAAACTCCCCTTCTATTTCATCCCTTTTCTCATTTTCCACTTTCTCTTCATGTTCCTTCGTCATCACGTTCTGTCTCAAAAACACATCCTCTCTTTTCCTCCTCCCTTTCCTCCCTTTCCTCCCATATCTCATGGCCTGTGTATACGTCTGCCTGTTTTTACCTCTCTGTGCATTTTTACACCTCTATCCCTCTCTTTTGCTGCTCGGTTCTTTCCCCAATCGCTCCATAAAACACTCCTTCTACCCGCTGCTTTTCTGACGTCTGTCCTTCCACCTCCATCCATCTCCTCCTCACTCTCTCCCTCCCTTTCCCTCTCAATCCCCTCCCGACAGTCTCTCCCCCCCCACCCCCTAACCACCACCACCATCACTAGCACCACCTCACTCGCTCTCACAGCCGTTCACTCCATTTTTCTGCACATGAGATTTGCCTAACAATAAGTGGCTCTGCCCAAGGTCAGATAAGAGAAGCACAGCCCAGGAAGCCACAGCCACTGTTTCTTTCATCCCTTTTTTTTTCTCCTCTCTCTCCTCACAGCTTTCGAATTATCTCTGCAGCACATAATAATAATTACTGAGGACGGCAACATAGAGATAAGAATGCAGGAGCTGAAATGGCGAGAGAGAGAGAGGATGGGGGAGGGGGGGGGGGAGAGAGAGAGAGAGAGAGAGAGAGAGAGAGAGAGAGAGAGAGAGAGAGAGAGGGTGGGGGGCAGGTTGGAAAAACTATAGAAGCAAGAAGCAGTGTAGTGAAGGTATATTAGAGAGAAACTGTGAGGCATGAGAGAATAAGGACGGAAGGGAGATTGGTACAATGTGGAGAGGAAGAAAGACAAGAAATAAAAGGAGAAAACAAGGTTAAGAGCAGCAGAGAAAATGAAAATTATATATATGTATATAGGTAGGGCTGGCGTTATTCTATATTGTTCTTGTTGTCGATAAATAAAGACCAAAACCAATAATGCGTTAGTCCGTCTCTCAATACTGTCGATTCCTACAGAAAGACATGGATTAAAAAAAATAAATAAAAAAAAATAAAACGGCTTACAAATACACAGTTGAGTCTTTTTTTTAAAGCCTCAGTCATTTCCTAAAACAGCTGGTCAATGTAGTTTTTAGCAGACATGAGTAAAACAGAGGAAAGTTGTGCATTTCTTGCAGCGGATTAATACATATTTGATGCTCTAGGTGAGTATTTACTAGGGGTGTGCAAAAAAATTGATTCACATTTGAATCCCGAGTCAAGCTCTACTGACTCAAAATCGATTCATAGAATAAAAAAAAATCAATTCATATTTTTTAATATTAAAATATATTTTTTTTAATTGTAGGTCTACTGCAATCACATTGGAAAAGTAACTACATATACATACTGTGAATCGTTTTTGAATCGAATCGTGACATTTTCTGAATCGTACACCCCTACTATTTACAAGTCCAGTATCCCTCAGATTTACATTCATATTGGAAGTAATGATTTATTTATATAACATTTATTATATTAGAGTGGTGGACAGTCCAACTTTCTCGCAGGAGACCAGAGTTCGCCACCCATCACAGACATCAACAAGATTCATGTTAACCAAGTGTTTCAGTTGCCTAATCCTAACCATACCTTAACCAGAGTTTACATAACTAAAATACCTCCCTAACTTTAACCGTACCGTAGTTGCACAGGAATTGTAGAAGTCGAGAATAAAAAAATAAGTCGTAATTCAGCAACCCATTCAATAGTCGGGCAGCAGGACGGTGTGTGTGTGTGGGATTGAGACAGAATAATCTACAGTGTGTGCGTTTTAATGATAATGAAGGAAGAGATCAGCCAGTGCAACAGTGTGGCTCACTGATGTGTTTTTAACAACAATGGAGCTCTATGGCACAGGGGGAAAAGATATATCAGGCTGTGGATACACACACTATACTTGTTAGTAGATACATGAAATGTTGGCTTTTGTCTGTTCACAGGATTTGTAGAAAATGAGAAAAATATATAATATAGCGGCTTATCCTTTAAAAAATAATCAAGTGCAATTGTTTCCCAACCTTAAAAAAATTGTTATTCTGCCTAAACCTAACCAAACCTTAACAGAGCAGTTAGATTTCTGCAACTGTGACTGCTAATGCTTTTGGAAGGCACTGACAAATAATGGCTTCCTGCCAACGAGGCCTCGGATCAGAAAACGCTTCTGTTGAAAAGTGTTGCTCTGGAGGGAAGATACAAAATGTGTTTTGTTGTTTCATTTGGAGAACTTGTTTAAAACAAACCAGGCATCAGGAGGTAATATTTGTCTTTGAGGCTGCTATAACCAGAAGAGGAATCACAAGACACAATTGTCATTAATTTTTGCCAAACTTCAGCGTGGGGTCGTCAAACCCCAGCAAGAGGAAAAAGTTAGTGGACAGCACACAAAGGAAATTGCTTTCTTTCTTTCTTTTTAATGCTGGCATGTGGTTCAGTAGCATTTCTGCACCTGTGACAATACACCACTCACTGTCACATCAGCCCTGCTCGCTGCAGGGGTCAAATTGCCATTTTGCTACAAGATGAAGAGTCCCCTGATTTGATTATACTTCCACAATCACTCTTGGGAAAAAAAAGATAGAAAAGAGGACAATTTCTCTTCACGAGTTGTTACACCTGCGCACACGCTCGTCTGCTGAGCCAGATCTGTAACCACGTACGACCTGCAGAGCGTCAATCAGAACATAAATGTGAAGTTGTTTTATTAGTTAGGATTATCTTAGCACACAGGACACATTTTAAACAAAGAATCAGACAGAAATAGACCTACAGACTGAGAGCTGCAATGATTCATCGAATAGTTGTCAACTATTGAATTAATTGCCAACTATTTTGATAATCAATTAATCGGTTTGAGTCATTTTGTTATAGGGGGGAAAAAAGCTTCTTAAATGTGAATATGTTCTAGTTTCTTCTCTCCTCTGACAGTAAACTGAATATCTTTTGAGTTGTGGACAAAACAAGATATTTGAGGACGTCATCTTGGTCTTTGGGAAACACTGATCCACATTTCTCACCATTTTCTGACATTTTATAGACCAATCAACTAATCGATTAATCGAGAAAATAAATCGACAATGAAAATAATTGTTAGTTGCGGCCCTACTACAGACACACAAACACACCAGTGGTGTTTCTCTGCAGCACAGTGGCCTTCCTGCCCGGACTAACCCCTGACCTCCATATCGGAGGGAGCAGGGTAAGCCTCCTATAGTCCCTGAGCTGCTGCTCCCAAACACACACACGCACGCACACAGACACACACACACACACACACACACACACACACACACACACAGCCACCTCCACCCACCCATGTCTCACCCCTCAGCACTCCACCCCCAACCCTCAGAGGACCTGCTATCAGCTGGGCTGAGCCCTTCTGCACCAGCCTGATATCCACACTGGATTGGAGGGAGGGGCAGCGGCTGGGTGGAAGTACAGAGAGCTGTGATTTACAGTGAGAGAGTAAGAATCAGGGTCTTTCTGTAATTCTGTTGGTTGCTCCTGTCTGTTTGTCTCCGCCTTTGTGCGCAGCACCCATGTGTGAATGTGTGTGTCCTTCTTCTCTCTCTGTGTGTGGTGATGATTATCACTAATGTATTATTACTTCAAACGATGGCAGATTAGCCCCCACCTTCACCGTTCAAGCCCCCTCCCTGTTTCATCCCATCTCTCCATCCAGCTGTCGCCCCGGCGTCACCCCTTAGAGTGTCGGGGTGTAGTAATGCCATTCTGGCCTCATCTTATCTCCCAACTCAGGCCCTGTCACCCGGCTGACCCATGAACTAACCATCAAGAGGGGAAGAGGAGGGAGAGAAGGAGGAGGAAGGGTTCTGGGAGGTTATATGGGTGACTGGAGAGCGGACGAGGGAGAAAGGAGGGGATGCTAAAAAAGTAGAGGAGGAGAAGGGTGAGAAGAGTGAAAGGCAGAGTGGGTGGCTTAGAGGGAGGAGGGCGTTGTTGGGAAAGCTGTCTGGTCTGGAATCAGTTAAAATCAGTCTGAATGTAGTCCAAGAACAAGTTCAAGTCAAGCTGGAATTTGAATCCTCCTCACTTTTCGTGGAAGGAAGTATAAACTACGTTGTGCATACTGTGTATATTTTTCCATTTTTCAAGAGGATAAAACCATTTCTTGACAAAAAGGGTGTCAAGCTGTAGATTCGAAATTCATAAAAAAGAGTAATAATAGACCTTGTTTGCAGTTGGAGGTGTCCTGTTAACAATTTTACATACAGGCGCCTCTTTTATAATGGTGGTCTATGGAGAAAATGCTTTTTGGGCAGCAGAGGATTTTCTGTAGCAATACCACGAGTGGCCACTGGGATACATTGGCAGCAAGTGAGAGCACCACGTCCAGCTCTCGGCCACTTAAATCGAGAGGCGAACAAATTATTTTTTGATCCCGTTTGAATTGAGCCATGAATTACACATATGTTCATCAGTTTAATAGATAATTTCGCAAGTCAAGAAAGTCTCAGTTTATTGTTAAACTGTTGAAGTATAAGACAAATGTGAAAATACATAATTAGAAAGACTACACACTTCAAAGTCGCGTGGATGACGTCTCGCTGAAGCTACGATGTCTCTGTGTATCGTACCGGGGATGTAACGTTACTCAAATGAGCAGTGGATCTTGCTTGTTCTTTTGCTTATCTGCTGAAAACACTTCACTGGATCAAACACATCAGGTAAGATAACGTTACATGTGTTGTGGAACTGAGCTAAGCTAGCTAGCTAGCGAGCAAGTTGAGCATCAAGCTAGGTGACGTAAATTGTGTGAGACGAGAGATGTAGTTCACTGAGCGGGTTCACACAAAACTAAACATTTGTCATGTGACAAACCTACGGCTAACTGAGACTTTCTTCGGTTGAAAAATTATCTTTCAAATTGATGAACATCGTATTTGTAATCCATGGCTCAATGGATAAAAAAATAATTTGTCTTTCCCCATTCGCTACCGTTCATATTTTTTCCGAGTTAAGGTCCCATGGCGGTCCACCGGAAGGGGAGGGACTTCGCCTCTCGATTTAAGTGGCCGAGAGCTGGACGTGGTGCTCTCACTTGCTGCCATCGACATTTGTAACTACGCTAATGCCAATTTGTCTTAGAATATGGAAAGTGGAAAAAAAATGTATTTGATTTCAGTTTGACTTTAAATCTGTCCTCAGTCTGATATTTTTCTGACCGTGTGATTATATCTGTATTTGATTTGGCAGCTCTGGAGCTATCAACGCTCCAGTCGAATATGGATTATTGTGAGGTGCTTAAAATGCTTAATGCTCCCAAATTCCCATTTAAAAAAAACCCATTTAAAGTAATGTAAACATCTCTTCCAGTTTGACAAATTTACTTGAAGAACATAATTTAAAAATATATATAAAGCTGTAGCTGAGCAGATGTGTCAAATATCTGTGATTTTAATCTTTGACTGGGAATGAATATGTTGTCTCAAACAGAGATTAAACGGAGAAACACATTCAGATCTGTCAACAGCATCGCAACAGCTACTTCATGAGAGATTTAAGGCAAAGCAGCTAATAGAAAAATGTCAGTGGATGTGTTCAGAAAATGCTGAGACAGAGACAATGCTTCGGAGATCTGCTAAGAATTTGACAGCGACTGTACGTACATCTGATTTGCATATTTGTCTGTGCAAAATCCAACACCATCCCGTCTGATTCGGAGGCCGACCTTATCTCTGTGTTTTTGGCCCAAAACCTGCCAATGACTGACTGTTAACCCTTCAGAAATTCATCATTTGGCCGCATTGATTAAAAGATGAGTGAACTTATTATGCATTAAAGCGTCATGTCAAAGCCCTGGCACGGCGAGATAGCGGCCTTATCTCTTCTCTACCTGATAAGAGACAACATGGGGGAGAGACGGGGCAGCGGTGGCAGAGGGGCTGAGGTGGGGGGGGTGATGGAGAGGTAGAGGAAGAAGCAGAGCGGGAGGAGAGATACAAGAGGGGAGGAAGGGGTGTAAAGGGTGGTGGGAGGTGGAGAGGTGGCGGCTGTGGAGTTGTAATAAGAAGGGAGGGAGAGGAGAGGGAGCATACAGTACATTTAGAGCAGAGGGGAGGGGAAGAAGAAATTGAGAGGGATGGCAGAAGAGATGGGAGACAGTTCTGGGGCATCTAATGTTCCCTCTGTCATGGCATCAGCCTCTCTCCATTCACTCCTCTTCCTTACATTGCCTTTTTTGCCTCCATTTGCATTTTTTGTTATTTCCTTCCTCCACCGTCCAATGGTCTATCTCACTTTTTCCTTCTTTTTTTTTTATTCTCTCCCTCTTCCCCCCCCCCCCCCCTCTCTCTCTCTCTCTCTGGAAGGTCTTTGAAGGGAGGTCATGAGGGAGACAATGCAAACACAGGCCCTCTGAATAGAGAATGGGAAGAGGACAGCTGTTTCAGATGACAGCGATGGCTGTTAAAACGCAATCTGTCTCTCTTCCCACCGGCCTGTTGCAGAGGAAACACACACACACACACGTGCGCGTGCACACACACGCACACGCACGCACACACACGTCTTCACCGAGGCCACAATGTCACCGCGACACTCCCAACTGTCAAACACGAGTGCGAGAGCACACACTTACGGGCATGTGTCATCACACACACTATGTAAATGAACACACTCCGCATTAATTCGCAGTGGCTGGCACATGAACAATGTGCACATGGTGAGACGTGTCTATGTGACACTGTTATGTGTACAGAATAACTAGAATGATGGAATAACTTGTTATAAGCAAGTGTACAGATAGACATTATTATACATACATACATATTATACATACTTATTGTGCATCATGTTTAACAGTGGGGGAGGAAACACACTGAAAATACTCAATTACAAGTACTGAAATTATTTAGTAATAGTATGCACGTATTATTGGCAAAATGTACTTAAAGTATCAAAGGTAAAATAAGTCACAATGAATAAAGGTAGTGTGATATTGTAATATGTATCATATTTTATAAACACATCATGTTTGGTGTGTAGAATCTGTTTTTGTTCCTGTTTCTTCTGGCCAGGACGCCCCTGTATATAAACTTCTGAAGTAAAGTAACAACTATCTAAAGGTGTCAAATAGATTTAGTCGAGTAAAAATCACATTTTTCATTTGAAGTATAAAGTATCGTATAAAGGAAATTCTCAATTGTGACAAAAGTAATAAAAAACCTGCATTCATTGATTTTTTTTGTCCATTCGGGGCAGCACAAGCTATAAACACAACACTGAAATATAATCTCAAGTTATGGAATAACGGTGGCTTATTTACATTATGCAGCATACAGCTGCAAAAGTTGGAGTCAAGTTCGTCCATTTTTCACTCTCTTTTAGCTCTGTTTTTGGTCTCTACCAACTCTGAAGATAATATCCACCTTTTTAGCTGCCAAATGCTCCGTTATGTTCACCAGCTAGTCTCGAACTGTGTCTTTGATGCTGAGCAGGTAGTGTACAGTTAGTATTAAGAGCTTTTTTGTTGAAAATAACTGATGTAAAACCGTAAAGTTTGGGGTTGTCAAACCACTACAATCAGTTAAAAAAACAAAAAAAAAGCTTTGTAGACCGGAAGGAAACTGCAGAGTCATTGTCAGGTTATCACTACGAGTGATTCCTTACTACAGAGGAACAGCCAATGCATCCAAACTACATTAAATTATGAATGTTGTAACTTTTGCATGATTAACTGTATAAAGACATCATGTTTTGAGTTGCTATAGCAGCAAGCCCATTTTGCTCACTTTAATTATGTCTTATGCACTAGCGGTAAAGTTTCACGTTATTTGATTAACATGAAAGTAAAGTAGCTGTACAGAAATAGTACTTATTTTAGGACATCTCAAAAATATTTAAGTACATTTCTGTTTTAGTGGCATTGCACATATAAAAATAAAATATGTGTAAAAGTAAAAGGATCAGTAGCTTTCCTCTGTAGAGAGAGAAGCATTGAGTATTACTATCTGAACACAAAATTCACAAAAGATGTCAATCGACAATCAATTAGACTAAAATTTACACATATTCCTGCTGGGACTTTAAATTGCATGTATTACATATTTTTTAAACACACATTGGATAACCCAAATCTCATAAAGTTCAAAGGTTTCATGACATCTTCGTAACACAATATATTGGTTTGAAAACATACGTTAAGAAAATCTGTCCACTGACAATACACAGTGTAAGATTTTCCACTTAACACATACTGTATATTGGGAAACATCTCATCTCCATCACTATCCAGTGTGTGCAGCCACAACGTGACCTTTGTTAAAATCATAAAAACAGAATCCTGAACACCTGCGATAGCCAGCAGCTATTATCATGTTTCCATCCAATTTCAGATTACAAGCTTATCAATGTTCATTTTGAAAAAAGCAAAGCGGCATTGTTTTTCACGAGTATACAATGCATTTTGAAACAGGACTTTCAATGCGCAGCCAAAATACGTGAGGCAAAGTTAAAGCCAGAACAGAGAAATATGATATTTTTGCTTGTTTGTGCGTGAGAAGGAATTATATTTGACTAGAAAACTAGGAAAAGGGGGAATAAAAGCAGAAGGGAGAAAGGGGGTGAGACTGATTTAGCGTCTATTAGTCAACTAGTAATCAGCACAAACAGCTGACTGATGGGATTCGGGAGGGGTCGGACAAAGCAAAAAAGGGAAGGAGGAGGCTGGCCCTACCTCCACATCCACCTAGATGGAGGAGGAGGGGGATGGAGGGGAAAGGAAAAGCAAGAAATCTCAGGTAACAACGGTCCTCTGTTGTCCTTGTTGATGTGTGTGTATGTGTGTGTGTGTGTGTGTGTGTGTGTGTGTGTGTGTGTGTGTGTGTGTGTGTGTGTGTGTGTGTGTGTGTGTGTGTGTGTGTGTGTGTTTTGAACGCGTGTTTGAATGTGTGAGCGGTATCTCAGACCCCATACTCCACTGACAGCAGGAGATAAACATAGGCCTGTGCTACTGACCACATGATTTATCAACATGAATTTCACCCCCATCCGCTATCTCTTCCTCTCCCCCTGCTCTCACTCTCCTTCTCCCTCCTTTACTTTCTCTCTCGCGCTGTAGTCTCACGAAAACATACACACACACACACACACACTCATTAACTGTCAAAACGCACTAATGAGAAATAAAGAGATTGTCTGAGTATATTGGATAGAGGTGAAAGAGCAGCATACCAGCAGACACAAAAGAAAGAAATGAAACCGAGACAAAGAAAGAAGGGGGAGGCAGACAAAGAGAAAAATGTAAAAAGAAACATTTTAGCACCCAGGGCACAACAATAAGCAACAAAATGTACAGCCGGAAAGTGCAGCAAAGGTCTTAAAATGTTGGGTTTGAGTCTAAACAACGAGCTAGCTGCAATATAGTATAGTTACTAATACCATAATGAAACGCTTGCATTAAAACTGCTTTCAAAAAAAATCACAGCTAAAGAGCCTCAACACACATGCACGCACACACACACACACACACACACACACACACACACACACACACACACACACACCTGACAATTAGACAGTTCCCTCTGCTTGGTTTGTGCGAGGGGGCTCCGGTGTTGAAAAGGGTGTTAACACCTTGTCTCCCTGCCTCCTTGCTCCTTCCTTTCTTTATTTCTCTCGCGTTACGCCCTTGGCTCAGCCCCACACTTGGAGCCAGATTTGGGCAAAAAGGTGCCAGACAAGGGACTCACTCTGCAGGAGATGGAGAGGAAGAAAGAAAGAAATAATGATGTAAGGAGGTGTGTGTGTGTGTGTGTGTGTGTGTGTGTGTGTGATTGGTCTTCCATGTGTCTTGCTCGTACAAGTGTTAGCTTGTTTACTTACTGTTTGGACTGTGTTGGTTGTCCCCCTACAACCTTACTTTGCTTGATGAGTTTGACTTCGCAGAGGTGCTAACTAGGGCGCAGATGCTTCGGTATATAGATAGCATTTCCCTCGCCACTCTCTACTTTATATATCTTGCTAGTGATGAACCAATCAGAGGGGACCCTGAACAATATTGCCAAAACATTTGATGATGATAAAAAAAGGACTGATTTGCACCATCGAAACAAGCTCAACTGCGGTCCCTACGCTGCCTGTCTTCTTCAATTTCCATTTCTAGAATCCTGATTTGATATTAATGATTTCCCTTCCCTTATTTACTCCCATTTTTCAGACCGCCTGTGGACCTCCTTCCAGTGGCTTTTACGACTCAAGTTTTACCTGCAGCCCTATCAGCTTTACATGCACAATGCATCCACATTACAGAAAGAGAGAACCCTTTTCCAAGTCTTTGAACCAGTACCATGTACCTGCATTTTACTTGAGAATTTCCATTTTATTAAATTTTACTTTATACTTCTACTCTACTACATCTCAGAGGAAGATATTAATCTGACAGCTTCAGTTACTGTATTTAAATAACCTTCAAATCCATTTTTATCATAAGTTATTGAGTTTGTAAGTTTATTTGATTAGGACAATGCACATTGTATGTTTACTCACTACAGAGTTGTTGTTTTTTGACGACTTCCTGTCATGACAGACAATAAGGTTTTCTGAATCTGAATTCTGAATCTGAATTTTGCTAATGCATAGTATTACTTTCCTTTACTGCAGAGGAGTGTTTTTACAATATAGTAGAAGTAATTGTATACTGTATTAGTAAAGGATCTAAATACTTCTTCCACGCATGATGTAGTTGCACTCAAGTTTATGCTTGATTCAATTTCATTCTTAGCATATTACGTGTCTTTGTCATAACACATAAGGAATGATGGTGCAGTGCAGAATCAGGGCTGATTAGATGGTTCTTCTGTAATTATTTCTACCCAGCAGTCACTAAAATTGACAACTCGTCACTGTTAAAAAATTAATTAAAATAAAGTCCAGTCGCTCTATTTTTGGCCCTTATCCACTTTCTGCATACAGTGTGTATCGATCAGGATTGTTTTTAACAGACTGCTGTGAGGTCCATTAACCTGTGGTGATGACAAAGCATTAAGAGACTAATGTGTCCCCGGGGGACGTTAGGGCCAGGGAAGGATGAGTAGGACAGTTCAGCAGACAACACTGCTCTGCTCCTTTTATTCAAGCATAATGAGTTCAAAGTGGGGATGGCTGAAAGGCTGAAAGGCAGTGAAGATAAAGTGTTTCTGTGCCTCACATTAATGAACACGTTTATGTCCATGTTTATGTGTATTCTGTGGTTATGCACATGCTCTGACCTACACACACAACATACAATCTAATGTTCAATCTATTTTTATTTGTAGGCTACATGTACTGCACAAACACACTGACATTGCACTGGACATAAGAAGTAAATTTCACACAGCTATTAACTATCCAATCAGGGCACAATATGTTCTGTTATCCACTAACTTCTTTACTCCATATTAATCTGAAGACGTTAAAGCTTTAATGCGTAACTTGTTGACATTAATGGAGGTCTGTTACGTGCAAGCCATTGCCAAATGAGTGGCTACAAAGCTAATTAAGACTATCAGCTCCACACAACTCTCTCTGTATTTCTTAGTATGACTATGTTCAGAAGATTGTGTCGTCCGGCGACTTTCGCCCACAAAAACTCGAGTGAAGATAATGACCTCTTCTGAAGAGTCCATCATGTTTTTTTTAATCCTCCGTGTCCTCCTTGGCTACTAGCAACTGCGTGGAGGTGGGGGGAGGGGGTCTTTGCGCGATCACGGAAGGCTTGTATCACGTGGACGCGCTGACGACGTTGTTGTCATTACTTTGAATTCCTCATGGGGGCGACAGAAACTACGCACTATAGCTTTAAAGTTGAATTTAGAAAAAAAAATGGCTGTATCTGATTACATTAATGAGTGGGTGTCAAGGATAAAGCTGGTGTTATTCTATATTTTTCTTATTGTCAACAAATCCAGTGTAAAGGCCAAAACCCAACAATATACTTTCTGAATTCCTACCCTGACTGTCTATGGCACTTAGCCCCAAGCCCATTGGTTCCTCAAGACACCAATTTGTAGGAAGTCACAAATATTTTATTTCATTTTTGTTTTAAAGGCCCAATAGTTACAGCTGTGTAACTATGTACCTTTGAGCAAATATTAACAGGATAATTATGGTTTATGGTAACTTATATTTTATGTTAAGACCATAATTCTTATCTGTTAAAGCAACACTAGAGAAGTTTTTGTAACTTAAAATAATGTTTCCAAAATCGTTTCAGTGGTTCATCAACTCGTAACAGGGTGAACGGCACTTCTGCATTCACTTTGCGGCTCTCTACCGGCTGTAACCGCACTATGCAAGTTTGACAGATCGGGTAGCGGATCTGTAGTTCGAATGAGACATAATGAGACATAATGAGACATAATGGGACAATTCCGCTTCCGTGTAGGGGGACCGAGGTGGGAAAAGTTCTCTAGTGTTGCTTTAAGATAAAAATGTACTCACAGGAAGCGCCTTGGTAGTAGAGTTTAGATTCTCTGCCCGAGCCCGAACCGGACCCGACCCACGGGCCGGGCTGGGCCGATATTTTCTGCTGCTATCCTCGGGCCGGGCCGGGCCTGTCAATCAATTCAATCATGACTTTATTAGCCTTATTCGGTGGGGAGCAAGCTATGCCTCTCCAGCTTCTCCCGTAGCTTTGGGTGTATGTCCTGCACTGACTTGAGTGTGAGGTAAACTGTGCTACATCGTGTCTCCCCCATCTGCAGCACTGTCGTCGGCCAGTGCGTCAGCATGCAGACCGTGGCGAAGGACAGTATTAATTAGGTGATCGAGACAAGAAAGTCTCCTACATGGTTCCAGGGCTTTGATTATGTTGCTGCCTTGATCTGTTACCCTCACTATTCGGCTGAGGGAGCTAGGGTTGAGTTTTTTTTTACGTTTCTTCATTCGGATCCATTTGCGATCCGTTCCATTCTGAATAAACAAACAGAGCAGTTTACATGCTTCGTCCTTGTTGCATTACCGGTATTTATTAAGATAATTCTAAACAGATTTCTGTAGTTCAAACAACTCGGAATTGTAGTTGAGAACGTCAGTTGTAACGGCCCAAGTATTAAAAAATTGTCGGGTTTAAATCGGGCTCGGGATCATAATTACAGTTAATGTGACGGGCCGGGCTCGGACGCAACGTGCACGGGCTCGGGTAGGGTCGGGCTTGATTTTTTTGGGCCCGATCTAAGCTCTACTTGGTAGCCAAACGATCACAGCGCATGCATGTAACTGTGTTTGATTCCTGCCTCGGGAACTTTCTTGCATGTCATACCCCTCTCTCTCTCTCTCCCACATTTCCAGTCTGCCTCTACGCTGTTATCTGTCTAATAACGGAGAAAAATGCCAAAAATAAAAATCATCTTTAATAAAAAAACACACACATTGCTATAGTGAAGTGTGACAGGGCATGTACTGCATGCTGGTTAATTACTGATATTATATTTCTGAAAGGAGAAGGAGAAACACAGTAAGTCAGACGATCAGACAGGTTGTAAACAAACCGACAGTTTAACCAGATTATCTAAATCACTATAATTAGAGGTCAAACTGAAAGTGAGGGCGTAATGCCAGTAATAATCCCTCATTGTACTGAAAGATTGTGGGTGCACAGTTACAGTAAATACATTAAAGTTAAACTAGGAAGTAGATCTTTAAACTGTGATGGATGTTTACAACAGACAGGTTTAGGTAATTATTTTACAGTTCGCCTTGGTCCTTCCAAAAAGATTTGCTTACAACCTGTCCGATCATCTGACTTATTGTACAAACAATGGCCAAAATAAGACCAAAGTTGTAATAAATAATCCTTCATGAGTAGCTAGTTGTTTATGGCTATTGGAAAAGACAGAAAGAACAGCAATAAAGAGGTTTATGAAGAGAGTTACAGTGGTGAAGAATAATGATTAGGTTATTGTTAAATTGTTTGTTGTCCTTTCAGATATTAATACTGTGCCTGCGGCGAGCATCACACAGATACAAGGTATCACAACATCTTCAGAATAAAACAGTGCTTCTTCAAATTACTTATCTCCATGTTTTGTTGATTATTTTGTATATTTCAGATACAAGAAAAGTGGGCACAGTGATTCCTCAGAGGAACATAGAATTCTTTCAATCCTTTTACACTTTTTATTCATCTTAGTCTTTTTTTTCCTAGCAGTGGACTCCTTTTTCAGCCTCCCTTATTTCCTCATCAGATTCCCTCCCTCCATAATTACCACTTATTAATCTTAAATGAGAGCCCTAACACGTTGCATAGTTTTAATACAGCCTGTTAATATGAGAGTTAATTTATGGGGTGTGGGTGGGATGGAGGGATGATGGAATGAGTGTCGTCCATCACAGAAATCATTAGAGACTGGAAGCTCACTTTCACTCTCCCTCTATCAAAGAAAGACCCTCACCATCTCCTTCTGGACACGAGCAGATGACACACAGGTGAGTGTCAGCTAACCCTCAGACAAATGCTAAGCCCGGACCGTAAGGATATAAGAAGGAAAATATACACATTTTAAACTTTTGCAAGTACAGCAGGAGCATGTTCAAGTGTAAATAGGAAACCGGAGAAAATATATTCCTCCTTCTCCATTTACAATCTTTCTCTTCTTCTTCTCCAATTTCCTTTCTTCTCCTCTCCAATCCTGTCTTTGTGTTGTGTGCCCCATTTCAGAGGCTTTACAGAGGCTGAAGTGGCGCTTGGCTATGCTGAAGTGTCTGAGCCTGCAATTCAACGACTGTGTGTGTGTGTGTGTGTGTGTGTGTGTGTGTGTGTGTGTGTGTGTGTGTGTGTGTGTGTGTGTGTGTGTGTGTGTGTGTGGGTGTGTGTGTGTGTAGGTGTGTGTGTAGGTGTGTGTGTGCCCGAGCCTGCAATTCACCAATTTTACCGCTAATTAGCCCACAAAGGCTACCGGCAGGGAGGAGGAGAGGAGGAGGAGGGAGAATAGGGTGGAGAGGGGTGGCATATGCGGGAGGTCCAAGCCTGAGGGGGGGGGGGGGGCGATGCTGGCACAGCTGAGACACATATCACTGGACCAGACAGACGCCTTTGTGCATGCGTGCGTGCGTGCGTGAGTGCGTGCGTGGAGAGCGTATGTTTTTCTGTAGCAGTGTCTCGGAGCATGTATCCCATGGCCACTCTCTCTTTCTCTGGCAATGGCTGGGTTGGTTGCAGCTGTAGTTCAGCAAGTCTCAACTCCTGAGGCTGGTCCCAGCATGTCCAGTAGTCCTACTACGCTACTGGCATAAGCTGCTGGTCCTCTGCCATCACTACCTCTCCGTGTGCGTGTGTGTGTGTGTTTGGGGGAGAGGAAGAGAGAGAGAAATTCACATCCCTCTTGCCAATTGTTTTACAATGCATCCGACAGGGCCTTCCAGGGAGGCAGGCTGCCTGGCAGTCAGCCCCCTGAGCTGTGGAGTTTGCCCAAAGGGTTTGTTTTGGTTTTTTATTTGTTTGTTTCAGTGTGGTCTGTTTGTTCTGGTTATTCACACACACATGTACATGTATAATGGTATGCATGCGAAGGTGTATACAGTATGGGTATATGTACATACTATATACTGTACACATATACACCTTCACATGCATATACAAACATGCATATACTGTATATATGTATGTATCCACATATATGTATAAACAATATAATTACATATATATAGTGTACATGTCTTCCATATAATTTCCATGTATACAATTACATAAGCATAATCAAATTATTACAAAAAATAGTTACTGTGCATAACATATATTAAATACACATATCTAGAAACGTATATACATTGCGTTGCATGCAAGCGGGAATGTATTTTCAGCAGGGGGGTGGGGGGGCACAGCTTACATACACACGCAAATCCATGTTTAGAATAAACAGCTGACAGAAGTACAGTAGTTCGATTTCTAAAATTAAATCTGTAACTTGCATGGAAATAATGCCAGCAGAATAAACAATATGATCCAAATGATGTGCAACGAGCTCAGCTGCAGCTGACTCATCAAAACTGCAAAACTTCAAATACAGACTTAACACGTACACGCTGATTAACGCTGACTTTGTGGTGTTTTATTCAACGTATTATTAATAATGCCTCATGTTTCAGATGTCCATCCTCTGTCCTCAGAATAAGAAGCCGTCCTTCTACTTACTACTACTACTACTTCCTCTGCACAGAGTGTTTGTTTTAATCTCTTTACCTCGACAAGTCGATGGTTAGTTGCTGCTCTGTGTGCACAAGAGGACACTCTATTTCGTGAACCCAGCGGCGCAGCCAGTTTGCAGTCAAATGCGCCCTGTCAAGTGCATCGGGAGTGTGCCAAACACACTTTTGGTGATTTCCTAGCCAGGCTCCCTTGGCGCACCTGTGGCAGTGGCTCACTTGGGCACGGGGTGGGATCAGAAAGAACGCATTATCATACATTATGGGTTCGTTAGAGGCTGTGACAACCATGGGCAATTATATTTACTACTTTTACTGCCTTTAGTCACAGGGCTCTCACCGTCATGACGCACTGACAGTTTGGGAATCCTGGAGAGAGTTTCCCTCAGAGGGCCTGGGACTTATTATTGCTGACAATCTGGGAACAAAATTGGTGCCTATTTAATCTTCATATTGTCCAGTCCCTCCAAGATTTTGCAATGTCGCAATTGCAACAATTCACGCAAATTCAACCAATGAATTTGGCGCCACTCACAATTTGACCAATCAACGCAACTTTACCACAAATTTGACCAATAACTGGAGTTTCCCGCGACTTCAACCAATCAAAGAAGTTCCATGTGCCAGACTTTGCGTCAGTATGTGACTCTGAGTCAACGGGTTGACGTAACACACGTACGTCAAATTAATTTCCTTGTTTCTGTTATGAAGACGAGACATGTGTGACTCGAACATCTCACATTTACCAACAAAACGTTAGACCGTGCAAAACATTTCAGACCGCCCTGCCAACCTGTATACATTTTAACATCAATGTACGCTGTAATGTTTTTTCATCGGAGATGAGATGTACAGTTTGACCTAAATTGAGGACAGCTACGCTCATTATTGTAAGTGCAACGACAAGTTAAAGTCCAATAAGTACTTTATCAAACCGTATGAATGTGTGTCCCAGGCCAGGATAGGAAATGAACTAACAATATAAAGATCAAGAAGCCACTGACAAATTTGATTTATTCAATAAATTATTTTTTTTGTCTTAAATCCACCAGCAGTTTTCATATTATACCAACATTTGCAGCATCCTGAGCCTTTTTGGTAAGGTTAGGAAAACTCAGAAGTAGTAGCCCAGAGTAGTTTTATTCTCCTCGAAACAAGTTTCCTTTTTATTTTTAAAGAAGTATACCAAAAGAAAATCGCAACCTATTTTTTGCAATTTTCACTGTCTCTCGCAACTTCATTGCAACAAAAATACAAAAGACGTTGCAATTTTTTACAAAAGCTCCCACAAAATCAGGCATTTTGGACCGCCACAATCTCCAAAACAGGCCACGAAATCCTGGAGGGACTGATTGTCACATGAACGTGATCCTCGTAATGATCCACAAATAAATTGGGATTCTAAGTAGTACTACACAGTAGAGCTGGGCAATATATCGATATTATATCGATATCATGATATGAGAGTAGATATCTTAGATTTTGGATATCATAATAAGTGTTGTCTTTTCCTGGTTTTAAAGGCTGCATTACAGTAAAGTGATGTCATTTTCTGAACTTACCAGACTGTTTTAACTGTTCTATTATTTGCCTTTACCCACTTAGTCATTATATCCACATTACTGATGATTATTTATCAAAAATCTCATTGTGTAAATATTTTGTGAAAGCACCAATAGTCAACAGTACAACATCGTTCTGGTATCGATATCGAGGTGTTTGGTTAAAAATATCGTGATATTTGATTTTCTCCAGATCACCCAGCCCTACTATACAGTGTTTTGTTTCTGGGAGCACAACTACAAAACTGATCTCTAGCACATCATGTTGCCTTTTGGGTGACAGACAGAGCTGTATTTATTATTATAAAATCAGCATTATCATGTTCTAGAGTAAAGTTGTTGCTGCCACAACAATTCAAGTCAAGTCAAAGCACTCACTGTCATATGCACAGTTAAAAACAAGTTTCACTGTACAATAAAATTCTTCCTTTGCCACTTCCACTCTGAATGCCGTTTACAAGGAAAAACGAGGTATAAACAGTGTTGGGGAGTAACGGAATACATGTACCGGCGTTACGTATTCAGAAAACAAATTATGAGTAACTGTATTCCATTACAGTTACAATTGAAATAGTTGGTATTTAGAATACAGTTACATTGTTGTAAATACATGGATTACATGACGATACTTCTCTTTTTCACAAGTTTATTCACTCTCTGAATAAATTAAGGCAACTCCATGCATTTCCCACAAGCCCCAATATGAAAACAAAAAAATGAGCTATTTGCGTGATCACTGATAGAGGTAGAGATGGAGCCGGAACCGGCACAACAGAGCCAGGGCAGGAATGCGTTTCTATCTTGGAAATTCAAACAGCATTTCACATTAAAGAAAGAACAGGGAAAACGTTCTTTAAAAAATATAATTGTGCAGTGCAACCTCGCCAGCAACCAACCTCCTTTCAGCGTCCAAATTACTCCACTTCCAACCTGAAGAAGCATCTTAAAGTAAGTTATTTTTTTTAATTAGCCAAGGGTAGTCGTCTGCTGTAGTTTTAATGGTCACCTTGCTATTTTATAGTTGACTTTACATTCTCCTACGTGCTGAATTACTAGCCCCAGAGCCGTTGAAAGACCCATTTGACATGCTAGCTAACGTTAGCTAAAATTAGCTCATGGTAGCTTAGACTGCGGTTAGATTTTTGTAGTATGCAGTTCGGGACTACAAATACAAAAATCTATCTGCTTGTTCAGGTACACATTCAGCCAGTTGGAACAGAAGAACACACCAGAATAGGCCTGTTTAGTAAGCTGGATGTGATGGCCGCATTCCTACACTTATAAAATGCAATTCAATGTGGAAGTAATCCAAGTATTCAGAATACGTTACTCAGATTGAGTAACAGAATACGTTACAAATTACATTTTTGGGCATGTATTCTGTATTTTGTAATGGAATACGTTTTGAAAGTATCCTTCCCAACACTGGGTATAAAGAAATAAATACAAGAAAATGAATAAACAACACTATGTACAATATATAATTCACTAAGTTGCACATATTACCAAACTAATTAATGTTTGTAAATTCATCTGCTTTGCAGATATAACAACATGTGCCATCTCAGGAATCCATTTACTCAAATGGAAAATGCCAAACAGAAATACCCACCAAACAGAATGCAGTTACCATCCAGACACATTAGTGTGAAAAAAGGAACTTTGCTGATTGACAAGTTTCTTCATGTGGCCATTTAGCAGGCTGAAGTAGAAAGGGGCTCGGGTCTGTGTGTGAGTGATGGCTTCCTTGCCCTGTCTCTTCTCCCGGCTCACCACTGATGGATTAAAGCTCTGGACAGGTTTCAGCCCTATTGATCTCACCTGCCATGGCTGCTCACATCAGTTGGTGTGAGGCGGGATAAGAGGGGATAGAGAGCATGAGGAGGCGCGTTTTAAGGATGTTTTCACACTCGGCCGGTTTCAACTTTTTAGGTGAACTCTAAAACAGATTAATCAGCACGTGTTAACAGCATTAACTGTCCGACTCAGAACCCTGAACTCTGAAAACAATAAAAACAATCTGGAAATGAAATTTAAAAAGGAGAACTTGAAGCTAATTGGCACTAGGTTTGTAGAGGGAGTGGGTGTAAGCTGTTACCTAATTAAATGAGCCAACTTATTTCCACACTAAATGAAACTCATCTTGTTTGCTGGTGTTCTGACTTAATTAAACTGTTTATCAGCACGGTTATACGCTGTATGTTGTCATTTAAATTTCAATATACAAATACAGACACAAAAAGAACTGAGAATCTACAGCCATGCTAGCAGCTCTGTGAGACTACTTATTCTCATTCAGCTCATAGCTAACGTCCGCATGCTAACATGCTGATGTTTACATGGTATAATGTTTACCTTGTTCAGCATCTTAGTTCTGCCACTAGCGCCGAAATAGGGGGGACAACAACAGTCCCCCCCCCCCTCACTTTCGGGTGTTGTGGTAATAAAGTGGTCTAAGCCAGGTACTACGGTCATAGAACATTGGTAATAATGACTAATGTCTAAGCCTATCTGCTTTTCCTGCACATCTATCAATGAAGTGTTAAATAACTTTTGCTCCAAGTGACAGGCACACTCTCACTACTTTGGAAAATAAGTCTAGGGGACTAAACCTCGCTCTGCTGCAGGGGGCTGGCTATTTGTATGTAAGTAGGCATATTGGATGTAAAAACTCCTTTTTAATACGGCATGAATTTTGATTCTCTTTCTAACCTCATTTAAAAAGCAAACATATTAACTGGTTGAACAGTTCTTAGATAAAAAAATATAACGGTCTGCAATTTGTATTAACAGGAGATAGGATGCTCCTTTTGAGTCGCCACGTCCTTGTCCTTTATTCTAACGTAAGTACGTGCAGAAGAGCGTCTCAGAAGAGCGCCGCGCACCGCAGAAAGCCTTGCGCGCTCACCGCTTGTTGGTGGGAAGAAAATATGCTACCATTTTGATCTGTAAGTACCCTGATGAGAAAAGGGAATGCATTTCTTACCATATTTTAATTGTACAAAAACAGTAGGCTAGGCTGAGATGGAAAGGAAGTTGACCAGCCTATTACATCATCCACAGCTGGATTTCCCCCCCCCCCCAAAAAAGAAGTTATTTTGACGCTGCTGCTGAGTTCAGCATATTGGCATGCTAACATTTGCTAATTAAAAAAAACACGGAGGCTGATGGGAATGTCATTAGTTTTGTAGCTATTTTGGTCATCAGCAAGAGCATTCGACAAATTAATACATTTGACCTGATGATGGCGCTGCATAGAAAGTTAAAGGATCACCAAAGTAAGTGAGAGTGAAATCCATTCAAGTAGTTGTTAAGAGATGGAGGAGAGGACATTTCGCTCCCTGGAGCCACGCTGCCAAAATATCAAAGATAAATAGAAATGTCATTAAAGTTATTTTTTATGATTATTTTATTTTTATTTTACCTTTATTTAACCAGGATAAGACCCATTGAGATTAAAAAATCTCTTTTTCAAGAGTGTCCTGGCCAAGCAGTACAACCACACATACGTACAAACACAAAATACACAAAAACATTAAAAACATAAAACAACTGAATCAGCACATCCCTCAAAGTCAACCACAATCCCAAACACATCAGGCAAAACATCTACAGCCAGATGTACTGTAGCTGCCTCCAAGTCATTCAACACCCTCTTAAAAGCGACCAATGAGAGCAGCTCATTAAGTTTCATGGATTTCTGGAACTTGTTCCAGGTAGAGGGAGCAGCAAACTTAAACGCCTTTTTCCCCCAGTTCAGTTCTAACCCTTTGGGATAGACAGAAGGAAAAGATCCTGGGAACGAAGATTGTAAGTCCCAATACTATTTACACTGATATAGGTCAGAAGGAAGGATGGAAGCAGACCTAAAATAGCCTTGTAGTTGAGGGGAACTGAAAAATATTTTCAGTCCTCCTCAAAGAGACAACTCGTTTTTTTCTTGCTTCACTTTTTCGGCTCACTTAAAGATAACTGAGCATGTGTGAAAACAACCCGGGGCCGTGTTTGTCACTGCAGATTCACTATCGAGAGTCATTTTCGTGTGGTAGACTATCACCATCCTACATGCCGGCTTATCTAACTAACTGATAAATAACAGTCTGTCACAACGATAACAAGGTCAATTCAATAGGCTGACCAACAGCAATGTTTTCCCTAAAGCGTTAAGCAGTCACATCTGATGCCTGCACTGACCTCCATGCTAATGAACAAAACACAGAGACAGAGAGGGAGGTAGAGAAAGAGAGAGCAAATGAATATGAATGAAAGGCAAATCTATCAGAAACACGCCTCCTTTAAATAACCCCCTCCCTCATTCCCCTCCTCCACTCCTTCCCTCATGCCCCCCCTTTCCACCCTGTTATATTTTATTCTCCAACGCGTGGTGAATTTAATAAATATATGCAAATGTGTGCTGTGGAACATGACGAGTGTAAATCAGGCGAGGATGTTCTTTGAGCGCTGCCGAGATTGAGGCTGAGAGCTGACCCCGGGTTAATCATTTTTCACTTCCCTATCGCATTCAATTCTGCTGCTGCTGTGTGTGTGTGTGTGTGTGTGTGTGTGTGTGTGTGTGTGTGTGTGTGTGTGTGTGTGTGTGTGTGTGTGTGTGTGCGTGCGTGCGTGCATGTGTGTGCATCTGTGCTGGAGGAGGCAATACACAATTTCACTACAAACTTTGTACACATGATTAGGAAAATATTTGCTTTAAAATGTATGCAAAATGTGATAGTCAGTACTTTAAAAAATATGTATTTTAAATTTGGATTTTGGTATTTCACAAGTTTGCTTGAGATTTATTTCTTTAGCGGTTTATTTGCACATGTGAATTGAAGTGACAGCATGTCTCCTTTGACATTGCCTCTGAACTGCACATCCTTGCTACGGGAAATCAAATGATATCTTCCTAAACCAGGTAGGGTCAGATTCAGTAACATGTTGCACACACTTAAAAATTGCCATAAGGCTTATTAAAAGCTTCTGTTTTGTCCCTCCTTTGTTCCCCCTGCTGTTAGATTGTTGATTGTGAAGTAAACAGCACGATGCTAACACGCTATCACCTCGGTAAATGGACCGCATGCGTAATGATGGTGGCCTCATGGACTGGTGCATAATCACTTGTCTTACAGTGCAAGACTGCAAAATGTTCACACATCCTTTGCCAGATTGACAGTGCAGCTATTAATACTATTACATGTTGAGATGTATATCACACTACTGTTTGTTCCAACTCTACGTGTAGGTTAGTATTTTAAAGAACACGAGTAGTCGGCTGAATCAGTCATCTTTTCTAAATGTAACGACGCAGGATATAAGCAGAGCTGCAGCTGAACTAACATGACTGTAAATTCTTAGGAGACATATTTAACTCTGACTGTTGCTGTGGAGGTCAGATCTAGTATTTTAGCACTGCTACAGTATAGCATGTTTTAGCTGCAGTGTGTCACAGTGCACCATGCTGAGCCGATGATTCTGATTCTTTAATTACGTAGCAACATTAGCATTCATTTGGAGTCATGTTTGGCCAACAGATGAATTTAAGTCCAGTGTTCACTCTCCTTTTAGCTCTGTTGTGTTCTCCAACCAACTGCTCCAACCACCTGCAAGGGACAACAACAACAAGGGAAATATATCTCTCTTTGCTAAATGTTCCACTATGTTCACCAGCTAATCGCTAACTTTGTCTGTCTGCCGTTTGGTGCAGACAGAAAATGTACAGTGGGTTTTTAGAAAACAGCTTCCTGCGGCCAAAACAGTAAAGTTGTGGCCCAGAAAACTGAAACAATGAGCTGAAAGATGATAAAACGCTCCGTAGCTGAAGGGAACCACAAAGCTGGGTGATAACACTCTGTTGGTTCATCACGACAAGCAAACGCCTTACACATACAGTATGCAAAGTAATTTCATCCAGCTTAAATATAAAAATATTGGTTCTAGCAGCTTTAAATTGCCCCTTGTGTAATGTAGCTAAAAAGTAGAACATACTACCAATGCTAAGTCAGGTTTTGAGTATTAATGCTGGTGTCTTGAACTTTGCGTGTATTGAACTTCTCTGCTGCAATTACCTTGTTTACTTCAGAGAAAACGCATAACAAATATTTGCTACACATACATATATATATATATATATATATATATATATATATATATATATATATATATATGTTATTAACTATAATAATATTAAATATTGCAACATAATAAACTCACTGTTGGTTCTGGTGGCTTCAGACTCTACAAACTTTTAAGTCATCTTAACAAGAAGTGATGGCCGAGCTACGTTTGCAGTTTGCATTCTTGCAATCATCTAGCTTCTGATTTGATTATTACATTGGATATGTGTAGAGTCTACATGGCTTCCTACTGGGCTGCACAATTAATTACAATTCTATCGAAATCGCAATATGGACTAGTGCAATATCCACATCGCAGGGGGGGCGCAATATTTGTTAAAGGCAAAATATGTGTCTAACCATTCTGAATGAAGTATTGTGATGCTGCGGAGACGTCCTGGGACTACAAATCCCATCCTACAGACTAAAGGAAAACATCTTTGTTTGGTACAGATTCTTGCAAGAATCACACTACATGACTGTAGTTCATTTTTATTTGTGTTTCAATGAAAATGAGAATGATGATCCAAAAAATTATCATTCCCTCCAATATCGTGAATCATATCGCAATCGCAACATCAGTCAAAATAATCACAATTTGACATTTTCCTCATATCGTGCAGCCCTACTTCCTATTATATCTTCTATAAACATTTTACAAAATAGTATACAGTCATGACAAATCCTTGTGAATTGTGAATGAATCCTTATTCTGCATTGAAGGCAGCTGACATGACAGGACAGCAAAGAACACTAAGCTGTTTCTATTCATCTTCTATGAGAGATTAGAGAACTAAATCGACTGGCTGCTCATTTTAGTTGACTCTTGTTAAATAATAAAGCTGAAAAACGATGACAACAGCATCATTGCGGCGCTTCACAAGTAGCAAGTACTGTCTAGATTAAAAATGTTCGACACTCATACCACACATCATTTGTGCAGCATTGTGCGGCTGTTTAAAATGAACATATTTAACATTGTCTAATACCATTACAGGTGGCTGACATGCAGAAATGAGTCTGTGGTGCAGCTCATTCGGTAACATTTCACTGTGGTCTCTCGTTTGTGGTTTGCAACTCAACTATAACTGTTGTCAAGATTTCATCACGACTGATTATTGAAGGACCGGAGAAGAGCCCGTTTACAGGATATGCTGGGTTTTTCTTATGGTCATCAGATCAAATGAAAAGTCCAGAACCAACAATGAATTGATCCAAAGCTGATATATCTTAGTCCTCAGTGCCTCTGAGCTCTGTTGTTGTCAAAAAACTATTAAAAACACATCAGTGAGCTACACCGTTGCACTGGCTGACATGTTCCTTCATCACCATGAACACACACACACACACACACTGTAGTTTACTTTGAGTCAATCGCGCACACACCGTCTTGCTGCCACAAATACTCACTAATGCATCAAATCCCAGGCTGAAAAAAGTCCCCAAAAAGCACTAATTACTCCTGTTTGATTCCTTAAATACATTTAATAATAGAAGTGTTAATAGTGTATATATATGTATATAATAAGACTAATAGTAATATATATATATATATATATATATTACTATTAGTCTTATTTTCTATTACCTATTGTATTTTATTTCAAATTTTTTTTATTTATTTATATTTAATGTGTATTTTTCTTATCTGTTACAAGGGAATTTCCCTAGTGTGGGATCAATAAAGTCGATCTTATCTTGTCTATAAGGTTAAAGATAATTCATGATAATATAGTCAAACACAATAATAATAATTCCGTGTAATAATATAAGATATGTCTTCTTAGGAGACGTTATAATTGTATTGAATATTAATAAACACTTAAAAATGTCCTTATAGCTGCTTAAAAACTACACTATAGTGTGTTAGAAAGCATAAATTAAATGTGTCTGTGCTGCTTATAAATACTAAATAGGGGGGGTTCTAAACTGAATACTATGTTATATACTTCATAGAGGTGTAAATCGATACGACGATACAATATATTGATTCTTTGGAAATTTATATGATATTTGCTAGGGGTGTTGAAATTAATCATTGCATCGATGCATCGCGATGTGGACGTGGATGACTCTGCATCGATGCAGTGACAGACCATAATCAATTATTATCGCTTCTTTTTTTTTTTGCCTTTTGTCTGCTGTGTTCAGACTCCGCTACATTCAGGAACGGTCTTTTTTTTAAAGTGCTCATATTATGCTTTTTGGCTTTTCCCCTTTCCTTTATCGTGTTATATATCTTTTTTTTGTGCATGTTATAGGTTTACAAAGTGAAAAAGCCCAAAGTCCACCCCAAAGGGACTTACCATCTCCAACAGAAAACACAAACTGCTCCAAACAGCTCTATTGTAGTCCAGCCTTTACTTCAGAGACAAACGTGGTCACTTTGTAACACACGTTATAATGCTCGCCTAGCTGCTAGCGTGGCACGCCCTCATACTCTGCTTCTGACTGGCTAGTAGTCCTTACCTAGGTACTGTCAGGGCACGCCCTCATACTCTGCTTCTGACTGGCTAGTAGTCCTTACCTAGGTACTGTCAGGGCACGCCCTCATACTCTGCTTCTGACTGGCTAGTAGTCCTTACCTAGCTACTGTCAGGGCACGCCCTCATACTCTGCTTCTGACTGGCTAGTAGTCCTTACCTAGGTACTGTCAGGGCACGCCCTCATACTCTGCTTCTGACTGGCTAGTAGTCCTTACCTAGCTACTGTCAGGGCACGCCCTCATACTCTGCTTCTGACTGGCTAGTAGTCCTTACCTAGGTACTGCGCATGTTTGACTCCCAACAAAGATGAAACAGAAGTGAGATGTCTCACTCTGTAGCTAAAACAGAGAGCTCAACACACAGGGTGAAAAGAGGATGTGCAGCAATGTGCAGTACAACAAAAATATGGTGTGTTTTTTTTTTTTATTAAACCATATAAACCTATTCTGATACAACCTTTAAATACAATTATGAACCTGAAAATGAGCATAATATGAGCACTTTAAGAGCAGATGCAATAAAAAGGGGAGTTCATGGGACTGCTTGAATTTGTTGATGAAAATGTGTAGCAATATATAGTAAATTTGAGGAGCTGACGCATCGTGATGCATCGGGACATTGAATCGTTGGCAGGATAATCGTATTTGAATGGAATCGTGAGACCAGTGAAGAGTCACATCCCTAATACTTCACAAGTCTGCCACGATGTGATTTTGATGAGATTCAATTCGGGGGCCTGCGAAGGAATATGAGACGATATCATAAGCATACGATATCATAAGCAGACGATATCATCCTGTATACAAAGTCCTTTGTCATCTGAGCTAATAAGATGAATAAAGTAAATACAGAGCAGCGCAGTAATGCCTTACCGCAAACACAGAGCACAAACTATATGTTTTCTGTGGCCTGAATCAAGCTGTAGTGCTTCTTCAGGTAAACACCAGCAGTGAAAACCCTGGAGAAAACCCTCGAGAGGCATTCGGAGCGGCTTCCTATAGAGCAGCATTCCTGCCATCTCCACATACAGTACAGCACATTTCTGTCCTCTCGCCACCACAGGCTTTTCTCGGCTCGCTTTCAAATGATTGCGCTTCTAATCAAACGTAATTTAACTCCCTATCTCAGCCCTCCTCACCCGCACTCGCTCACCCATCCTCACCCCTTCCCCGGTAGCCCCTAGCCCAGGGCCTGTTGCCAAGGCAACCAGCATCTCATTTCTAAAGTGTCAGTTTGCATTATTGTCTTCACGCTTTGCAGCAATAACCTCTCTCTCTTTTCTCTATCTTTTTCTCTCTCTGTGTATGTCTGTCCCTCTCTCACACATACACAAATACTTACAAACCATCTCTCTCTCTCTCTCTCTCTCTCTCTCTCTCTCTGTCTCTCTATATATATATTTTCAGAGCTATCCACTTGAATTTCCCGTCTTTCTCTCTCACATACATAATGCAAAGCAAAAACAAATAATATCATGCATAGTGTATGTAACTGCGTGAAATAACACTGTGGACAACGGATAATTGAAGCGGTTTTGTTGGCAGATGTGGAAGCAACATAACCACATGTTCAATTGAAGTAAAGACATAAATAACAAATATCAGAAAAAAATACAATAAAAGACATGTCCAATCTACAAGAGGCCAAGAGGCCATGGAATAAAAGACCCTTGAAAGCAGAAATTATGGGCTGCACAATATATAGTATATCGTTTTCTTATCCTCATCGCCGATATCAACTGGCGCACTATACACATCGCAAAAGGCTGCGACATATCACGACATTTAAAATATTTTTTGTGTTAGTTGAAAGAAAATATCAGTAGAAAACTGCACTTTTTTTATAGGTGTCAATTCAATGTTCAATTTGTTCAATAAAAGAATGTTGGAAATTATTTCATTTCATTTATTTTGAATCCAACAAGCAATTTGTTGGATTTTAGCAGAATACTGAAAGCAGCAGAAATGCAGAACTGGGTACACTTTTACATCTGTTTATTTATCGCAAGTAATATCATTATTGAGATATTCAACAATTCAGGGAGAACACAATGTGTGCGAGTAGATGCGAGTAGATGGTTTCACTTCTGCCTCCCTAAATATTTCAAAAAGGGTGCTTCAAGGCTTAATCCTTGGGCCGCTTCTTTTTAGCATTTATATAAACAACCTCTGTAATAATATAAATAATACAAACTATCATTACTATGCTGATGATACTGTTCTCTACTGTTCTGGGTCCACTTTAGGTCAAGCAATCACAAATTTACAATCTGCTTTTAACATCTTGCAACATAATTTGGCTACTTTAAAATTGGTTCTAAACTCTAAAAAAACTAAAGTCATGACTTTCACTAAGGGAAAATCATCTAAAAACAATGTCCCAACCATTTGTACACTTTCAGGTACAGAAATCGAAGAAGTGTCACATTACAAATACTTTATTATTTTGCATTTGGCATTATTATTGATCAATCACTGTCTTTTACATTGCATGTCCAAGGTTTGGTTAAAAAACTGAAGTTGAAGTTAGGTTTTTTCTTTAGAATCAAGTCCTGTTTATCCTTTGAAGCAAAAAAATAACTTGTAAAGGCAACTTTCTTGTCTGTTTTGGACTATGGTGACATTTTATATATGTATTCAACCTCCCAGTGTCTTCATGCTTTGGACACGGTGTTTCATGGAGCCTTAAGATTCATCACAAACTTAAAATCTCATATCCATCACTGTTTGCTGTACTCTCGGGTCAAGTGGTTCTCCCTCTCAATCAAGCGTTGGATGCACTGGCATCTTTTTATTTATAAAGCAGTATTAGGACTACTTCCTCCTTATCTGAACGCTTACATCCTCCCGAGGTCTGCAGGGACATATCACTTGCGTTCACAGGATCTGTTTTTATTGTCAGTCCCTAAAGCCCGCACTGACTTTGGTAAAAAGGCTTTTAATTTTGCAGCACCATCTGCATGGAATCAGCTTCAGAATGAACTACAGTTGAAGGAGTTGGTCTCTTTTTATTCTTTTAAAGGCTTTTTAAAGCATCTTGCAGAAAGGCAGTCTGTCTGTCATTGTTTTTAAATTGATTTAGGACCCAGATTTTTTTTTATGATGACATTGTTGTTTGAATATGATGAGTGAAAGTGTGTCTATGTTTTTACTTGTTATTGTCTTTGTATTTATTTGAAACCACGCTGCTGCCACTTGCCAGGACACTCTTGTAAAAGAGATTTGTAATCTCAAGGAGTTTTTTATCCTGGTTAAATAAAGGTTTGAAAACAATGTTATCCCATAACGCATATTTTCCTCATATCGTGCAGCCCTAGCAGAGATTTAAGAATATCGTAAAATATGATTTTCACTAAATCACCCAGCCCTAAGTTCAATACAGTAGGCCTATACTGTATCTTAGAGTTCTACAACAAAAGTGCCTTTAAATTGATTAAACCCAAGTAAAAGTACTGCTACAGTGGGGAGAACAAGTATTTGATACACTGCCGATTTTGCAGGTTTTCCCACTTACAAAGCATGTAGAAGTCTGTAATTTTTATCATAGGTACTCTTCAACTGTGAGTGACGGAATCTAAAACAAAAATCCAGAAAATCACATTGTATGATTTTTAAGTAATTAATTTGCATTGTATTGCATGACATAAGTATTTGATACATCAGAAAAAGGCAAACTTTGGGTCACTATAGCACTCCTTTAACCTCTGTGCTATCTATTATTATAACTGTAAATAATGTATTAAAGTTTCTTTCTTTCTTTCTCCGCAAAATTATCTTTTTCATGGCAGACATATGTCACATGATATGTCACAGTAAGAAAAACACAGGCGTATTCAAAACCATTAATGATGGCTGCATTCCACTTAGGAGAGGCCCTGGTATTGTGCCATTGACTGTAAATATTAATATTAACAGTCTATGTATTGTGCATGCTGACTCACTGAAATAGCTTTCTGGGACAGGTGATGGAATTGAACCATCCTTAAGGTTATCAATTTCAGCTGTGCTTTTCCTACTAAGACAAGTCAAAAGTAGGTTGTAGTAGGCTACCCATTTACCATCTAGTGGTTCCTCTTTTACTTGTGTAAGCTAAGCTAACATAAGATAAGATCAAATAAACTTTATTGATCCCAGACTGGGAAAAGTGCATGTTACAGCAGCAATTGACTGGTAAAATAAGATATTACATTTTAAATAAATTATTTAAATTTGACCATATGGCCTTAGTGTGATACATTCCACAAAAATACTTGACACTTGATACCATTTACTCTCTTTTTAAAGAAGAATTTTAATAATAATAATCTGCAATGTTTACCCCATGTAGTGAGTTTTAAGTCACAGCATCGCCTCAATGGCACTTTTTTTTATATTGCTGCAAACACACACATTAGAAGTGAAAATTGTGTTCCCACTAACCTTAATACTGTGTGTCTGTGGTCAGTGCTTATGGAATCAGCATCTAGTGAGGAACCCTGTGAGCGGCATTGGGAACTTCAACACTAACTGGTATTCACTACCTGATGCATTAAAGAGAGAGAACGAAAACTATGAATAAACTGGAGTTTCGAGTGCATGTATCAAATAGTTTACACACAAATCATGCCTTTTTTCACGTTTGAAATCCTGACTGTCGCAAAGTTGTGCATATTTTCTCATAAAGACCACTTCATTCCTCCCATTAAATCTTGTGTAAGTGAATTGTAATTTTATCTCCCAAACGATTACCCAAAGTTTATCTCACAAACACTTAAATGTAAACTACAGACATTCACAAACAAATGGACATGCCCAAACTCCCTTAGCACTTTCATGTATTTACAATGTTGAGGTTTTTAAAAATACATAAATGCTAGAAAAAAAAGGGAGGAAAAACTGTTATTTCAATGCTCCATCTTACTATCATTCCTCTCTGGTGTTAAAATGTTGTCAATTTCAAACTGATGAATTCAGTAAATAAACTCATGGCAGAACAATGGCAAAAATGTAATGTAAAACAAACGGTAATGCAGGCATTATGTGTAAGTATCACCAAAACGTAATGAACAAACACTCTCCCGGTTTGGTGCTTGAACGTAGTGAGGCGCTTCTACAAAGTGAGCACCGGTTCTATAAAACAGATGTGTAAAGTGGAGTGTTTTTGAAGGTCTTAAGTGAACATTACTGTGATCTCAGTCTCATGAGAAACTGAGAACATTGTGAAGAGTTGATAGTCACTGCGGTCTGAAGATGTGTGTGAATATGTGAGAACGCGTCTGATGTCAGACGAGAAGAAGAAGAAGCAGAAACCCGCTTGATGTCAGCTCCAAACATCAGCTGAAGAGAGGCAGACAGGAGACGAAGGAGGCAGGAACAGAGGAACGCTGATTTGTGTTTGATGTGTACCGTGTAGCCACAAGTGAGAACACAGAGGAGATGCTTGTTGAATACCACACTGTGTGACATGTGGCATATTTATAAAAGGCCTGGAGAAATTAGGTATATTTATACCTTTGAGTGATGTTTATATTGTTTGAGTATTCACCAGCTAAGTCTGAATATAATATGAATATGGCTGAATATAAGACGTATATTGTAATTGTTGTAGAAGAAATATAACAAACAAACAAAAACAAAAAGGTACACAAAAGGTTGTGTTACTTTGGAGGCAAGTAACTGAGTACATTTACTGAAGTACTGTACTTAAAGCAACACTATGTAACTTTTCCTGCTTTGGACCCCCTGTTGTCTCATTGGAACTACAGCTTGCGCGAGCTGTAGTTCCAATGAGACAACCTGTAGGGGGACCGAAGAGGGAAAAGTTACATAGTGTTGCTTTAAGGGAATGCTTAAAATGATCATTTGTACATCAACCACTCACCCGGTGTTGCCTTGAATACTTTTTTGGACAAAACACACACACACACACACACACACACACACACACACGTAGAAACTAATGAGACCTGGTATGAGAGGAATTGTGGGTGTTGTGCATCTGAGGACGTTTGCACTTCACGTCATGCTGCAATCATCACAACTCAGTGGAGGTTCTCTGTGTGTTTGCTCTGCGTAAATTAAAACCTTGATCTATGCCTGTAGATGACACTGCATGCATGTCGGAGGAAATAAAGTACATCATAGAATAGAGTGTTGGATACTTCTTTGTGATCTTCTTTTTTCACAACTTTATGCATTCTTCTCGACAAAGAGTCCACGAAGATGCCGTGCCTTCCTTATGTTCGTCACCTTGAGGTAAAATAATGGCTTGCTTTGGCGTTCTGTGCATTTGTATTCAACAGATTTTCACATCTATTATATGTATATATGTATGAAAAGAAAATACAGTTATTAGCACTGTAAACAGAAATCAATTAAGCCCAAACAGAAACTGTACATTGTACACTGTACAATTATAAACGCAACACTTTTGTTTTTGCCCCCATTTTTTATGAGCTGAACTCAAAGATCTAAGACTCTTTCTATGTACACTAAATAACTATTTCTCTCAAATTATTGTCTATATATATATAAAATCTGTCTAAATCTGTGTTAGTTAGCACTAAGTTAGCTCCTTTGCCCGAGAAAATCCATCCACCTCACAGGTGTGGCATATCAAGATGCTGATTAGACAGCATGATTATTGCACAGGTGTGCCTTAGGCTGGCCACAATAAAAGGCCACTCTAAAATGTGCAGTTTTACTGTATTGGGGGGGTCCGAAAACCAGTCAATAAACAAACAAAAAAAGAATTTGCTGGATATTGGCAGGCCACTCTAAAATGTGCAGTTTTATCACACAGCACAATGCCACAGATGTCGCAAGTTTTGAGGGAGCATGCAATTGGCATGCTGACTGCAGGAATGTCCACCAGAGCTGTTGCCCGTGAATTGAATGTTAATTTTTCTACCATAAGCCATCTCCAAAGGCGTTTCAGAGAATTTGGCAGTACATCCAACTGGCCTCACAACCGCAGACCACGTGTAACCACACCAGCCCAGGACTTCCATATCCAGCATCTTCACCTCCAAGATCGTCTGAGACCAGCCATCCGGACAGCTGCTACATCAATCGGTTTGCATAACCAAAGAATTTCTGCACAAACTGTAAGAAACCATCTCAGGGAAGCTCATCTGCATGCTCGTCGTCCTCATCAGGGTCTCGACCTGACTGCAGTTCGTCGTCGTAACCGAATTGAGTGGGCAAATGCGTCTGGCACTTTGGAGAGGTGTTCTCTTCACGGATGAATCCCGGTTTACACTGTACAGGGCAGATGGCAGACAGCGTGTATGGCTTCATGTGGCCGAGAGGTTTGCCGATTTCAGCGTTGTGGATCGAGTGGCCCATGGTAGCAGTGGGGTTATGGTATGGGCAGGTATATGTTATGGACAATGAACACAGGTGCATTTTATTGATGGCATTTTGAATGCAGAGATACCGTGACGAGATCCTGAGGCCCATTGTTGTGCCATTCATCCACAACTATCACCTCATGTTGCAGCATGATAATGCACGGCCCCATGTTTCAAGGATCTGTACACAATTCCTGGAAGCTGGAAACCCCATCCCAGTTCTTGCATGGCCAGCATACTCACCAGACATGTCACCCATTGAGCATGTTTGGGATGCTCTGGATCGGCGTATACGACAGCGTGTTCCAGGTCCTGCCAATATCCAGCAACTTCTTTTTTTTAATTGACTGGTTTTCGGACCCCCCCCCAATACAGTAAAACTGCACATTTTAGAGTGGCCTTTTATTGTGGCCAGCCTAAGGCACACCTGTGCAATAATCATGCTGTCTAATCAGCATCTTGATATGCCACACCTGTGAGGTGGATGGATTTTCTCGGCAAAGGAGCTAACTTAGTGCTAACTAACACAGATTTAGACAGATTTGTGAACAATATTTGAGAGAAATAGTTATTTAGTGTACATAGAAAAAGTCTTAGATCTTTAAGTTCAGCTCATAAAAAATGGGGGCAAAAACAAAAGTGTTGCGTTTATAATTTTGTTGAGTGTGTATATATATGTATATATATATATATATATATATATATGTGTGTATGTGTGTGTATATATATATATATATATATATATATATATATATATATATATATATATATATATGAAAAGAAAATACAGTTATTAGCACTGCAAACAGACATCAATTATGGAATTTTAGGCCTTTCATTTTTGACAGGACAGCTTAGACATGAAAGGGGAGAGGGGGAATGACACGCAGCAAAGGCCCGCAGGTCGGAACCCAACCCACAGCCGCCACATCGAGAACTAAGCCTCTGTACATGGGCACAAGCTCTACAAGGTGAGCTACCCAGGTGCCCGTTGCTTGAATTCTTAAAGAAAACTTTGTTTGTCTACAGTGAACGAAGAATCCAAAAACCAAAAGATTGTTCATGAATAGAAGTGAACAGGGGCCGCGTTTAACAGCAAAACATCCGTTAACACGGACGGATGTGTGCAGATGAGTAGCGCGCTGTGTTGTAAATAGTAAAGGTTTAGCCAAAATGTATAGTGTTTGGGAGGTACTGAGCACACGACTGGATTAATGCGACTTGGATTATACTGCATGAGTTTTGTGAGAGTTTGAAAACTGATGTTTCGATATAGTTTTGCTGTCATTAAATGCTGTAACCCTAATACTTTATTGCATCCAAAATTCTCTCCATTTTTGGATTCTTCGTTCACTGTGGAAGCACGCAAGAAAAGTTTCTATAAGAATTCAAAGCAACACCAATGATCCTTTAAGTTCTTCCATTTTACGCTGCTTGGTAATTATACCCTGCTGGATTTCAAATGGAAACAGTTCAATTTAGTCATATTCATCTCATAGTTGCTGAATTTCAATAATGGATTAATCATTTAAACGGGCTCTCCACCAATTTAACACATAAAAGTCAGTTTACAGTACATAAAGTTATTGAAATAACCTACACCTGGACTGGCTACAGCAGCAGGGGCGTCGGACTGGGGGGACTGAGTACCCAGGGCCCTCATGTGAGGAGGGCCCAAAAAGATGCTAGAATGAATAGCTGTGGATGCGGGGAGGGGCCCATAGAGAATGCCTTTCTACAGGGCCCAGAATTTTGTGCTACGCCCCTGTGCAGCAGTAAAAATCTACTCGCACGTTAATGCATCAGAATTATTAATCCAATCATTCAGAATACTACAACAGCGGGGCGACCTCTAGCTCACCCAGTAGAGCGAGAGCCCCACGTAGGCTCAGTCCTTGGCAGCGGCCCGGGGTTCGAATCTGACCAGCGGCCCTTTGCTGCATGGTGTCCCCCTCTCTCTCCCCTTTCCTGTCTTTAAGCTATCCTGTCAAGGCCACAAAAGCCCCGAAAATAAATAAAGAAAAGATTACAACAGTGAGAAATAGGTCCTTCTGCACAATGCATACTTTTAATTTTTGATACTTTAAGCATAGTTTAAGTAGAAATTTTAACTTTTTAGATTTTGGTATTGCTTTTTATGAGCTAATGTGCTCGTGTATACACACACTGTCTCCTTTGTGACAAATGATTGATGCACATGGAAATCTGAGATTATGAGACTGTTTAATGTCTTGATGTGAGTGGCATACTGTATTTCCTCTCCAAGCTCAGCTGCGTCGCCCCGTTCCAGGCCATCCAGCCCACAGTGAGTGCAGGGCTGAGTCGTCCGAGGCCTCCCAGGACCTGGAAGGTTAATATTTGAAGGAAGGATGGCCCATAAATATGAGCAAAGGGACTTTTAATTAAATAAGCACTTCTTAAATATTCTCCTGGGCCTGCTGCTTTTGTTTAAAGATGATTGATTGACTACTATCTCTCCGGGCAGGACCATTAGTTTCGCCACTCCCCGCCATACTCCATCCCTCCCCATCTTCCCTCTATTTTTCCAGCTCTGCCAACATCTCGCCTCCCTTTCTCTCTCAATTACCCTCCTTCTCTTACCTCTCTTTCCTCCCTCCTTTTTTTCTCATTCATCCCACCTCCTGCGTCTCTTTTTTTCTTTTGCGCTCTCCGTGCGTCCGCTGTCACCTCTCCCCTTGCTTTTCTCTTTTCATCAGTCCACGTCGCTGAGCCTCTCTCAGGAGGCCCATATTTCTCCAAACTCATGACAAGGTAATGAGGCCATGCTAAATCCTACCACGCCCTGGAGCAACATCAGAAGGTGGAGGGGCAGGTTGGCCCCTGCCTGGCCAGGCTGCCTCTGCGTCTGTTTCAGCCACTCTGTGAGGCATCTGTCATCGCACGGACTCGAAATAAAACTTTTGGATCTGCACAACCACGCAAACCAAAGACAAAAAAAACATAGAAGAATTCTACCTCTACAGCCATCCTGCTCCTCTCTTTCTCTCCTTCAGCTCTTCTTTCTGTCTCTCCCTTCCCTCCTTCCTCTGGAGCGGTGCTGGAGCAGCAGTCTGCCATGCTCTGCTGATTTCTAGCTGGAAGATGGGGATCGGCGGGGGAGCTCAGTCTGGCTGAGCCATGGACAAAACACACACACACACACACACACACACACACACACGCACACACACACACACACACACACACACACACACACACACAGGTAGAAACTCGATGTGAGACCCAGGTATGAGAGGAATTGTGGGTGTTGTATGCTGCAATCATCACAACTCAGTGGAGGTTCTCTGTGTGTTTGCTCTGCGTAAATTAAAACCTTGATCTATGCCTGTAGGTGACACTGCATGCATGTCGGAGGAAATAAAGTACATCATAGAATAGAGTGTTGGATACTTCTTTGCGATCTTCTTTTTCACAACTTTATGCATTCTTCTCGACAAAGAGTCCACGAAGATGCCGTGCCTTCCATATGTTCGTCACCTTGAGGTAAAATAATGGCTTGCTTTGGCGTTCTGTGCATTTGTATTCAACAGATTTTCACATCTATTATATGTATATATGTATGAAAAGAAAATACAGTTATTAGCACTGTAAACAGAAATCAATTATGCCCAAACAGAAACTGTACATTGTTCTGAAATTTATCAGGATGAAATACAGTACTTTGTGATTTCCTGCTATAGTTGAAGAATAGATAGAAAGCATACAGAACAGTAGAGAAACATTCAAATACTGAACTACAGCTCACTAAATTGTATACACAGGCAACTCAATAAGATGAGAAAATGAGAATAAAGGCAGAAGGCAAAAAATGTTCAATCTGCTGTCCTGTAACAGCCTCTGAAGCGCCGCGCATTCATTAGCTCGTATTGATCATGTGAACTGAACAACGTGTTTACCAAACACTTTAATGATATTACTGAAAACTGGAACGCAAACAGAGAGATTGACACGGAACGGCCCGTGTGTGGGATGGAGTGACACTCCACAGAGAGGAGGAGAGCGGAGAGAGGAGGCAGGAGAGGCGATGGTGTGATAATGGAGGCGGTGGAGAGAAAACACTCGGAGGGTGGCGCGGTAGGATAAAGAGACGATGGTTACACTCCAAGTGTTGGACAGAGAAGCAGGTAAAGTAGGCTGCAGGTGAATGGAAGAGGGGGGGTTGTGCGTGTGTGTGTGTGTGTGTGTGTGTGTGTGTGTGTGTGTGTGTGTGTGTGTGTGTGTGTGTGTGTGTGTGTGTGTGTGAGAGAGAGAGAGAGAAGGGGGGTAGGCAGGCATATTAAAAATGCAGCAGTGGGGAGCAGGCCGGGGATTCACAGTAATTAGATGACAAAACGGAGATGAGAGAGAGGGGTCACACACAATGCCACTGCCGCCGGGTAATTTGTAAGTGTCAATCACTAGCCTGCCAGGGGAAAAGCGAGAGGGAGAGAGGGAGTGGGAGGGAGAGGAGAGGAGAGGGGGGTTAGTGTATAGAGAGAGGAGGAGGGGAGGGGCAGAGATAGAGGGAGTGAGACAGAATATGAGGGTGCTAGCGGGCTGCAAGAGACAGGAGGGAGGGAGGTTTAAAAAAAGAAAGAAAAGGAAAGTCAGAGGAGACAGGAAGTGAGAGTGAAAATTTAAAGATTGAGAGAACAGCGTGAGGTGACAGAGACTTTTTTTAGTATCTAAGATTTGTCAAAAAGAAATAAAGTCTTGAAACGTGGTCTGTTGTTTCTGTCATTACAGACCAAAATCACATATACACTTTAGCATCAACAGTGTTACACCGTGTCACGTGTCAACTTCATTATTCTACGCACTGATACGCATAAAAACAATCACACCAAGCGTTTACACTTTTAAAGGGGCAGTTCACCCAAAGAAAAAAAAGAAGAAAAAAAAAGAAAAAACACATTTCCTCTTTTACCTTGAGTGATATCTGGCCATGCAGATAGTTTACATTTCATTTATTCAGTTTTCAACATGTCCGCAATACAAAACAATACTATAGAGGCATTGAAAACCATTTTCAATGTAGGAATGTAAAATTCAACATGTTTTTACAGAAAAGTCATGATAATCCACTTTCAACAATTTTCTTATAGGGACTAGTTTTTTGGGTAACACTTTACTTGAAGGTATCTACATAAGAGTGACATGACACTGTCATGAACACATGACACTGTCATGACACATGAACTCTAACCTTAACTCTAACCTTAACCCTAACTTGTCATGACAAAAACCAAATGAGACTTACTAAAAGAAGCGTTAGGACTTGTTTATAATGTTTATGACACGTTCATGACAGTGTCATGTCACTCTTATGTAGATACCTTCAAGTAAAGTGTAACCCACCGTTTCTGGAAACACGCAGGGTTCTTTTTTTTTTTCTTTTCTTTTTTACAATTTTTAAATTAAAATGTTCACCCCTTTGACCTGCAAAAACTAAATTCCTTTTACCTCCACTGTGCATTGGAGTAGAAGCAGAAATCTCAAAAACAGATACCTCAAAACATGGACAAATGAAATGATCTGTTTAGTCTTTTAGAGCTCAGAGAGATGAGAGGATGACTTGCATCCAGGGTCCCCATCAGGCCCTGATTCAAAACCACAAAACTGCAGGTACATTGTTCATCCAACGGCCTACTGAGACGCGAGGAAGCCCCTACCTTCATTAATAAACTGTCAAGTCGCAAATTAATTGCAAACTTCTAAATTCAGGTGCAACGCCATGGACATGTTCGAATCACTGAGGCACAAAAGAAGCCCGAATGAAAATGGCATTAACCTTAACAGGATCAGCAGTGTATGTAAATATTCATCGTGTTATAGGGTAATTGTATGGCTTTTGCCATGTGGTTTGACAGACAGGTGAATGTGCATGTGTATTTGTGTGTTTGTGTGTGTCTGAGAGAGAGCTCTTTCAGTCTTTTCAGAGTAGGTACAAAAGGGGTAGATGCTGGCAATATTCCAGCGAACCAGTATGTGAGGAGCCCACACAATGGGCAAGCAGCACAGCAGTCTGTTGGGGTGCACGGCCAACATATGCACAGGACGCCATTACAGGATAACCCTGTTCTTGTGCACACACACATGCATGCACATGCATAGACAAACCAGGGTAAAAGCATGTGGCAAAAAATGTACATAATCTGCCTTTACACATGCAAAATACTATGCTGGTATTGTGTCCGCGAGTCAAGGCAGTGACAGGACATGACATAACACCACTGACATTTAATGGATTCCTCAGGGGGATACTGTCCTGCACTACAGCTGGTTTCTTTTTTAAGATTGTTTTTTGGGGCATTTTAGGGCTTTATTTGTATAGGACAGCTGAAGACATGAAGGGGGAGAGAGAGGGGGAATGACTTGCAGCAAAGGGCCACAGATCGGAGTCGAACCCACGGCCGCTGCATCGAGGAGTAAACCTCTATATATGGGCGCGCGCTCCACCAGGTGAGCTACCCAGGCGCCCCAGCTGGTTTCTTTAACTGCAGCCACACACACACACACACACACCTGGAGAAGCCTATACATGCAAACATACACCAGTGCAAGCTCACACACACACACACACACACACACACACACACACACACACACACCTGGAGAAGCCTATACATGCAAACACACGCCAGAGCAAGCTCTCTCTCACACACACACACACACACACACACACAAACACACATGAACACACACACACACACACACACACACGGTGAAATATAGTACCAGAAAAACAAAGAACAAATCTTTTAGAGATAGTTCTCAGTCAACAAACAATTATACAACACAAAAAAAACCAATACATTTAAAAGAAAACGTATAGCCCTTAATTGCAGTCTGTTCTTCTGCCCCAATTGATTTGCATTTCAAGTGTGCTATACACAATAAAGAAAGCCTGAAAATGATTCCAACTCAACAGGTTTAAAAGTTCCTAAACTGTAAACTGAAGGTGTATTCATTAAATATGCATAATTAAAGCAAATTAAAATCTTCACAGTTTAAACACAAAGAATAGAAAATGTATGAAGTACAACTGAGACAAAGATAGACTAGTAACTTCTGTCTCTGCCTTAATTAAAAGGAATTTGCGTGTCACACACACATGCACACAAAACACCTTTGGAAGCGTCTTAATTGGGGAATGATTAAAGTCTTTCCTTCCCTGTTTATTCTTCAGTCGACAATTAGCAGCTCATAACCCACAGCACGGTTATTGTTACCTCTCCTTCTTTTAACAGCTCTAACACTGGAGTAACGTTGCACTTCAAATGGACTTCATCAAGTATGTAGCAGATAAACAGCATCTCTTAGCCAGAATTTTGGAAAAACTGAGGTCATGAGGCAGCCAGCGCACCACTTAACACTCACAACATTTTGACAAGAAATCAAAAAAAGGTGTCTAACTTTGAAATGTCCTCAGTGTCCTTTACTGGCAGCTACGCCTACACATAATGGGACAATTACTCACTTAATTAAATGACTATTTTAGTCTACAACACGTCAGGAAATAGTGGAAAACAAGTTCCAGGAGCAAAGAATGACACCAGTGGGGTATGGGGTGCCGAATGTAAAAGTTCGGTTACAATTTCTTAGCTGATAAATTTTCAACATTTAGCTCACTTTCCTCACATTTAGCGCATTTTCCTCACATTTGAGACAGAAATTATATATATATATCTAAATGTTAAATGTTAAATCTAAATGTTAAATGTTAAATCTAAATGTTATATCTAAATCTAAATGTTAAATATATATCTAAATGTTAAATTTATATCTAAATGTTATATCTAAATCTAAATCTTAAATATATATCTAAATATTATATCTAAATCTAAATCTTAAATATATATCTAAATGTTAAATGTTAAATCTAAATGTTATATCTAAATGTGTCGCCAAGTGTAAAGCTAAATATTTAGAAAATATTCAAATCCCCAAGGAAACCACGCCCACTGCAGTGGCTTCAAATCGCGCTGCACCGCAATTTTCAGTCAACACCTGTTGGTACAGTAAATACTGACTACAGTGGAGCTGTTCGACTAATGTTACTGGATTAAAACACATTTCGGTCAGTATTTTGTATTATTGACTTATAGCACAGAAATGTCTTAATATTTGTGTGTACTATAATGCCGTTGTTTTGTTTGACTCATATCTCCTTGTGTGTTTAACGTTAGTTTGACTCATCGTTCACAAGCAATCTAGCTCACACACTGCAGCCGACATGTCATCTGAACAGGCCTCGCAGCACTGTAACTAGCTAAGTTAGCTAGGTCTCGCAATGCGAGACTGAACAGCAGTAGGCCTGTCACACTATAGCCACATGTAAGTAGTTTTCAATACTTTGGTTACATTACCGTATTTTATTAACCTGAATTATGTTGTTATATTAGCTTGCGAAGGAGCTATCCGCTAACTAACGCTAATTTATCTCAAAAAGCAGAAACGTTAGCTAACTACTGCCAAGATATGATTCCACTAGAGACCAGAAAGGTGTTGTAAGACTCGTCAAGTGTTGTCATGTGTTTACACTGTCTTACAATGAAACCATATCTTGGCAGTAACATTAGTTAGCTACTGCTTTTTGACATAAATTAGTTAGCTAACGTTAGCGTTAGCAACGGATAGCTACTTTGCAAGCCAATAAAATATAGCCTTGGCAAACAGAATTAAGGTTAATAAAACACGATAACTAGCTATGTTACCAGTATTACAAACCTCTTACAAGTGGCTGGATTGTGACATTTTAGTTGTGTTCGGATGAATATGTTGGATGCATAGCTGGACTTTATCCATGCTGGGCTAATGTTAGATTGCTTGGGAAGATGACGTTAGTCACACACGGAGATATGTAATTCAAACAACGGTATTATGATTAACACAACTATTAGGCATGTCTGTAATATACGGGTCAGTCAATAATATAAAATACTGTAGCTCAGTGCTTTCCAACCCTTCTGGTCTGAGGTTCCCCCACAGCCCTGTCATATGAACTCACATACCCCGCCCTATCAATTCCCAATGTGTTCACACTATTTATCATATTAAAGTGAATATTCTGACATTTTCATGCAATTGAAACATTTAGGTTGGTTTGGTCAGAAATTCTACTAACTAGACATTTTACTTGAAGTGTGGTTAATGTTTCAAAAGTCATCCATTACTTTTAGCTAATCATTTCAACTGTTAGCTAAGTCAGCAGGCCACTTTTAGCTATTTTTTTCTACCATTGATTACTTCGCTATATGTTTTAACATATGTGTTGAGCTGTTTTAGCTGATATATTGTTTTAAATCAATCATAATTCAATTATTATTTTGATTAGTTAAGCTGCTCCACAATCTTTCCAAGTACCCACTGGCTACAGCAGAGATACCCCTTGCTGGGGCATCACTGGGTGCAGCGATTTGAAGCCACTGCAGTGGTCGTGGTTTCCTTGGGGATTTGAATATTTTCTAAATATTTAGCTTTACACTTGGCGACACATTTAGATATAACATTTACATTTAACATTTAACATTTAGATATAAATTTAACATTTAGATTTAACATTTAGATATATATTTAAGATTTAGATATAATATTTAGATATATACTTAAGATTTAGATATAGTTTTTACATTTAACATTTAGATATAAATTTAACATTTAGATTTATATATAACATTTAGATTTAACTTTTAACATTTAGATATATATTTAACATTTAGATTTAGATATAACATTTAGTTTAACATTTAGATTTAACATTTAGATTTAGATATAACATTTAGATTTAACATTTATATATTATATATATATATATTCTGTCTCAAATGTGAGGAAAGTGCGCTAAATGTGAGGAAAGTGAGCTAAATGTTTAAAAAATTGTAACCGAACTTTTACATTCGGCACCCCATAGTGGGGGAAGTATTTAGATATATAAGTAAAAGCCACACCACGCACTGTAAAACTCCTGCAGCAAAAACGTTATATAAGCAGAAATATGTACACATTATCAGTAGGCCTAAAAAGTACCAAAAATATTTCACTGATATTACATTCAGATTTTGTAATAAACTACTATTAAACTAAACTATTTTAATAGTTTATAAAATACGTTTAATTATAAATTTAACGACACAATATAACGGCCTACAAGTCCAGCTGAAAGGATTATACAATTAAACACACAATTGTTTGGATCGTTTCCAGTTTCTAAAATGTGAGGATTTTTCTGCATCGAGTACTTTTACTTTTAATACTTTTAGTACTTTTTCATGCTAATACTTGCATACTTTTACTTAAGCAACATTTTCAATGCAGAACTTTTACTTGTAACAGAGTATTTTTACAGTGTGGTAATATAACTTTTCCTTTGATAAAGGGTTGGAATATTTCTTCTACCACTGTGTTCAACATACCTATGGAGTTATATTCCTATCTTTATTCAAGAGCGCATTCTTTCAATTTGAGAGCATATCTCACTGATATTACGTTCAGATTTTGTAATAATTTCCCTCAAAACCTTGCTCTCACACTCAAATAGTCACTGCTCGCGCTTGGATTTGCTCTGCTTGTGCTCAAACTTTCTGCTTGGACTCAGATATAGCTAGATTGAATGACATATGACTGACAGTATGTGGGTATTTACAACTGGTATTTAATGACCCCACTTTGTATTTTTCCTTGTTTGGTTAAACATGTTCCTGGGGATTTGGTTAATTTCAGACATGCTAGCATATAGCCTAGCTTGATGTCCTCAAACAAATAGATTTTCTTTATAGTTTAGCTAGCTAGATTGAACAACATATCACGGACAGTATGTGTGTATTTAATGACCCCACTTTGTATTTTTTCCTCGTTTGGTTAACCATGTTCCTGGGGATTTGGCTAATTTCATATTAGAGCCAATAGTAAAACCTAAACTGTAATATAACTGAAAGAACAACAGAAACTGGATTGTTTGTATCCGTTTTTGCATCAATGTTATGTGTTGTTCATCAGAATTTAGTCTTTATTCCTTCATATAACATTAGTCTGAAAATGATGGATTCAAATCAGTCTATATAAAACGTTTTCACCACTATAATAAAAACAGATCTAGAAATGATGTGTTCTTATTTGCTCCTTAAATAGCGGTTATTTTTTTAATTAACGCAAAGAAAATTGAACAGAAAAAAACAAGTACTTTGTTTTACTTTTTTTTTTTCTTCCAGTTGGTCGTGAAGGGCTCGACCACTGTTGAGCTGCTGCATCATAGCAGCACAGTGTCTTATCACCAACCCATGAAAGCTAGAAGTCACCCTGCTGCTCCAGATCTATCTATCTCCAGCTCTACCTACTGTATGACTGGCTACAGACTACAACCATCTGCTCCAGATCTACAGGTACTGTATGACTGACTACAGACTACAACCATCTGCTCCAGATCTACCTACTGTACGGCTAGCTACAGACTACCAACCAACCATCTGCAAGTTTTGTTTGTAGTAAACATCATCAACAGCTGCACTTAAAGTCTCTTGGGGTCATATGGTACTTGGTTTTTCTCCATACTGCATCATACACTATATTATTTTGCTGTTTTGTTATATTAGTAGTCTACAGACAACACAAAGTATCATTACTTAATCACAGTATATATTATTCTGGTGTACACTGTTGACTTGACTCCCTGCTATTGATTATACATCACTTTAGCTTGCCACTACCTCATAACTTTGCCTTAATTGCTCTTATATAGTTAATTTATATTCTACTAGTTGTATATATCTCCTATTTAATGTAATTATTCTTAATTTTTGTTGCAATACCTGAATTATCCCTCTTGTGAACACTAGGCTTATCTTATCTTTATTTTAGTTCATATCATAACCCTGCTCACAAACTCACCTGTACCTGGGTCATCTGTTTGCCAATATCAATGTTCCTGCTACAGTAAATCCTACAGGAAAAGTGTACTGCTTCACAGTAGTATGAACCATATGCTTTTTAGGTTTTGTGTCAAATATTGTGCAGTTTATGAATTGTTTTGACAAGGTAAATTAAAGCCATTTAACAACCTGCAAGTGTCCGCTCTGGTAAATTTAATTTAATTTTTTTTATAAAGGCTACAGAACATTTGCCTTGATCAGGGTTTTAATTTGTTGCAAATATGATCATGGCTTTAATAATCCGTATCTTATTGCTCTGAAAAACTGCAATGATTTAAGAAATATCAGTGATACTTATCAACATGTATTGAATTGATTGTATATGTGGACAGACATTACAGGCACCTATTCATGCAAGCCGAGAACACAATAGTTTGTTCTCTCTTTTATCACTTGGATTATACAGGTGATGGTGCAGAAACAGGGGTGAAGTCCTTGTAGATCTCTGGCACTTTGAGGACAGACAGATCCAGCAACTCTCCACTGTTGTCTTTGTATAGTGTGCTCCTATTTAAGACAAATTCATAGACATCAACACATAATATATCAGGTGTACATAGCTTTCTTTAACATCATTACTATCTTAACTTTCCTTCTCTGCTTTGGTTTTGTAGACATGACGGTAATTTTCTCTCCCGGGCCTGGTTGTGCACCCTGTGAATTTAAGCAAGATAGAGAAATAAGTGTATGTCACATGATGTGTGTGTAGTTGTAGTATTTTAATTACAATTACATTATTATCAGACTTGCCAACGTTCTTGGTTTGTGCCACTGCTGCCTGCCCTCTGCACACAGGTGAGTACAGGGGGAACCAACGGGATTTTGAGTTGGGAGTAATGTACTGACTGGAACAACACAGTAGTGTGGTTGTACAACACTGGTCCATGCACACGGTGCAGCTGTGATGCAGCTCAACAGGGGTACTTCAGCCCCACCTGGAAGAAGAGAAACTGAAACACGATACTTGTTCTTTCTGTTCAGTTTGCTTTGTATTGAATTCATTAGGGTAAAAATAAATAACTGCTATTTTAAATAGTGTTTTATTATAGGAGTGGAATTGTACTTACAACTTTCTATACAGACCGATCAACTACCGAACAATATCTGAAAAACATACAACAGTGATGTAAAAACTGATACAAACAATCCAGTTTCTTTTGTTTTTCAGTTATATTACAGTTTAGGGTTTACTATTGGCTCTAGCATGTCTGAAATTAGCCAAATCCCCAGGAACATGTTTAACCAAACGAGGAAAAATACAAAGTGGGGTCATTAAATACCAGTTGTAAATACACACATACTGTCAGTCATATGTCATTCAATCTAGCTAAACTATAAAGAAAATCTATTTGTCTATGGACATCAAGCTAGGCTATATGCTAGCGCCATATGCTACGTGCTTAATTTATGTTACTCACCCTCGTAGTTGTGGACCTAACTTGATATGTCCCACTTCAAAGCTTTCTCCCGTTTCCTGATGGGTGCAGGTGAAAGAGCGTCGACCATTCTGTGCACATTGTTGACATATACTAATAATAAAGCGATGGACGACATACATCCATGGGGTAAATAAACTTGGTTACAGTTGTCCACAACAGACGTTCTAACGTAAAACAAACGCACCCTCAACGGGGCAGGGATCATTTCATTGGTCAACACTACAGCTGGCATTCTATTGGTTGGGGAATTTTGATAGGATTGTAACACCAAAGCCCGTCTACGGAAAGCCGAACTCACTGTTCAGCCCCATTGTACCGAATTTGGTTGCAGTTCCACCAGAGTTCCACTGGGGGTGATCGCGGTCCAGTGCTAAATGAATGGGACTCTATGGAGCTAGACGGCTAAATGTGTCTCTTTAGCCTGATTGTCGTTGAGAAATCTCAGATTTGATTGTAGTTTTTGCAAGTTCAACATGAATTATAGGTCAAAAGTTGAATGAACGAGTACTTGTGTCCTTTCGATTTCTTACAGGTTGAGTCGTTGTTGCCCATAACACGCTAGCATTCTGTTAATGAATGCTGATTGGTCAGTGAAGGACTGATTCCGATCGGAGATCCCGCTTGACGGCATCCAAAGCCGAACGAGAATGTCAGAGTGAATATTTCGGCGTGGTCTTTAAAACATTAGCAAACCTCTTTCTAGCACATGTATTAACAGGGAGAGTCTAACCTGTCAGCTGTGTTGTATTAACAGGGAGAGTCTAACCTGTCAGCTGTGTTGTATTAACAGGGAGAGTCTAACCTGTCAGCTGTGTTGTATTAACAGGGAGAGTCTAACCTGTCAGCTGTGTAGTATTAATAGGGAGAGTCTAACCTGTCAGCTGTGTTGTATTAACAGGGAGAGTCTAACCTGTCAGCTGTGTTGTATTAACAGGGAGAGTCTAACCTGTCAGCTGTGTAGTATTAATAGGGAGAGTCTAACCTGTCAGCTGTGTTGTCGATGCTTCGAGAGAACAAAGGAAGCGACTCAGAGCTTGTCGTAAAGCAGTATCTCTGGCCGTATATGTGTATGACGTCATTTACATCAGTTACATCTTTTTAGAACAAAAAAGCCACTTTAAAAAATCTAACACCCAGCAGTGTGTATTTTCTTAGCCTCCCCTTTCGAATGCAACATTCAAATTACTAGACAAAAAAAATGATATCCTGAGAAAAGTGGATTTTGAGGGGTATAGCTCCATAGAGTCCCATTCATTCTGCACTGGCCTGTGAGCGCCCCCTATATGGAACTCTGGTGGAACTGCAACCAGTTCAGAAGCCGGAAGTAACGAGAGAGTGGAACTTCTTCCCTTATTAGAAATTCTTTGGTAACACTAAAAAATCCGTTCGCGCAGGAGAAATCCGAGAGGAGAAGATTTGTAAGTGCGCAGAATCAGCCTGAGTGCGAGGAGAAGGGCCAAAGCTGAGCGCAGGAAATCTGTCCACAGAACAACATATCTGAGTCCAAGCAGAAAGTTTGAGCACAAGCAGAGCAAATCCACTATTTGAGTGTGAGAGCAAGGTTTTGAGGGAAATTATTACAAAATCTGAACGTAATATCAGTGAGATATGCTCTCAAATTGAAAGAATGCGCTCTTGAATAAAGATAGGAATATAACTCCATAGGTATGTTGAACACAGTGGTAGAAGAAATATTCCAACCCTTTATCAAAGGAAAAGTTATATTACCACACTGTAAAAATACTCTGTTACAAGTAAAAGTTCTGCATTGAAAATGTTGCTTAAGTAAAAGTATGCAAGTATTAGCATGAAAAAGTACTCGATGCAGAAAAATCCTCACATTTTAGAAACTGGAAACGATCCAAACAATTGTGTGTTTAATTGTATAATCATTTCAGCTGGACTTGTAGGCCGTTATATTGTGTCGTTAAATTTATAATTAAACATTGTATTTTATAAACTACCCATGTGTTTTATGTGCAGACATCTTCATCTGTAAAGTAACTAGTAACTAAAGCTGTAACAGGTGAATGTAGTGGAGTAAAAAGTACAATATTTTTCTCTGAAATGTAACAGAGTAGAAGTAGAAAGTAGTATGAAAAGAAAAGACTCAAGTAAAGTACAAGTACCTCAAATTTGTACTTAAGTACAGTACTGGAGTAAATGTACTTAGTTACATTCCACCACTGGTTGAACATAAATGAAACAAAATCTGAAAGTTGATGTAGAGTCACCCAGTTGAACAGCCATGTCACACCTTATATAGTAACAATAGCACAGTAATACTCAGCTACAGTGACTCCAGAAAACAATGTAAGACGCACCTCGCAGGCAGCTGTGCGGAGTGTCTCGTCTTTTGTGCATGAGTGTTCGGCTGTGTGTGTGTGTGTGTGTGTAACCTGACAGCCTGCCACACAATAGGGGTCCAAGTGAGTGTGAAGTCTATTCGTTCCCACAGCTGCCATTAACAGACGGAGTGAACAGCCTCTTGCTAATAAAGTGAATAAATAAATAACGCTTAAGAGGCCATGTTTACCTCCTCAGTCTCTGTCGATTAGTGCTGCTTAAGGAAAAAAATAAATAAATAAATAAAAAGCAGGAAGAACTTTGGGTTTGGTGGATTAACTCTTGTCAATACAGTTCATACATTTACCTCGGTAATTACAGTCACTTTGAGGATTGCTAGTCAGATTATTGCTAAAAGGTCATGGCTGCGCTTACTCTGTATTTTCATGTTCATATCTTCAGCTTTGTTGTCCTTGTTTTTAGTTGGATGTCTATGTGTCTGTTTCTGAGCTAAATCCCCTGTATGTTTACGTCTACATTAAAACTGACTTCCGATTGGTTCTTATTGTCAACAAATCCCACGAAAACAACAGAACCAGCAATGTGTTAGTCTGTCTCTCTATACTTTCTGACTTCCTGTCTGTTGCACTCAGCCCTAAGGCCCATACATATCTACTTAAGATGTAAATCATTAAAAAGGGCATTCAAATGTAGTTTCATTTTTCAATAAGACTAGATAATTTCCTTTACAACGCTAGTTTTTTATGAAACTCCTCTTAAACAGGATGAAATTGTACATTTATTGGAGACTAATTTCAGCGGCGGATTAATCCACATTTGCTGCTCTATAGTGAGTATTTGGGGCAGCAGGACGGTGTGTGGGGGAATTGAGTCAGAATAAACTACTGTGTGTGTGTGTGTGTGTGTGTGTGTGTGTGTGTGTGTGTGTGTGTGTGTGTGTGCTCATGGTAATGAAGGAACATGCCAGCCAGTGCAACAGTGTGGCTCATTGATGAGTCTTTAAAAACAATGGAGTTCTACTACACAGAGTAAGAAGATACATCAGATAATACTTGTTAGTAGTACATTCACTGTTGGTTTTGGTCTTTTCATGGGATTTATTGACAATAAGAAAAATATAGAATATCACCAGACTTCACTGTAAGTGTTTATTTTTGGGCATTTCTACCTTTATTCGATAGGAAAGCTGAGATATGAAGGGGGGGGGGGGGGGGAAGAGACATGCTGGAAAACCGTCACAGGTCGGACTCGAACCCTTGACCTTCTGCGTCGAGGAATAAACCTCTGCATATGTGCACCCGCTCTACCAACTGAGCGGCCACACGTTAAGGTTTTTTTTTAAAGCTAATATTTTATTAAAGTTCTATCAGTCAACGCAGGTGTTTCCAAGACGACTGTTTAGAGACTAATAGTTACGTATTCATGACATGTTATGTTATGGTTAGGGTACATTGTGCTATTGTTTATATCTATTCTCTTGATGTATAAAGTAATATGTAATAATAGGCTTTTTTAAGAATATATTGTGTGAAACCACCGCTGTAAGTGTTAATCTAATTCCTTTAATGTTGCTTCTGGATTTTTGTCCACCACTGTAAAGACAGCTGTACAAGAGAGTCCTTAAAAGGGAAAGTTCAGCCATAATATAGCGCCTTATAAAACGCTTTATGTGTGACAAAGTATTCTCAACTCAAGGTCCACTTACTACTTTTTTCAGAGCTTAATTGCACACTTTATTCTACCTTTTTTCTCCGCATTCTCACGCTTAACTTGCATGTATGTAAACTGCTAATCATTTCCGAGGAAGTTTCCTGGATGTAGTAAGATTGAAGTAGGCCTATGTAATCTACTAACTACACTATTTACAGGGAAAAGAAATACAATTAGTTATTTAATCAGAGTTAGGTTGGTTGTGTTGATGATTTCCAGAGGAATTACCTTGAAAGACCTGCACCATTTAAATATATCGAACACGGTAGGCTACTTATTAAATCAAATGTGAAAAATGCAATTAACTAAAACATTAGAGACTTTTCTTTGTAGGAATTTTGACTCGTGACCTTTATTATTTCTAAAAAATACTGGCTATGGTCCCGCTTTTAAAAAGATACATTTTGAAAAATGAAACCGCAACATTTAGTTTTTCCAGTAAAATGTCCAGTTTAAACTGTGTGCGGTGAAGTCTGTGGATCATCCAGTGTAACAGAGACATTGTTTCTGGAAACAATTGTGAATTCTTCAAATGTCATTCGGCAATGCTTTGACGAGCAGAAATGCAACTCAATTCACCTCCATTGTATTGAATTGGCAGCAAAAACCACAGACACAAAACCAAAAATATAAAACAGTAAATAGGGGGTCTTTTTTTGTAATTTGGCTGAACTGGCCCTCGAGGAATGCTCTGGGAAGAAATAACAAACAAGAAATAAAGTGACGATTATGGTGCTGAAGGTGCTGATCCAGCTACAAGAGGGAGAATGATGGAAGAGGAGGATCAGCGTGAAAGGGTTTAGCTGGTGGTTGAAAGACTATAGTGCGTAGCAGAGAGTGAATGGAGACAGAGACAGAGGATGGCGGGAGGTGTGGGGGGGGGCAACAAGATGGAGAGAGACTGCCTGCACATACTGTCAAGGCAGTTAATATAAGGTGTGGAGATAAGGCCCCACAGACAAACATTGACCAAATCAGGCATTTCAGCAGCGCAGCCCGAACTGTCAGTCAGCCTGAGAGACAGACCAACAATCAGCACTTTACCTCTGATAAGGGCTCTACTGGGCGCGTGCAGGAAATAGCCAATCTGCAGCCAGCCTGGCAAGGAGGGTGATGGCGGGGAGCGGAGGAGGGCGGTGTGATGATGGAGAGTGAAGGGGTTAGAGGAGGGAGTGAATGTAGAGAGACAACAAGTGAGGGGAAAGTGGCCTATAAATTTAGAGAGAAATGTGGACCAAGAGTTCACAGGAAAGGATAATACCCGAGAGAAAGAGGAAAGATGGAGATGGAGAAGGGAAAGAAAACAGGATGATATTCCTCCACACCCCACCCGAGTGCTCTCACAGAGAAAGAGATTCAGGGGGGAATATATGTGATGGGGGTAAAAAATATATATATATATATATATATATATATATATATATATATATATATATATATATGTATATATATATATATATATATATAGAAGAGAGGTGTGATACCGGCTCCTAAAATAGTGTCTCTTCCCAGTTTTTTGTCACTTGGGAACAGCTTGCACAGAGAGAGTGTGAGAACTTGGTTTAGACCAACACCTTACATTAATGATTTGCCAACAGCTTCGACTAGCTCATTATTCAATGTGCTGTTCGCTTTGCCTCGCACACAATAGCATCATTTCATCGTCTCTATTGATTAATGGTGCATACAGTGTGTACATGCGCACGCACAAATTCACTGCATTCATTCACATGAGTGTGTGCGGTGCGCCTGAGTGAAGGATAACACTCCCTATTTAATGGAGGAGTCTGCACTAGCCATGAAATTCCCTCATAACAAAATAAACACATCCAAAATGCTGGAGTGGATGCCTACAGAAACTCCAAGGCAGTGGAAGGCCACATTGGTAGCTTGGATCCACACTGGCCCCTATAGGTCACACCGGGAACTACAGTCTGGGAGCAAGTTTGTGGAAATAAATTCCCAGCCATTTACCTTTTGTCAAACACATTTAGGTTCCTCCGAGCAAAACAGACAGGGAAGAGCACCAACAGCTGGCGAGTATTTATTTTCGGAAGTGGAGTCAGAGGGGTGTCTGGGCTTCCTTGATCATGAACCAAACTGCCATTACCATGACCACTGATAACAGTAGGAATCGTAAACAAGCTAATCACCGAGGGCCCTATTTGTATTCTCATTTGTGTTTGCTTGCACTGATGTGCAGGGGGAGGGCGCAAAGACCAGGATAAAACAGGCGAGGGTGGCGGTGGAGACACGGACGGAGGGTGGGGGGTGTGTGCGAAAGGGTTAACTTCCCTCCCTGGTTGCATGCTGCTTTCTCTTGCTCTGTCAAGCCCCATTAAACCTGCTACACCACAGCAATAAGGTGCCATCAATTACAGGCACGCTGCCATCAATGCAGAGCGCAGAGGAGAGGCAGTAACACATAAACAGGACAAACGGCCACATAAAGCCCTGCTGCAGCCTGCCTCATAGACCGCTAAACACACAGCATCTCCCCGCGCTGGCTCTCTTTGCATCACCTGTGAGGTCTACCATCAGTCTGTTTGTGAATGAGAAGATGCTTTGTTTTTAAAATACACACACACAAAAAAATGCATTCATTTCAGATTCACTTTCATTCATGATAGCAGCAGGAAAGGTGAATAAAAAAAAAAGATTTGGGCACAACTGGATGACAGTATTAACTGCAGTGTGCTTTTACTGCCCCCATGTGACAGCAGTAAAACTATTCAGGGGCACGAGCATCAAATTCCAAACCTAAAAATATATATTTATATATATATATATATATATATATATATATACCCCTTATAATGTAGTCCCACCCACACTTCTCACAATCATGGGACAGAGAAGAACAAAAATCAATTAGACCTTCACAGTAAGAGTACGACCAATAGCAGCATCCTTGAAAGTGATGCTTACTAAATGTGTTCAATCGTCTCCATCACAGAGTAACCTGCATTCCTCAAGGCTCCGACTGCCGTATTATCAACCATTCAACAAGAGGAAAGACAGAACAGCTGTACTCATCCATTGCCTGACGAAGAAGAAAGACAGACCATCACTACGCTGACATCTGTGCAGGTAACTGTTGCCAGCAAACAACAAAAACACAAGGCAATCTTTCTTTGCCTCGTGCTGTTGTAGTGTCTTTAAAGATTATTTTTGTGTAACAGTTTGACTGAGATTCTCTGTGCAAGTCATTACATAACAGAAAACCAAGCTTTTGGTTGTTACAAAAAAAAAAGAGAAAGCATGACAATACAAATATTATAAACGCAATGGAAACAGGAGACATCTTGAGTCCAGCATTAACACCGTTGAAATTAAAATATAGAGGTTTCAATGAGTTTTGGTGGACAAAACATATCAGTCACCAGTTATTATTCAAAGAACAATGTTGTTCATGTTTGTATATCTTTAATATGTGTGCAGGGGATCTTTAAATTTGGAAAAGGACAGTGCAGGTATTGGATCAAGAAATCTGAGGTGAGGTATCGGAATTGGTATCTGAAGAGCTAAAGTTGGATTGATGCACCTATAACAAAGACGACGCAATAGAAGGATCACATCCGGGTCGGTATATTGTTATTGGATTTATTAAAGATGAATCATTTCATAAAAAGGTGCATATTGAATACAGACGTTTACATTTTTCTGTAGAAAATGTAAATATTTGTTTTTTTTCTGCCCGTCTCATGAAAGTTACAAGGCAACAAAAGACTTTCCACACCTTCCAGTAAGAAGAAAGAAACGAGAGTGAGTGAGGAGACACTCAGGACCTCCTTACATTATGTTAGAACTTTAAAGGATTGGTTTACCCAAATTACAAAAGAAAATTCAAGGTTTTAAGATATCTATTTAAGATGAGGCTGACCTCACTGTAAACGGTGTGTTGAATCAAAGAAATAGTCCCTACAAAAACTGTTCACAGTGAGGTTTGTGAATTATCCAGAGGCCCCGTTAGGCATGACGTGAAAGGAAATTAAAAAGGTACTTTAGCACCTGATTACTGCAATTGCGCGAAACCTCACTCTTGTTTTGGAGCGATATCTCAGTCAAATCTAAACACACGGACACGGTACACATATTTTAGATCCAGTGTGACAAACACTTTCCGAGGATATCATTATATCTGATGTCTCTCTCAGATACATGTCCATAAACTTCTGGACTTGCCTGAGAATCACCATGTTTTTAAGCTTTCTTCAGTGTCAAAATAATCCAGTGATAGTTGTCCGAGTATCCATGGGTACACTGCAAACAGGAGCTGCTAAAAGCTAAACGGTATATTTTTAGTGGTGCCAAAAACAAATACAGGCTTAAAAACAACAGTGCTGACTTTGAAAACCCCTGATCCTAGGTTATCTGGACATTGTTTATGGAAAGATTATTATTTTTTTATTCCAATGCTAGCAATGCTCCAAGTAGCAGTGACAAAATCCATTCACCTCTATTAATAATAATAATACAAAAACATTTATTTTGTAATTTAGGTAAACAAACCTTTAAAACACATTGCACAGTCAAGAACACAGATAACTTAAATGTAAAGAAAACTACATATTTACAAACGGTCTCATATTTACAGTAGAGGATTAGGGCCACACGTGAAAAAAATGTTATTTGAGTTCTGAGATTAAAGTCAGAATTCTGATTTTAAGTCAAATTTTTTTAAATAAAGTCCGAATTCGGACTTCATTTTCAGGATGCTGACTTTAAACCCAGTAATCAATACATTTTTCCACGTGTTCCTAATCCTCTTCCGTACATATTGACCCGATGTCTCATGTGGAGTTTATCTGAGAGGAGGAACTGCTGCTGCCGGAGCTCTTAGTCTTCTGCCCTCTGGTGGCGCTGGGCTGCCGCTGCACTCGCTGGCTGGACGCCTCTCTGCTCTTCTCGCCGTGGCTCGCTCCAGCTTTACCGCGCACTGCTTGGGACAAAGCAAGAAAACACAGCGGGTTGAAGGATTATGATTGTTGCTTCACAAGATCCAAAACAACATGGAAAAATGGAAAATGGCGATGACATGGAAAACGTACAAATGCATTATAACATAAAGAAAAGGAAATGGTTCCAATGTCTTCCCTTTCCTGAAGCTACAATTTATAGCACTGCACATCAACCCTGCACACTTGACTAAAGTAGGGTCCATAAAGTGACTAGAAAGGGATTTTTTTGCGACTATGGACTGGGATAATTCAGTGTGTGTGTGTGTGTGTGTCTCTCAGGAGACTGCAGACGAAGCTATGTTACGTCTGACAGAAGAAAATTAATTCTTCCTCTTACAAATGAAAAGTTGATTTCCTAAATAACAAATTATAAACACAGTCTTGCTCAAAACAATACTCTCAGGGTTTACCGCCTCACTTGGTCTGGTATGACCAGTAGCTTATTATATTTCAATGTTTTGTTTTTTTTATACAGCACCTTGGTGCTTCTTTGTTCAGCACTTTGGTCAGCTTAAACTGTGTTTAAATGTGCTCTAGAAATAAACTTGACTTACTTCCTTATTATTAGATATTAACTTCATCAAACTTTCCACAGTCTACCGCGCTTGAAAAACATTTCACTATCTGGATGAACAACATCTACATACAATAAACAAAGTCAAGCAGGCCTGGTAGATTATCAAAAAGCACTACACAGCAACAACCAATATTTAATAAGTAGTAGTGGGAATGTTGGGGGAAAGATTCCAATGAATTCAACTAATTGTTTCATTCAATAAAAAGGTGCAGCCAGTTTAATAGTACAAGTGTTTTAGTTTTGTATGACAAAATGTTGTTCTGTCTCAGTCATACAGTAGATGTTACATTAACGTCACATAAAAAGCTCCCACACACTTTTCTCCGCTTTATTTGTCAGTTTCTCGACAGCAATGGCTTTCACCAGTTAGTTATGTTTCATATCATATAAAAAAAATAAAATAAAAAAAAAGACTAATAATCTTTATTATGTTATTATATTATGTTTGCAGTGAATGAAGATTGAGCTGTTTGAATTCAATTCTCTGCCATCATCAGCATATTTGGCGATAAAGAACCACAACGTTAACGCACAGGAAATTGTGAATCGATTTAGAATGATGAAAAATAAAAATAAAAAATATATATATGTTTTTACTTTAACGCTATTAATGAAGCATACTGCTGTTTATAAATCAGAAGTTCACACATCACCCAAAACTATGTGGTGCAGTGAATATGTCCACACACACACACACGCACACACACACACACACACACACAAAATGAGGACAGCACAGCATGTAGTTTGCCACGATCTTGGTCCATATAGTGACGTAAACATGCACAACACTTGATATAAGAAAGGCAAGCAAGCGGACAGATGGAGGTGTAGGACAAAGGGAGACAGAGGGGACCTTGAGAGTGAGGAGCACTAGCGTCTTGGGGGCCGTAGACCACAATCTTAGTGTTGACCCTTGTGGCTCTGGGGACAGACGCTGAGGGGGGAGCTGCAGGAGGCTTAGGGCTCTTTCCAGAGACCAAAGAGTCTTCTTCTATAGCAAACCAGAGGCACAGAAAAAAAAAAAATAAAAAAAATAAACAGAATTCAAGGGGGATAGAAAAGAAATTAGAAAGCACTACATGCACACAGTGAGGAGCAGCTTCTTCTTTTTTAGGACTATCTACTGTATATCCTTGATCTTCAGTTCACCTCCATTTATGTGGAAAACCTCAGTATGGGGTGGAGTGAAGAAGGAATTTAGTTAGTGAGGGGATTAGATGGTGCAAAGTGCAGGACAAGAAGCTCTGCTACAGTGTGTGCCCTACTTAAGTAAAAAGGAATGTGAATATTTGACATGCTTGAAAAGCAAAGTGAGAAGCAAAGAGCACAGGAAGAATAACGAGAGCAAACAGAAAGGTAAAGTCTGTCAGTTAATAAATATTTGAAACATTCTGAAAGTTGTTTTCTACACTTTGATATGAAAGCCTGTGCTTTGCAGACCTTGAGCTCTTTCACTCTGTAGAAAGGGACACACACACACACACACACACACACACACACACACACACACACGTCCAAAAGCGCTTTCCAGTTTCCATAGTTTGGGTTATTTCCTCTCACAGCTTTTAACCAAAACATTTGGACTTTTGAGAGAACCAACAGGGATTTTTTTTAATATGTCAAGTACGAAACGAACAACATTTTTCACGGCAGACATTTTCCCTTATGATTGCAGAAAAAGCTCAGGCCTGGCTATACCATGAATGATGGCTTCATTCCATTTAGGCATACAAGACAGCAAGCATGAACTGGAACTAGAGCTGGGTGATATGAAAAAAATTCAAATATCACGATATTTTGGACCAAATACATTGATATTGCGGCGATATTGTGGGGTTGACTATTGGTGCTTACACAAAATATTAACACAATGAGAGTTTTGATAAATAATTACCAATAATGTGGATACAATGACTAAAGTGGGTAAAGGCAAATAACAGAACAGCTAGTGAGTCTGGTAAGTTCAGAATCACTTCACGGTCATGCAGCCTGTAAAACCAGGAAAAGACAACACTTGTGTCATATCATGACACAAATGCACTGCATTTGCACTTATCCAGTACTGGGATCTTCTAAAAAAAAAAATGTATACTACTATGCACTAGAAGCACCTGTCCCATTATGCGTATGTGAGGGTATGGCGTGTGCGTATGAATGTATACTTCTAGGCACCAGAAGGAGTAGCACTTAAATTTCGTTGTGACAATGTTTTACAATGACAAATAAATGATTCTGATTTGACAAAACTGAAGGCGATATCTAACTTCATACTGTATATTGATGTCGATATGATATCAATAGATTGCCCAGCCCTAACTGGAATGCCTAATCTGAATTGGGATTACGGGACACTTGTGAATCCTTATCATCATTTTGTGTCTTCACTGATGCGTGTAGAGTTGCACAACTGTCAAGTTTACATCTATAAAATAAAATGTTCTAATCCTGAAAGTAACTCAACACACTTTTAGATTTATACTATCAGGAAATGATAACACTACGTGTGGTGTTGGACATCAATTAGAATACCACTGCCAATGAAACTTCCCAATGAGACAACATTTTATATATTTATTTGTCGTAATTTTCTTGGGTGTTCCCTGAGCAGTTTTGACCACCATCCAATAGAAGTTTTATTTTTTTTTGCAGCTGTGAGCGGCTTCTGCCATTTCTTTGCAGCACTTTCCAACAACAGTGCAAACGGTGACAGGAAAAAGGACGGCTCTGCAGTGGTTGATTAAACCCACCCAGAACATTTAGGGGAGGGGTCTGCACAGAGCCCAAAGGACGATACCCGCCCCCAGCAACAGCCTGTTCACCCTGCTGCCGTCTAGCAAGCGATACAGAAGTAGCCGCTGTCTTACCACTAGAGCCCGACCAAGGCATTTTCCAAACTAACTGTATTGGCATTTATAATAGCCGATAAATTAATATTTAAAAAATAAAATAAAAAGGGACGAAACACCCTTCAACTATGTTATGAGTGTTGGCGTTGCAGTTTGTCCACCAGAGGGCGCTCTACAACGTCCTGTTGGCAACTCACAGATTTTTGTTGTTATTGTGTTTTTGTTCAAAGGACTTTAAGTTTCATATCTTAAGTTTGTATTTTAATACAATTTTAACATTTTGACACATCTGATAAGCTCTTAATATTTAACAAAATGCTTGTGGTTTTCATGCATCTATCAATCTAATCCACACCAAATGCTGGTAAATATATATATATATATATATATATATATATATATATATATATATATATATATATATATATATATATATATATATATATGCAATATGCAAGTGGCCGGTAGATTTGCTTAACTAACCAGCCAAAGGAACAATAGTAATCTATTCCAATTTATTTATTGGGGGGGGGAATCGATACAGCATAGTATCATGATATTTTCTGTGGCAATACTGTATTGATACACAGACGCCAAGTATCAATCTATTATTATATACGTGTCGGTCAGTTTGTCTGCTTGACAATCCCATTTTGCAGCAATAAAGTTGAAGTGAGATGAACAAACGGAGAAATGTATCTTTTTAGATAAAACAGATGTTGACAAAGTTTCCTTTTGGGGACATCATTTGAAATTGGGAAGAATTTGAAGTTGGAAAATGGTAATACATTGGAATATATCGCAGAGTATTGCAATGTGTTTCAAATCACAATAATATTGTATCATAAGTATTGTGACGATATCGTATCGTGAGGCCTCTGGTGATTCCCACCTCTACTATATAGTGTAATTATATTAACCGCAAATGGTTATTTACACCTGCACTATTTTTGTTAGTACATGGACTATGAGCCTTAAAACTAACTTTTTGTCTGTGATCAAGTAGTCAATTTAATAGTCATTGTTGAGGTTGCAGAGTGCAGACACTGACCTCTGGCCTCTGTTGGTGCTGTGGTGATGCTAGTGGTGTGGGCGGCAGTTGAAGTCTCTCCGCCGCTGCAGCTGTCAGCTACCCTCTGGCCTGCACACATCGCCTTCAGAGTCTGAAAGACTGCTTGAGGAGCCACATTCATCTTTAACAGGTCCACTATGATCCTGGCAGGGCATGAAGAGGAGTAGAAGGATGTGGAATCAGGGTTTCTACCTGTTTATTACTCCATATGCATAACGGTCACATGTCTGCTCAAGATTCAAGAGGTTTATTGTCATATGCACAGCAAAGACAACTTACACCATGCAATGAAAAGCTTGCTTTGCATTGCAAGTGCACTGTGCCTAGACAGCTCTGTCTGTGGTGTGAGTCCAGGAGTCTAGGAGGGCAAGATGAAGTGGGTGTGTGCGTGTTTGAGGTCTTCACTTACTTGAAGACCTCTTGGTCCATGGTGATGCCTGCAGCCTGGGTTACTTCAAACAGCTCTGCCTCTTCAGCACTGAGGACTTTCTTCTTCTTGATGGCGTATTTCTGCACGTTACTGGTGACCACCAGCGCAGGGGAGTCCGGGGCGGAATGCGCCGTTTGTTGCGGTTGTTGAGACATCAGTGATGGATACCTGAGTGGACGTGAATGGGTGGTTTAGATGACGATAACATGGTAAATGAAAATAACTCGATCAATAAGACTGTAACGTTACTGTTCAACCATAGACTGCATGGGTTTTAACCATTGGTGTAGTCTACGTGATAGGCTGGTATACGCAGTATACCCACTAAGAAAGCTCCAGGATTTCCACATACCCACTTAAAAATGCCCAATGACACGCAACAACATACTTTCCATTATATTTTTGAATTGTCATCTATGTTTTTCTTCTTCACATAGGCTAAATAAAAGGTATTTCCACCGTAAATTGGTGCATACAATTGTATCCGAATACAGGAAATGAGAAGTAATTGATGCTCAAAACCATAGAGTAGGGGCTTTCCGACCGGAGGGAGTATCTAAGAAGCTCAAAACTTCCCTGGGGGAGGACACCCAGACCCCCCCCCCATGATATGCCCCCTCCCTCCTTCCCCCAAAGGCAGATTCTGGCCCATATACAGCACAGTATACCCACTACAATACATTAGACTACACCACTGGTTTTAATAGTTAGCTAACGTTACCCGCCCAGAATTAAAAAACATGGAGGACATATTTTCGACCTGCCGAACAGACCCGACTCAACTATTCTGTAAAAAAAACAAAAACACCTACCGTTAAATTTGCGGTGATGAGTTTAAGAGGTTTAGAGTATCGTAGAAACAACAGTCCTACTCATGGATGTATTGTGTATTAAGAGGTGAGGCGCGCTAAAAAAAAATACGTCATCAACATAAGACAAATCGTCCTGTTTTTTTTTTTTTTTTTGGGACTGGTAGCAAAGAGTATAGAAGTACCCTTTGCTTGTAGTCAGCATTAATGTATCAAGTGGGACAGTGAAATAGGATTTATTTTTCATCAGTGATGGAACAAGTATTTAGATATTTTACTTATAGTAAAAATAGTAAAGATACTCTGGTAGAAGTACTGCATTCGAGTGATTCAAGTCAGCTAAATGCAAAAAAATAAAGACTGTGGTACTGCGCATGCGCTTCGAAGAAGGAAAAACGATGGCATTGGCATCTCAAGTTTCTCGTTATCTGCACGAGGCGATGCCTCACATTTACGTTACGCTACCCGTATCGTATCATAAAACTAAAATTTGTGACACGATAATGAAAACACAAAACAGAGAAGACGAAAGAACGACGTTGTATGCTAATACCGCTTACCGAGCGAAACCGGAAGTACTTGCGGGATTCTCCTCTCGCACCTGCTCAGTCCTCTGCGCCGTCGTCCAAGAATGGCCGCTGCTGCAGCAGGAATAAACAAGCAGGGCGCCGTAGCGACGATGGAGCCCTGTATCCGACACGGGAGGGGAGCTCATGGAAACACGGTTAAGGTTGTTATATTGTCACAAAAATCCACAGCTGCGTTACGTTCGCGGTGGCTATGCTGTTTGGGTTTAGTTTGCACGAAAGGTCGACTGCAGGCTCGTCTTCGTGGCTTCTGATTTTGGGTGAATGCTGCTGCTGCTGCTGCTGCGTTGGCGTTGGTGGCAGTGGCAGTGGATGCTAAACAGACAGCTAGATTCTATAATAGCCGAGCTGTATCAGTAGAAGGTTACTGCTTACGTATATTATAATAAACGTCGCTAGATTCGTGCTAACAACATTCGTGTTATGCTAACAAGTTTACCATCGCTACAGGCGTCACTGTGGTTGCCATTTAGGTTGACTGCAGCTCCTCTGTGTGGTAGCATAGCTCACTAACGTCATAGATTTTAAAAGTCGCTGCACAGCGTGCATGCAAGTTAGAATATGCTTTTCTCTCTCTCTCTCTCTCTCTCTCTCTCTCTCTCTCTCTCTCTCTCTCTCTTAAAGTGTGTTGTGTAACAGATATCAACATAACATTTGTTTAAAGATCACAGCTAGAAACAAGGAGGGTTGAACCATCTAAAATGCTAAGAGTCAAGGTGACTGCGCCTCACACTAAGATATTCAGTGAGTCTGAATCTAATTGACTCGTCTGTATTCTCTCTGGCTTCTTGTAGAGCATCCCTCTGCATGCTCAATAATAATAATCTTTATTTATAGAGCAATTTTCAAACTCCATGTTACAAAGTGCTTCACAAAACAATGAAACAAGCAAGTCATAAAAACATCAGGTTTTTTAAAACGACAAATAAAAACTATTTCGGTGTATGAAAACCTGTCCAGTGTAAGTAGGGTTGGGTACCGAAACCCGGTTCCACTATGGAACGTACGGTGGCCGACAGGGGCAAACGCCCTGCAACTTAAGAAAACACACGCAAATAGACAAAACGCAAGCAAATTAAGACAACATCTTCATTAATTTGACAAGACATGTGCAGCATCCAGCAAACGCGCTGCAAATACACACAACACAACCAAATACATAAACGCGCTGCAAATATGAAACGACCGGGGAGAGAGAGAGAGAGAGAGATGTGTGTATTTGCAGCGTGTTTATGTATTTGGTTGTGTGTATTTGCAGCGCATTTATGTATTTGGTTGTGTTGTGTGTATTTGCAGCGTGTTTATGTATTTGGTTGTGTTGTGTGTATTTGCAGCGTGTTTATGTATCTGGTTGTGTTGTGTGTATTTGCAGCGTGTTTATGTATCTGGTTGTGTGTATTTGCAGCGCATTTATGTATTTGGTTGTGTTGTGTGTATTTGCAGCGTGTTTATGTATCTGGTTGTGTTGTGTGTATTTGCAGTACGTTTATGTATTTGGTTGTGTGTATTTGCAGCGCGTTTATGTATCTGGTTGTGTTGTGTGTATTTGCAGCACGTTTGCTGAATGCTGCACCTGTTGCCAAATTAATGAAGTTGTTTTCTTAATTTGCTTGTGTTTTGTCTTTTTGTGTGTGTTTTCTTAAGTTGCAGGGCGTTTGCCCCCGTCAGGCACCGTAGAAACGGACGTAAAAATATCACACTTTCTCTGTAGTCTACTGTTGTAAATGTAGGCCACCTTTAAAATGCCATATTTTCCCTCTGGGCTCACCAAAACGGACGTAAAAGCATATTAACCATTCACTGCACATGATCGCGACTTTCTTTGATGTCATTTTTCAGTTTTTCAAGAATCGGTTTAGGAATCGGAGTCATTTCAAAAGTACCGGTTCTGCATCGGAATCGTAAAAATCCAAACGATACCCAACCCTTAGTGTAGGTAAGAAAAGAAAAGAACTAAACTTTTAAAAAGGATAAAAGACAGTTCAAGCATAAATAAAATTAGAAAAAGACTCTCAGATACATTACATTACATGGCATTTAGCTGTCTCTTTTATCCAAAGCAGCTTTCAACCTTGAAGGTACAAACTCCAAATAGCAAGAAGTAAGTGCAAGTGCATTAGCTTTAAATAAGCCAAACTACAACGAGCCATATGAAAATGCAAGATAAAAGTATGTTTTAAGAAGGGACTTAAAGGAGATCGCTGACTGAGCTGACCTGATATCCTCAGGCAGAGCGTTGTATATTGTGAAGTCAGTGCCGGGTATTAAATATGTCTTCCCGCTGGCTTTTCTGTGCAGCAGTGACTGTCATATTGGTTGTCTGGAAGGTAATCAATGAGTGTTAATTCACTTATAATTGCAGGTGCTGGAGTGTGGTGTATGCGAGGACGTCTTCTCTCTCCAGGGGGACAAGGTCCCTCGTCTCCTGCTCTGTGGTCACACAGTGTGCCATGATTGTCTAACCCGGCTGCCCCTCCATGGTAGAGCGGTCCGCTGCCCCTTCGACAGACAGGTCACTGAGCTGGGTGAGTAAGAGGACATCTGTTACTAGGGATAGACCGATACTGGTTTTTCAAGGCCGATGCAGATTATTAGTAGTTAATGAAACCGATAACCAATATTTGGAACTGATATGCATATACAGGGAAAATGGAAATCTTAAAGTCAAAATTAAGATTTTGGAATGTTAAAAACTCCAACACAAAACCTTGTTTAAATACTTGAAGAAATTATTTAATAAATTAGAAACTTTCAACATAATACCCAGTAAAATAGAGTCAGCTAGTGTTGTGGGCGGGACATGAAAGGTGCAGCAGGTAAGACTTGTAAAACTAACTTTCTGTCATATTTGCTGAAACTGACCCTATGTTCCAGTAAAATACATGAAGCAGGTCATTTAAAAAGAAATCCAGCTCCTCTGGCTCCACCTACAGCCTGTAGTGAGATTTGCAAAAATCCACCGCTCCCTGTTCAGATGCACCAATCAGGGCCGGCCGGGGGGGTGTCTAACTGCTAGGGGTGGTACGGTTCACAAAACCCACTGTTCGGTTCGTATCATGGTTTTAGGGTCACGGTTTTCGGTTCTGTACGGTTCTTGTTATTTTTTCTTTTAATCTTTAACACTCCAGAAATATACTTCAGCATATGATATATAGCTTAATTATCCACAATGTAGGATACAGTATTAAATAATTATATAGTTATATCATGTAATCATGCACAAACTGAATTTGACTTGACTTTAAGCACATTATTGGGACCATCTCTGAGGAAAGCTAGCTGAGATTTTGATACAGCAAGAGGGAAGACATTGATGATTTCAACATGCTTTTCATTTATTTGGAAAAAAAGGAGAATGTGTATTACCATCTACAGGAACTTATATGCCTTGTTAGCACATGAAGATTGAAATATTACAGAATATCATTTGAAATAACTTGCATTTATCAAACTGCCAACTGCAGTGTAGCTCTTACAAAAATGTATCCTTTAAAAGAAAAAGAGAGGAACTCTTAAAGCTCCGTCTTTTGAATAAGTCAGAAGACATTAAACATAAAAACAGTTTGCGTTGTTAGTTAATTTCCTATCCTGGCCTGGGACACACAGTCATACAGTTTGATAAAGTACTTATTGGACTTATCATTGCACTTACAATAAGGAGCGTAGCTGTCAGGTCCTCCTGTATACGTCTCATCTCCGTTTTTTCCTGCATCCACCGTGTGTTTGTGTGTGCGCGCGCGTCAGTCGCGGGGAGAACTGAGCAGCCCCGCCCGCTGCAGAGACCCGACAGGATCTAAACTGCAGCCGCTTCAGGGACTTTAGAGTGAAAAAACGTTACAGTACATTGATGTTCAAATGAATACAGGTTGGCAGAGGGACAGACACAGAGCTGTAGAACACTTTTTAATTAATTAACTTGATCAGTTATCGGGCAAATAACGCCGATACAGATAATCTGCAAACCGCCCAAAAAATGGCCCGATAATCTGTCTATCCCTAGGTGTTACTACGGTAACATGCAAATATATCCATCTCCCGTCTGAATTTTTTATTTACCTTTTCAGGCATCTTTCGTTTTGAATTCATCTTGGTCAGTTGTTTTAATGCTTTGGTTTAAAGGTCAAGTCTTTGCTCAGTGTAAACCAGACAGGCCCTGAACATGACACTGCACAGAGGCACATCCTGCCATGCTAAGAAAAGATTATGTGACCTAGAGCTGCAACTAAAAATTATCATTGTTGATTAATCTGTCGATTATTTTCTCAATTAATCGGTTAGTTGTTTGGTCTATAAAATGTTAGAAAACGGTGAAAAATGTTTGTTGTTCCCCAAAGCCCAAGATGACGTCCTCAAATGTCTTGTTTTGGCCACAACTCAAAGATAAAGTCACAGAGGAGGAAGAAACTAGAAAATATTCACATTTAAGAAGCTGGAATCGGAGAATATTTTACTCGAATCGGTTAATCGATATCAAAATAGTTGGCGATGAATTTAATAGTTTGATTAATCTCCGCAGCTCTAATGTGAACCAGTTTGTAATGCTTGTGTCTGACAAGTGTCTGTCTACCTGGATTTCTCCATTTGGAAGATTTGTAGTGTAAACCTTACAACAAGATTTAGGGATCTTCTGGTCTTTTCATCCTTTGAATTTATGGCAGTTATTTATAAAGCAAAGTTAATTAAAAAGCCCACGTTTGTCCTTGAAAGTTGGGTATAGATGTTATGATAGAGGTGTCAAAAGTCCAAATGTAGGTTGGACAAAATAACAGCTACAAAATAGTTAGACTCAGTAAACACACTTACTGCTACAGATGTTGGTGTACATCCAATTGACAGTATGGAAGCCATTATTTCACTATTCCTTCAGCCTTCAGTCGTTTTCTCTGTATTAAAAGGTGCAACTCTTCCCTTTCTCTGTCATTTATAGTCTTAAAGTGTTTTCTTGTTTTCCACATCTGTTTAGGGGACTCTGGAGTTTGGGGTCTGAAGAAGAACTTTGCTCTGCTTGAGCTCTTGGAGCGACTCCAGAATGGAGCTACCAACCAGTCGGGAATGGCGGAGGATGCCCTGAGAGGCATGGGAGAAGTAAGAGTACTGATATATCAGATATTTACATCACCCTCACACCTACTGCACCTCTCACTCACAACTCTTCTTCGTACCTAGTGTATAATCCGATGTGATGAGGATGAGAGCCACACGGCCTCTATGTACTGCACCGTGTGTGCCACCCACCTGTGTGCCGAGTGCTCCCAGCTCACCCACTCCACCCGCACGCTGGCCAAACACCGTCGGGTGCCGCTGGCCGACAAGCCTCACGAGAAGACTCTGTGCCCGCAGCATCAGGTCCACGCCATTGAGTTTGTCTGCCTGGAGGAGGCCTGTCAGTCTGGGCCGCTCATGTGCTGTGTGTGTAAGGAGTACGGCAAGCACCAGGGACATAAGGTACTTCAAAACAAGTTAACAGCCTCGTGTTAGATAGCCTCATCAGGGTTTCCCACAGAAAGATTGTTTAGCCCGGTGGCAATTTTTTTACCGAGGGCCAGGCTGGTGCCAGTTACAGACTGATGGCAGCTGATGTAGAGCCCAATAGTTTCTGTGATAACAGAATCATGGAAGGAATCACAAAATTGATCATTTAAAAAAGCTATAAGCAGATTCCATAGGGCCCTACATTAAGTCAGTGCTAAAAGCTAACTGGACATAAGTCTAAGTTTGCAACCGAGTTGTTAAAAAAAATTGTAGTTTTAAAAAATGTTTTTAATCTAAAAATACATAAATTCCCAGTGGCTTAGGTCTGGTTGGGGGCAACTTAGGCCCGATGGGCCAGCAGCAGGGGTGATTCTAGGATCAGACCTTTAGGGGGGCTCAGCCCCTAATGAGAATGTGACCCCCTGCTCATGTGTTCCCTATCTTTCCTTTCAGCACGCTGTTCTTGAGACCGAAGCTAACCAGATCCGTGCATCCATTTTGGACATGGCCCACTGCATCCGCACCTTCACAGATGAAGTGTCCGAGTACTCAAGGAAGCTGGTGGGCATTGTGCAGCAAATAGAAGGTGGAGAGCAGATAGTCGAGGACGGAGTAGGCATGGCACACACTGAACATGTACGATATGTCACAGGACTTTCTCTTCATAGGAAAACATTGGTGATTGTGCTTTTTCTCCTGGCGCTAACAACTTCGCCGCGTCTTTTCGCCAGGTCCCCGGCACAGCAGAGAGCGCACGCTCCTGTGTCCGAGCTTACTTCGCCGACCTTCACGAGACTCTGTGTCGGCAGGAGGAGATGGCACTGAGCGTGGTGGACGCTCACGTCAGGGAGAGGCTGATCTGGCTGAGGCAGCAGCAGGAGGACATGACCATCCTGCTGTCTCAGGTCTCCACCGCCTGCCTGCACTGTGAGAAAACTCTTCAACAGGTAGGAGACGCAATAAACACTGAGTATAATGAATAAACCTGACCAGATACAGATGAAGCCTCTAGTGTCAGGATGACACACATATATAATGCAGTGATATATGTTAATAGGCTTATTTATCATATAGCACCTATTACAGACAAAGTCACAAAGTGCTTCCAGGAAAAAAAATAAGACCCAATAACTCTAAAATGAACAAGCAAAAAAGAATGAAATAACAATTGAAATGAAGATTAAAAATGGTAAAATGAAACTTAAAAACAGAATTACAAACATGAGACAAAAGCAAGTTTAGATATGGTAAATAGTCTTCAGCTGCTTTTTAAATCAACACTAAAGCACTTTTCCCGCTTCGGTCCCCCCTACCTAGTTGTCCGTTACATTACATTATGCAAGTTTGCCAGATCGGGTAGAGGATCTGTAGTAATGTAACGGACTATTCCGCTTCCAACCTGTAGGGCGACCGAAGCAGGAAAAGTTCTCTAGTGTTGCTTTAAAGCGTCAACGGAGACCACGGGTCGTATGACAATAGGAAGCGTGTCCCACCGCGTCAGAGCAACCACCTCAAAGGTACGGTCACCTTTTTGTTTTTTTGTCGAGTGCGAGGAACCACCAGTAATCCCTGACCAGAGGACCTGTGTGGCCTACTGGTAATATAGGGATGAGTAGGGTTGGGCATCGTTTTAGATTTTAACAATTCTGATTCCAGTTCCGATTCTTCCTTTTGATTTCGGTTCTTATCGATTCTGGTTCTTTGAGGGGTGGAGTTGAAACGGGTCAAATGCTTATTTCACAAATAAGAGGAAAGTTTTATTTTGATTCAGTGGTGGGTTGCAGTTTTACCGGGCTTTTTCAACGTAAAATAAAGCCACACTAGAGCGCTGCTTACTGTGCTCCAAGGCTGTCAATAAAGAAACGATTGCACTGGAATCGTAATTTTTGAATGTGAAAGTTGTTTTAGTCGTGAAACAGAAAACTCAGATTGGACAGATAGTCTAGCTAGCTGTCTGGATTTACCCTGCAGAGACCTGAGGAGCAGCTAACCATAGTCCTCAGAAATCCACCGGAGGTTAAAATGCCAACACAAAGAGAGGAAGGTGAGGGACATCTGGCCAAAATGAGGGACATCCAGTGGAATTTCCGGCGGCACCGGAGCAATCCCGGAAATGAAACGTCGTCGATATAGACTGAAAGCCTCCCTACAGCGTTCTGGACCAGTTGTCGACGGTCCAGGGACGAATTGCTGAGGCACATTTTTTTCAAATACATCGCACTTTTGCCGCATAAATTGACGATTTCCGCGCAAAATATGCTTGGCTTGCATGATTTCATAATCCCCGCATTTTCGTTGCAAAAAAGTCCCATATATCTTAGCAGAAAGTTGAAAAATGTTGCGTTTACTTCACACAAGAGCAGCCATTTACCCTGTTGCCATGGGAACGTTATGAAGTGACGTAATTACGCGATGTGAACATCGTCGAAAAGCTGCAAACCCCGCGATGAAGCCACGATGAAACCGCAGCTTTTGCAAGTTCCCGCAATTTCATCGCATAAAATTGCATAAATATCCCATCGCATTTTTTAAGAAAACGTGACGCATAATCAAGGATTTATGCCCGCAACAATCACAAAAAAACTCTGCATTTTTCTGGAAGGACTAAATAATAGAACAGCTAGAACAGTCTGGTAAGTTCAGAAAATGACATCACTTTACTGTAATGCAGCCTTTCAAACCAGGAAAAGACAACACTTGTGTCATGTCACGATATTACCATATCCAAAATCTAAGACGATATCTAGTCACATATCACGATATCGCTATAATATCGATATATTGCCCAGCCCTAATCTCTAGCTCATGTTGCCTGTGTCCTGCTGTAGGATGACTGCAGAGTTGTGCTGGCAAAGCAGGAGATCAACTGTTTGCTGGAGACGCTTCAGAAGCAGCAGCACCAGTTCACAGAGCTGGCAGATCACATTCAGCTGGATGCTGGCATCCCCGTCACCTTCACCAAGGTACACACTGGCCCCCACTCATAGCTGGAGGTCTGCATTGATCTGACACTTGGCGTGAAGAGTTTTGGGTTTGTTCCAATATGTAACAATGTGCTCCGGGTTTTCAGGACAACCGGGTCCACATCGGTCCGAAGATGGAGATCCGTGTAGTAACTCTCGGGCTGGACGGAGCTGGAAAAACCACCATCCTCTTCAAGCTGAAACAAGACGAGTTCATGCAACCCATCCCAACCATCGGTAAATGCATCGACAGTATAAAGATCTTTTTTTATAATGAATCCACAAGAATACAAAAGCTTTTGTTTTGAATGGAGCTTGTTTTCAATCTTTTTTTTTTTTTTTTTTTTTTTTTTTTTTTCTAAAAGGTTTCAATGTGGAGACGGTTGAATATAAGAACTTGAAATTCACCATCTGGGACGTGGGTGGAAAACATAAGCTCCGACCCCTCTGGAAACACTATTACCTGAACACTCAAGGTATTGTTTGCACTTTGAATATATAGTTTAATGTTGTCTAAATGACACACACACACGCATACATTCAATGCACTGTGCAGCATTTACAGCACATTTGACACAGATACATATACACATATATACACACACACATATATACAGTGGTGTGAAAAAGTGTTTGCCCCCTTCCTCATTTCCTGTTCCTTTGCATGTTTGTCACACTTAAGTGTTTCGGAACATCAAACCAATTTAAACAAAAGTCAAGGACAACACAAGTAAACACAAAATGCAATTTGTAAATGAAGGTGTTTATTATTAAAGGAGAAAAAAAATCCAAACCATCATGGCCCTGTGTGAAAAAGTGATTGCCCCCCTTGTTAAAACATACTATAACTGTGGTTGTCCACACCTGAGTTCAATTTCTCTAGCCACACCCAGGCCTGATTATTGCCACACCTGTTCACAATCAAGGCATCACTTAAATAGGAGCTGCTTGACACAGTAAGGTCCACCAGAAGATCCTTAAAAGCTACACATCATGCCGAGACCCAAAGAAATTCAGGAACAATTGAGAAAGAAAGTAATTGAGATCTATCAGTCTGGAAAGGGTTATAAAGCCATTTCCAAAGCTTTGGGAATCCAGCGAACCACAGTGAGAGCCATTATCCACAAATGGCGAAGACATGGAACAGTGGTGAACCTTCCCAGGAGTGGCCGGCCGCCCAAAATTACCCCAAGAGCGCAGCGGCGACTCATCAAGAGGTCACAAAAGACCCCACAACAACGTCCAAAGAACTGCAGGCCTCACTTGCCTCAGTTAAGGTCAGCGTTCATGCCTCCACCATCAGGAAAAGACTGGGCAAAAATGGCCTGCATGGCAGAGTTCCAAGGAGAAAACCACTGCTGAGCAAAAAGAACATCAAAGCTTGTCTCAATTTCTCCAGAACACATCTTGATGATCCCCAAGACTTTTGGGACAACATTCTGTGGACCGATGAGACAAAAGTGGAACTCTTTGGAAGGTGTGTGTCCAAGTATATCTGGCGTAGAAGGAACACTGCATTTCATAAAAGAACATTATACCAACTGTAAAATATGGTGGTGGTAGTGTGATGGTCTGGGGCTGTTTTGCTGCTTCAGGACCTGGAAGACTTGCCGTGATAAAAGGAACTATGAATTCTGCTGTCTACCAAGAGATCCTGAAGGAGAATGTCCGACCATCTGTTCGTGTACTCAAGCTGAAACGAACTTGGGTTCTGCAGCAGGACAATGATCCTAAACACACCAGCAAGTCCACCACCGAATGGCTGAAGAAAAACTAAATGAAGACTTTGGAGTGGCCTAGCCAAAGTCCTGACGTGAATCCTATTGAGATGTTGTGGTATGACCTTAAAAAGGCCGTTCATGCTCGAAAACCCTCTAATGTAACTGAATTAGGACAATTCTGCAAAGATGAGTGGGCCAAAATTCCTCCAGGACGCTGTAAAAGCCTCATTGCACGTTATCGCAAACGCTTGGTTGCAGTTGTTGCTGCTAAGGGTGGCCCAACCAGTTATTAGGTTTAGGGGGCAATCACTTTTTCACACAGGGCCATGATGGTTTGGATTTTTTTTCACCTTTAATAATTAACACCTTCATTTACAAATTGCATTTTGTGTTTACTTGTGTTGTCCTTGACTATTGTTTAAATTGGTTTGATGTTCCGAAACACTTAAGTGTGACAAACATGCAAAGGAACAGGAAATGAGGAAGGGGGCAAACACTTTTTCACACCACTGTACATACACACATACATATACATACATACATATACACACACACACACACACACACACACACACACAAAGTATGTCATTTAAAGTTCTGTATTATGTGATTTGGCTGCTGCAGTTGGTGAAAATGCAGAAGCGGTTGTCTTTTTATTTGATGCTCGTCAGAAATGTACAGCATTCAGTGCCTTTTTAAGTATTCACCGAGGTGCATTTAACAAATGCTGACTTATTGTGTATTTCATACGGTAATTCATTTAGACTTTAGACACTTTGTAGAGATCGGTTTTCACTTGGACATTAGGTCATTGTCAAAAAAGACCCATTAAACCTACTTTGATTGATTGCGTTGAGACAAATAAACATGATTTTTAGAGATTTGGTACTCTGGTCCAGTAGCTTGATCATAGTTAACCATGGGCTTGTCTTCCAGTCGACCATGCAACCTTTTGTTTTTCTGGGTCAAAATTTCAAATTAAAAGTATTTTTCCGGCGTTTTTTTTCCCCCTCGCCTTTTTTGACAATGTTGTCGCTTTTCCCGACGTTTGTCACTTGTCCCGCTGTTTTGTAACTTTTTTGTTGTTGTTTTTTTTCCCCTTTTTCCGATGTCTGTGTCGAAGTTCTTTTATCATTGTTTTTTTCAAATGCTATAAAATTGAATAAAACACCCACATTCAATGAAAGTAGTTAACTGGTCATTTACTTACTTGTGAAGAGAGTTGTATGGAACCATCCACGTTATATATATATATATATTTTTTTTTAACAATTTGGTTGAAAGAAACCCAAATTTCTGATATAACTTTTTGAAAAGGGGTCAGATTTGACCCGAGGACAACAGGAGGGTTAAGTTAGACAAAGGCACAGTAATACCAAAAAGCGTGAAAATGCACCCTTGAAGGAAACCATTATCTTCAACATGAACTTAAAACATATTGATTAGATATATTTTTTAATTCATAGGTGATTTTTTTATTTCTCTAACTCTTGTGTGGCATCATAAACCTAAAATGTAATTGCTGAATGATTTCTGAGGTGGATGTTGGAAGTCAAAGCTGTAGCTCTTTTCCCTCCCTCTTGTTGTGCGTGTGCAGCGGTGGTGTTTGTGATTGACAGCTGCCACAGGGACAGACTGATGGAGGCTCACAGTGAGCTGGCCAAACTACTGACGGAGAAGGAGCTGAGAGACGCCTTGTTGCTCATCTTTGCAAACAAACAGGTATATTTTATTTTATTTATATTGTAGGTCATTGGTGCTTTTTATATACTAAATATAGAGCTGCAAAGATTATTCAAACTATTTTGAGTGATTTTTTTATATTTATTTTTTTTAAACTGATCCACGTTTTTATTTATCATAATCGACACGTTATTCGACAATGGAAATAATCGTTAGTTGTGTGCATGGGTGGTGTGTGGTAGAGCAAGGGAGAGAGTGACTGAGATTAGCTTACAACTCTAGAGTCATAGTGAGAGAAACAAAGTGTCTCCCCTGTTCTTTCTGACCACGGTGGGAAATCTGGAGCAGGAGAAGTTAACCCTCTCCTTGATTTCATGTCGTTTATGGAGAAGGAGAACCAGGAAATGTAGTCCCGCTTTGCCAGACCCTCCTCCAAAGCGCATTGGAGGAGGGTCTGGCTACTCAACACAGCATTCCGGGATGGGAGGAAAACGTGCTCTGGTTTATTGGAATTTCTTTAAACCAATCACAATCGTCTTGGGCGGTGCTAAGAACCGGAGAAAAGCCGCGGTGCCGCTGCAAAATAGGCTCGGAAGGAACTTGTTTTGGTGGAACGTGTGTACGTTTAAAAGTAGTTTTAGTCGTGCAACAGAAAACTCAGATTGGACAGATAGTCTAGCTAGCTGTCTGGATTTACCCTGCAGAGATCTGAGGAGCAGTTAACCACAGTCCTCAGAAATCCACCGGAGTTTAAAATGCCAACACAAAGGAAGAGGAAGGTAATGGACATCTGGCCTAAATGAGTGAAATCCGGCAGATTTTCCTGCGGCAATGGCGCAATCCCGGAAGTGGAACGTCAAGGATATAGACTAGGGGAAATGCTACACTACCAAGCCACGGCTGAGCGACGTGTAGTTACATTTTTCGAGAGGTGTACGTCAGGCTACGGCGTAGGGTCTGTGTCTCCACGTATCTACGTACGTAGCCATGGCGTAGATTAAACACAGAAGCATAAATCACGCTTAAGCAGTCTTATTATGTTTAAAGTGCTCGTATTATGCTTTTTGGAAAAGCCCAAACTCCACCCCAAAGGGACTTACCATCTCCAACAGAAAACACTGTTCACAAACAGCTCTACCTCTGAATACCATTATGAACCTGAAAATGAGCATAATATGAGCACTTTAAGTACATTGAGAGTCTAATATCTTGTATGTGCACACACTCTTGGGAAATACATCTGATTTGAATAACCTTGTCTAAGCTCAGACAGAGTTGATGATCAGTTTGCATGTCTGCAGGACGTCCCCGGTGTCGTGTCTGTGGAGGAGATGACGGAGCTGCTGAGCCTACACAAGCTGTGCTGCGGGAGGAGCTGGCACATTCAGGGCTGTGACGCCCGCAGTGGGATGGGCCTCCACGAGGGGCTGGATTGGCTCTCCAGACAGCTGGTGGCCGCTGGTGTCCTGGACGTTGCCTAAATGTAAAAACCTCTCCGTTTTGGCCCGTACTGACTCTCCCCTAACGACTCCAACCCCCCAGCCTTTTGAGCCCTGCTCATCGGTTTTTCCCACCACTTCCAAATATTAACTTTGAAGACTGCGTGCTTTATGCCTGCCCTCCTCATCTTTCCTTCTTTATGCACCATTGTGGGCAAAGAAAAACAAAGATGCATTTACTTTCTCTAGCTTCATTGAATCGAAAACACGGAAACTACAAAACCACCCACCCTCAAAGAAATAAACCTGAGTTCAGACTACAAACTCCCATCCTGGTTCATTTCTAAGGCAGCGTACACGTAACGTAACACATTTCTTACTTTAGTTTTTCTTCTTTCTAACCCTTTTTTTCCAGAGACAAGCCGTTTATCTGGCATCTATAGCTACCTGACTTATGTCCAGTAAAATGTTAAAAGTCCTTGTGTCCCGACTTGAGTGAACTCTTATGTTTTTTCTATCTCACTTTCATCATAACCACCTCCATATGTGACAGTAACCTTAACTAAACGGCAGAGTAGTCTGTATTCGTGATAGTATCATTCACGTACCTTCTGTTGATTCAGTATATAACACCGCTTATAATCCTGAGAAATAACTACAATTACCTTTTTAAGCTACCTTCAGTATATATGCAGGTGAGACAGGACAGAAATGTTCACTACGGTTTGAATGAACCCAGACAACTTCCAGCGGCTTTAGACGGATGGTCAAATGTTCTGATTTTGGCTAAATTCTCACTTTGCCTTGACATCTAATGTAAGCAATAGCAGTTGATAGTTTCATCGGGTCTTTTAAGTTATGTGTGGGCTTTTTTTTTAAAATTTTTTTGAAGTGTACTGTATTAACCTATTTAATGCCACAGCTGGTCTTGAAATGGCGCACCGGACGAGTTTTGGTTTGGATATTTTCTGTTACAGAACTGTTGTACTGAACTTATTTATGAGCAGGAACACGGCTGTTACTTTTGATACGAGGCGTTTTTAAGCACAGATTCTGCCTCTGATTTGTGGAGTCTTGCACGCAGACTGTGTCGAATGCACTCATTTTCTGCCTCATTACCAGTTTTCATTTGGGAGCAAATGAACTATCTGCTGTTTCTTAGAAGACGGAGTATTAATCTCACTGCAAAATAAATAAATAAATAAATGTATATATATTCATATTTAAACATTTCCCAAGTCATGTTAATCTGTTGCAGGTGCTTTGGAGATGGTACACCTTAAATCAACAGCCTTCAGTAATAATGTAATGTGAAACATTGAGCCTAACACTGACACTTGTCTTGTTATTAAGAACCCATCCTTTGACTTAGATTTAATTCATTGCTATGTAATGTTTACTACATGTATCTATGTATAAAAAAGTACTAATAAAAAAAAAAAAAAAAAATGCACGTGTGATAAGCCTTTCCACATTTGTGAAAACATTTCATGTTTTTGAAACGTAGAAGCACAATGCGCATCGAAACCTTTGTTACCAGTGGACTTGATAATGGCTTTTGTAAATTATTCATAATGTGTTGCTGTAAAATAAAAATAAAATTGACCTTATGTGTCTGGCTGTTTGATTTTTCTTTGATGTAATCAACAATTTAGCATTGGCTTCTGCTGCTTTCATCTACAGGTTGTTAAAGGCCTCATGAAACGGAAGTCCGAGCGCTATTTGTTTCCGAGTATTTCCGCATTTCTGGTAAAAAACAAAGCTAGGGAGGGGCTTGTCTCGGATATTGATTGCCATTTAAAGTAGCCAATGGGCTACCTCCCACCCTCGAGTGACAGCAGCTAAACATGGGACCACAGGAAGCAGCCTGTTCTCATGAACCATTGATTATTAGACTGAAACCTCATCTCCACATAATTCAAACTACAGTTTTGCTCTAAGCATCCTTTAATAACTCCTGGTAAGCATCACTGTACAGGACATGCTAAAGACATACGATCACTTTACGGTGATGTTGATGATGCTGATGTCTTCATACGGTTTGTCGGTCTTGGGGTTAACTTTGACGTTGGAGATCCTCTGGACGGCCTCCATGCCTTTCGTACACCTTCCAAACACCGTGTGCTTGTTGTCGAGCCAAGGCTGCGGGAGGAAATACAGTAGCACGTTAAACAATATCCCAGATAAGATATTTAAGCCCTTTTCAGACATGGAATCTGTAGCGTCACTGGCTTCATCCATCTGTAAATGGGTTTTTTTGTCGTTCAGACACGACAGGACCTTTAAAGAAAGAGCCACAATGCTCGCACAATATTTGACATCTGGTGAAAGATGGAGTGGCACTGCTGAAGAACAGCGATGAGTTGGACAATAACCATATCCAGGATATTCTTCTTCCAGGCTGCATCAATAATGGATTTAAAACTCAGCTGAAGTTAAATTAATGACTATTGTGAGTCATGCTTCTCACTAGCCAAATTATGATATTCTGTTGCCCATTTACAATCCGACAAAACCCAAGCAGAGTTAGAAATGACAAGATGTCAGACTCTAACTTAATTTCTTAATTAATCTACTTACGCACTGGAGCACCACTAGGGGGGGGCCAAAGCTTCACAGGGGATCATAAGGCCCTCTTGATTTTAAGAAAAACATTTTTACACATAGAACTGTGACCTTTAGGTAGGTATGTGTGTATATATATATATATATATAAATAAATAAATATATATAAATAAATAAATAAATAATATATAAATAAATAATATATATATATATATATATAAATAATATATATAAATAAATAATATATATAAAATATAATATATATTTAATTAATAAAATTATTTATTTATCAGCGTTTTTTTTTTTTATTTTTTTTAAATCGCTTTGCGTCGTGCCTCACAGGCTACTATTTTGACCCTTTGCAGCACCGTTACTTATCATCAAGCTGCCACTTCCTCCTAACACATCCTGCTGCTGCAGGCTGCAGGCATGATGGAGAAAGACAGCAGGAATGAAATCCTGAATGGAACTTTTTATTTTCCAAAACTCCCAGACGGCTCATAGACAAGTCGAAAGCCATATGCACGTTGTGTAAAGCCGAATTAAAATATCACCGAAGCACGTCAAGCTTGAGCTACCACCTACGAGCTAAGCATAGTAGTACAGTTTACAGTAGTACAGTACATTTTAGGCTAACAACACAATTCGCTGATCTTACGTTAGCTGACAAGCCGACAAGCTGGCTTTCCATTATAACGTTAAACATGTTAACAACAACGTTATGGAAAACAATGATATTGTTGGCAGATAACAGCACTTACCTCAAAACTAATGTCAGGGATTGTGATTGGCCAAATGACTCGCATCGTGTCACCAAAGATGTTTTATTGTGAAGAAGACCGCAGTAGGTTTTTGTACCCCCCCCCCCAAAAAAAATAAAAAAAAACTCTTCAGATCTACACGATTCACGTGGATGACATTTTCCTATTCAAAATGGCGATTTTCGCCAAAAAGCAACTAGTTTGCAGGTATGGTTTTACTGGATATGAATACTGTGAGCAGTTGAGGAAAATATTTTTGTTAGTCTATAAAAATGTTGTAAAAGAGAAATCTTTCTTTCAACACCTTTAAATTGGCTCCTTCACAGTCTATTCAACTGATTTTATTTTCTTTGGGGATAAGGGATGATATTTACAGAAATAGTTCCAACATTTTGAGAAACAGACCTATTCGCTGCCGGGCCTTGGTTTTTGCCCAAATTTAACAGACAAAAATAACATGTTAATCAGAGAGCTTTTAGAGGTGCTGGTAGACTGATTCTTTTTTAACTTTCAGACAGTCAGGCTAGCTGTTTCCCTATTTCTAGATTTTATGCTAAATTAAGCTGACGGGCTGCTAGCTGTAGCTTCATATTTACTGTAAAAGCACGAGAGTGTATTAATCGTCTGATCTAACTCTCAGCAAGAAAGCGAATAAGCGGATTTCACAAAATGTTGAACTATTCCTTTAAGGTCAAATGTTTAACATGGCCCTTAAAAAGGCAGAACAACACATGCTATTCCACCTATTCAGATTGTGTTTTTTATGGAAAAGTGGCTTGGGGCGCTTATCTAAATCTGAGGCCGACATTTTCCATTTCCAGCACATTAATAAAGTGCATGTCTGAAAGGGGCTTTAGTTGGGTTTGCCAATGTGAGCTACTAAAGAGGCAACTTACAGTTGGAACAACGGTGACGAAAAACTGCGAGCCGTTGGTGCCGGGGCCTCCGTTGGCCATACTGAGCGTGTACGGGCGGTCGTGTCTCAGCGTGGCATGGAACTCGTCCTCAAACTCTCCTCCCCAGATGCTCTCGCCGCCCATGCCTGTGCCTGTGGGGTCTCCTGTCTGAATCATAAAACCCTGCACACAACAAAGACAAAGATTCACACACAGCTTAATGCAGAGTCGGAGAAGGCAACGTTCACACTTGGCGTCTTTTTTTAAGCTGCCAGCGTCTGTTTTACATTATAATCCTACGGAGTAAACCGTTTTTCAAAAAAAGTCCTGAACGCTTTTTAAAACGCCAGAGCGTCTTTTTGAAGTTGAAAAAAGTTCCGCTTTTTTTTTTCTTCTTCTTTTTTTTTTTAAATTAAAAACGCCCTACGTCAAGTGCTTTTTCGATACAGCTGGCCAATGACAGCAGAGTAGCGAGACCTGTCGTTTCCAAAACGGGAAAAAATGGAGTCGGGAGCACAGCGAGTTATATGATATGACCGGGTGGATCCTGTTCAGGGAACTCGCTTTGTCTGATCTAACGTCGTAGTAGCGCCGCTCCCTCTCTCTGTTCGATCGCTCGACCACTTTGTTTGATCTAGCACCGCTCCACACAGCACCCTTGGATACTGTAGCAGTAGCTGTTGTTATTAGGAGGTGTTGAAATTAATCAAATAATCGATGCAACGAATCGTGGACATGGACGATGCTGCATCGATGATCGGCCGGGCCATAATCGATTATTTCTGTTTACAATTGAATGTAGGCCTAACAACCTTTCGGTTTACATATTCTGGTATGTTGTGCACATTCACGAAGTGCCGTGTGCTCAGCGCTGTAGTTTTATGTATCCAATTTATTTTAGTATTCGAGACAGAATGTTTTGTTTTTGAAGCTTGAAAAGCTATGAATTAAATATCCTTGATGGCTTTAATAGAAATAGATATAGATTGTCTACTAACCAGAGAAGAAAACCTACCTTGATCACTCTGTGGAATATGTGACCGTTGTAGTAGCCGTTCCTGCTGTGGACACAGAAGTTCTCCACAGTTTTGGGGCATCTAAGATAAAAATAAAAGAGCAGAGAACTAATACTTATATCTTGTTAAATGTAAAGGAGACTTCTCAACAAAGCCACTGTGTTCTCAAAAACCTACTCCACGGGGAAAAGCTTGATGTGGATGTCTCCCATGGTGGTGTGGATGATGGCGCTGTCAGACACTCTCTTGGGGCCCTCCGCCTGCGTGGCAGCCATCACTTCTTCCTTCGAGGGCTTCTCGTTAAAGATGTCTCTGTCCGAGTCTGCACTCTTCGTATCCTCTGGTTCTCTCTTTGAGAACTTAAGTACAGAAAAGAAAAAGAAAAAGAATGTTGTATTAAGACCGATAGCAGTGGGAGAATTTTTGTTCTTCTCTCTCGCTGCATCATGTTATTTTGAACGCCATGTTATCTCACCATGTAGAAGCGGTTCTTCTTAAACGCGGTGCAGAATACGGTGGGGTCAGGCTCCACGTTATCTAAGGCAGGGTTGTCGCACGCTTTCATCTCCACAGTGGGTGCCACGTGCGTGGCCTTTGCAACCCCCTGGAACAGACACAGCTTGACCACACGGATGTTCTCCAACTTCCCGAGGATCCGCACACATCTGGGGGACGAGATCCAGAAACGTGTGTCTGACATTTGACCTCAACATCATTAGGTAGTGACGTAGACTGATCATGGACTTCAAGGTTTAATTAACCAATCCAGTGTTTTCCCGTGGTTTGTTAAAGACTTGGGTGCACGTATTTGGTGGGGGTTTAGGGGGTCCTCCCTAAAGAAAATGTTATGTTTTTCCATAATAATAAAAAAAAATGCAATTTCACATTATTTTGAACCAATATTATTACTATATCTGTGTCTAAAACGTTGAAAAAGCTAGAGCAGATATACAATAAATTAATACCCAAAAAGCTTAAAGACAACATTTGCTAATGAAGTCCACTGGGGACCGACTACAATCATTAGAGCTGAGAAAAGTCATTCAGTTAGTTTTTGAAGTTTGAAGTAGTATTTGAAGTTTAAGTTTCGAGTAGGGCTGCACGATATGAGGAAAACATCCAATTGATTATTTTGACTGATATTACAATTGCGATACGATTCACGATATTGGAGGGTATAGGGATATTTGTATTTGTATTTATTTATAGGGATGTAGTTGTTTGGGTATAGGGGTTTTTGTAACATTATTGTCATTTTCATCAAAAAATAAATATTATTATTATTTTTTTTTATGATTATAGTGTGATTTTTGCGAGGATCTGTACCAAACAAAGAACATTTCTTTAGTCTGTAGGACAGGATTTGTAGGCCGGGACGTCTCTGCCGCCACACAATACTTAATTCAGAATGGTTTGAATGGCCCCTGACCCCCACCCCCCAATTTAGATATTGCACTTGTTGCACTAACTGCAATTAATTGTGTAGCACTAGTTTCACGTTTTTTTTTTTTTTTTTTTATTATACATTCATTCGTCTTAGGCTGACCCCAAATGGCTTGGGTGCTGCACCTAAGCGTTATGATGGCAGGGAAAACCCTGCAATCAACATACACACAAAAAAAAGACTTTCTCCACCTTCACATGAACGTACCTGTTGGTCTCCACATTGATGACCTTGATGCCGAGCATGGTCCCATAGAGCACAAAGTGGCCGGTCTCATCAAAGATGATATTTGTCAGTCGGATGCCGTCCACCTTCTCCAGCTCTCTCTCCACAGCCATCCGCCTCCCGAACTCCATGTCGGGCAGCTGCTGCCTCATCTGCTGCAGCTCTGTGAACATCTGACACACAAAGCGGGTGTGATAAGCACGCGAATTAGCCACATCAGTAGAGATCCAGGCTGAGCCATGTGCGAGAACTTACACTTAGCGATTCATCGAACACTCTCATCAGCTTCCCTGTCAGGAAGCGGAAGATTCTGACTTTCCTGTCGGACGCAATGGTGGCCATTTTCTTCCCGTCCGAAGAAAACGTGAGGCTTGTGGGATACGTTTTGTGTTTTACGAATTCGTACAAGTCTGTTCCTGTTTTGTATTCCCAATGCACATGCTTGGGGAATCTGAATTCGCTCGGGAGGCCAGTCCAGTATTCCAGCATTCCCGCTTTGTCAGCGGAGACGATGACTCGAAATCTGGGATTCAGGCGGATTTGGGACAGCGGCGAGGAGTGCATCTTGTCGAAGATGTGGAGCGGCTGGTTGCTTCCCCGTCCGTCATAGACGAAGATCTTCCCTGTGGATTTTTCCGAGCAGGCCACCGTGGAAATGGCATCCCCGGGATTGTAGATCCACTCGGACTGGCCTGGATGAAAGCTACACAGAGGAGGGACAGAAAATCATGTTCCATTAGGAAAGTAAATGTAAACATGTTCTGCCCTTCACGTGTACACATGAGGTACAATTACTAGAGCTGGGCGATATGGGAAAAAAATCAAATGTCACGATATTTTCATTGGTGTCGATATTGCGGCGATATCGTAGGGTTGACTATTGGTGCTTTCACAAAATATTAACACAATGAATTTTGATAAATAACCACCAACAATGTGGATACAGTAACTAAAGTGGGGTAAAGGCAAATAATAGAACAGCTAGAACAGTCAGTAAGTTCAGAAAAGTACATCACTTTTCTGTAATGCAGCCTTTAAAACCAGGAAAAGACTTATATCCAAAATGTAAGGCGATATCTATCCTCATATATTGATGTCGATATAATATGGCTGTATTGCCCAGCCCTAACAATTACTGTGTAATAACTCACCCCAACTTCAGCATATTGATCATGTCAAAGTTGACAACATCAAACACTTTCATGGCCTGATCATCACCAACCGAACAGAGAAGGGCTCCTTCAGCACTGACTGCAATGCTTTCTATCACACCTGCAGAAGACGAAAGAACAATTTCTGCTTATCGTGACACACAATACATGTTACATTTGAGTAGACGATGCAACGCAAACACGTCAATAAAACGCAAGGAAGCCAACATTTCATTCCTTCTTCTCATGAACTATAAATAATAAACAGAAAGATAAACATGATAAATAATGCATACCGAGATGGCTTCGAAAGTGTTTGACAAACTCTATTCCCTCGTCCTCCTTCTTCTTCCAAAACTTGACATGGCCATCCTGGCTGGCTGTGATAATGAAGTCCGTCCTGAAAAAAGGAATATTTACTTTCATGAGAAACAAAGCCTGGGGCAAACGGAGAAATAAAAGTCAAAAATGTTAAGATGTAGTCTTCATTGTGAAGGAAGAGATTTAACATTATTTAAGCAGAGCAGGTTTTGCAGGATTCACGTATTTAAAAGAAAAAGTGAATGAAGAAGAATGGGAGATCTCTTAAATCATCACAAGTAGTTAAAGGCACTCACGCGATCTTAGAATAGGCTACACTTATTGCAAGTCTTCATTAGACTTATGGGACAGTTTTCTATAACCACTTTGTAACGTTGTTTTGACACAGGCTGACAACATTTGATTGATAATTAAGTCAAACCCAAACCATGTAACTGTATCTGGAAAAAACGTAAGTTGAGCATGATCATTCATCTTGGAATAAGGTATATATTAGTGGACATGGACACCATGAACTAAGAAAGCTGTCCCCTGTAGGGCTAGAGTCTGTTGAATACACTGTGTCAACGTTAAGGGTTCAAGTTTATTGGAAAATAACTTACTTTGAGCAAACTATCTGTGTAATAACGTCTCTGTGCATGTAGCTCCGTTCATACATTGCAGCTGAGGGGAGGTTGTCCAGATAAACACGCTCATAATCGAGTACTGAGGGAAAAAACAATACAAAAGTATCCAGGAGTTAGCATGGTTAGCATTGTTTAAGCAGGAGTCAAACATGTGGCGAAGTAACGTTATCTAGCTGCTCGAAACTAACCTTTCCTTTTCTTAGTCGTGATAGCTTCGCTTGGCATGGGTCCGACCCACTCCTCCTCTTCTCCATCCCCTTCTCCATCCTGAGCGTCCTCGGCTTTTCGCTTAAGATCCACATTGTTTTCAGACGCCGCCATCGCTGCCAGTTTTCCGTGTTGTCCTTTCTGTGTTACAGTACTTCCGGCCGGGAAATTCTCTCTTGCTGGTTAATATCCTGCCATATTTGATTAAAACCTACAAATTATTGGCCACTTTAATTTTTATGAATGATGGTTGTACTTTAATATATAAAACTGGGCCCTTTTCATCATGCCATTATCAGGTTTTAACCATCCGTTGATGTATTTTAACTGGGCTAGCTATAGTGGAACAAAAGTACTCTGTTGTTTCCGAGGGTATCTTGTCATAGACACTTGGGTCAAACCAAAAGTCAACTTTTGGGGGTGTCTTCAATATTGCTTGGGATTGTTCTGTGTCCAGCACATCTGGAGATTGATACTTACGTGACTTTATTATTCACTTGATATAATAAGAAATCATATTTACTAATTTAAATGTTAATTCCCGAAGAAATAACGAAATAAACAATGTTTTATTAAGGACCCCCCACGTACTCGGAAGTAAACAATAAGCACACTTGTATATGGCCAATATGGCTCGATATGGCTGTAGCTAACGTATAATATTTGTCACTTGTAAAGCAAGCTAATTTAACAGATCTACTGTTAACTAGTGGTTTATATAACGGGGTGTCATATTTAGAAGTGTCACACAGTGTAAAAAAAAGACAATTTTCTTCTTTTGACGACAAACCTCGGCAGCAGAATGAGCAATATTTACATCCAAGAGCCACCATCAAATGGAAAGGTGAGCGCGACTTTTTAACTTTAATTTTAACTAACGTTACCATTTAATCCTCTTATTTGAATTTCGAACGATATGCTTCATTATATACTTTTAGAGTTTACAACGTCGATGTCGTTTAGCTACGTTGCGCGTTTCAGCTAGCACTAATAAAATGCAGCATTGTGATTGTATTCACATATTCATATTACAATAAAATCACTAGCCTAATACTTGAACCTTCGTTGTGTGTCCTGCAGCTAACCTTGTGTGTGTGTCAGATGAAATGTTAGATCTCTAGAGCGTTTTGTTTCGTTTGAATATGATTTCTTATTTACACTTCCCCACTTTGGGATCTTTTCTTAGGTCCTGTTGAAGACTTCAGCAGGAGACATTGACATTGAGTTGTGGTCCAAAGAGGCTCCTAAAGCATGCAGGAACTTTGTGCAGCTGTGCATGGAAGGTAAGAATCCAAAGGCAGTTAAAAGACTAACAGTGCAGAGCTCCTAAAACTACAGTGGTGTAGTTTAATGTATTGTAGTGGGTATACTGTGCTGTATATGGGCCAGAATCAGCCTCTGGGGGAGGAGGGGCCATATTATAGAGTGTGTGTGTGTATATGTGGGGGGGGGGGGAGTTTTGAACATCTATGACTTCATTTCCTGTATTCGGAGACACTTTAATGCACCAATTTAAGGTGGAATTACCTTTTTATTTAGCCTATGTGAAGAAGAAAAACACAGATGACAATTCAAACTATATCAAACATATAATGGGATGTATGTTGTTGCGTGTCATTGGGCATTTTTAAGTGGGTATATATAAATACTGGAGCATTCTTAGTGGGTATACTGTGTATACCTGCGTATCACGTAAACTACACCACTGTAAAACAATATGTCATAACAGCAATATCAGTCACCCACACATATCCTCCCAGTTTTAAGAGGTCTTGTACTTCAAAAATACATTCCAAGTAATATGAATGTATCACTGTTTTATCATTATCCGCATATGTTGACTTATGCTTGCCTCCGACAAACGACTAGCTGTGCAGACAAGAATTTACACCGGCAACAAATTGTACTTAATCAATTGTAAGTGTTACAATGTTCAATGTCCATCGGCAGTCGCGTCATGCAATTTTCATCACCTTTAATACATAGATTGCAACGGTCTTCAGGGTTGGTTTGTTGTTGCATAAATAGGTCAACATTTAATTTGAAACTTATTTTAAATAACCTTGTCACAGTAGTTGGGGTATTGTTCACTCGACTACTATTTACTCATTTACTTTTCTGTACTGTTTACGTCTCTATTTTCCTTGTATTTTCTACCAAATTACAGAATTATTTCCAGGCGATTATTAAGAATTTTTTTCAGAAATAACAGTCCTGTAAAATAAAGTGTGCCCTTATATTTCTCTATCCTCTAGGTTACTATGATGGCACAGTGTTTCACCGAGTGGTGCGTGAGTTCATTGTTCAGGGGGGAGATCCCACTGGAACAGGGACTGGTGGAGAGTCCATCTATGGTCGGCCATTCAAGGTCAGACATCTCTACTTCTTTTTGGATTATTCAGTCTATATGATGTTAAAACTAACAAGACTCATCGTTTGAATCATGCTTAGCACATGCTAACATCCTAACCCTTATTCCCAGTCCAACATTAAGAGAATGTAGCTGACATTGAAATGAATGTACCTAAGTCTTTTTATTTTTTTGTTTATTTATTTTTTTTTTACTTTTAGGATGAATTTCACTCCAGACTGCGCTTCAATCGGAGAGGTTTGGTTGCCATGGCAAATGCTGGCCCACATGATAATGGAAGTCAGTTTTTCTTCACCTTGGGACGTGCAGATGAGCTCAACAATAAACACACCATATTCGGCAAGGTGAATCTAAAGAACTGTAGCAATTTGCATGAATATTTCCATTGTGTATTCTGATGTTAGAACACACTACCACACGGGCCTGAAATACACACACATGCACAAAAGGAGAGATGTCACGAGCACCTTGGCAGTGCTTAGGAGGTGAACTGGCACCTCTCCAGCTACCAGTCCATACTCCTTACTTCAGTCCATACGGTGACTTGAACCACCAACCCTCCGGTTGCCAACCCAACTCCCGAAGGACTGGTCTACTGCCACCCCATTTCCCAGAACTGTGTATGTTAAAGTGCTCATATTATGCCCATTTTCAGGTTCATAATTGTATTTAGAGGTTGTACCAGGATAGGTTTATATGGTTTAATTTCCAAAAAAACACCATATATTTGTTGTACTGCACATTGCTGCAGCTCCTCTTTTCACCCTGTGTGTTGAGCGCTCTGTTTTAGCTACAGAGTGAGACCTCTCACTTCTGTTCCATCTTTGTTGGGAGTCGCACATGCTCAGTAGCTAGGTAAGGACTACTAGCCAGTCAGAAGCAGAGTATGAGGGCGTGCTACACTAGCAGCTAGGCGAACAAAGTGACCACGTTTGTCTCTGAAGTAAAGGCTGGACTACAATAGAGCTGTTTGGAGCAGTTTGTGAACAGTGTTTTCTGTTGGAGATGGTAAGTCCCTTTGGGGTGGACTTTGGGCTTTTACACTTTGTAAACCTATAACATGCACAAAAAAAGATATATAACACAATAAAGGAAAGGGAAAAAGCCAAAAAGCACAATATGAGCACTTTAAAGAGTACTCCAAGTTGTGTGTTTTTTTTTCTTCCAACAATGTCCACTGCAGGTCACAGGAGACACCGTCTATAATATGCTCAGATTGGCAGACGTTGAATGCGACGACGAGGAAAGACCTCTGAATCCCCACAAGATAAAAATTGCTGAGGTATTTTCTTCTTCTCCTACTACTTTTTCACTTCCTTGATAACTTTTAAATATTCATTGTCAGTGATTTGAAATACTGATATAAAACATTTTGTCTCTTCCAGGTGCTTCACTCTCCCTTTGATGACATTATACCCCGTGAAACAAAGAAAGCCAAAAAGGAGAAAGATAAAGAGGAGGGAAAGAAATCCCAGTCAAAAGCCACAAAGTGAGCGCATAGACGTCATCTGACTCTCTGTTTGTATCTGCCCAATAATGTCAGAAACCTTATAACCTGCCCAGTTAGCAATGTGATCAGACCTAAACATGTATGGTGTTCTTATATCTTCTTGTTCTTCTCCTCTTTGCTCCTGATTCTTCTTGTGTTCTATCTTTTGCTACAAGTCTTGTTGTTGTTAGAGACGCTTTGATGCCAACTCTGTGTTGATTTTTGTAGGAACTTCAGTCTGTTATCATTTGGGGAGGAAGCAGAAGAGGAAGAGGAGATGGTGAATCAAGTGAGCCAGGTACTGAAGCACAAAACTAGTCTCTCTGATGGCAGCCAGTTAAATCACAGTGAAATTATTTTAATAGTTTTTCACAAGATAGTTAGCTAGATAGATAGATAGATTTTTATTGATCCCAAAAATGGGAAATTACAGTGTTACTGCAGCAAAATATCAGACACACAGCACACATATAGAATATAGATGAAATAATAGGATACAATATACATGAAATAATAAATAGGATAGAATACAAGAACAATTATTTTCCTTTTTTAAAATGAAGATAAAAAATACAAAGTGCAGAATGTACAACATATATACAAGTTAGGAATACAAATTTACAACTACTTCAATAGTATTTATAAAGATGTAAGTAAACCTATGTTTGTGCAAGTTCAGTGTCTATTCACTGTCAGACCAACCAAAAGCGAGTGTTTTTGGTTATCGTTACCATAGTCTCGCATTGCCAGAAGCTTCCTCCACAGCGCCGCGGAGGAGGGTCTGGCGAGTCCACACAGCATTCCGGGATGGGAGACAACCGTGCTCTGGTTTATTGGCATTTCTTTAAACCAATCACAGTTGTCTTGGGCGGCGCTAAGCGCCGGACGGAGCAACGACGCATCTGCAAAATAGTCTCGGGAAGGAACTTGTTTTGGTGGAAGTTCAAAAGTTGTTTTAGTCGTGCAACAGAAAACTCAGATTGGACAGATAGTCTAGCTAGCTGTCTGGATTTACCCTGCAGAGATCTGAGGAGCAGTTCAAGGTGCTGTAGGTAAGACTGGGAAGATCCAGGACTTAGCCAAAGAATTTGAACATCGACAACTTCTCAGTCCCCCCCCCCCTTTCTGCTAAAGACCAAAACGGTCTCTTAAGCCCCTCCCCCCACAAGGGAGAATGAATGTGTGTGCACGAGCAGTGATTGACACGCAGTTAGACACCCCCCCTGGCCCTGATTGGTGCATCTGAACAGGGAGCGGTGGATTTTTGCAAATCTCACTACAGGCTGTAGGTGGAGCCAGAGGAGCTGGATTTCTTTTTAAATGACCTGCTTCATGTAGTTCTACTGGAACATAGGGTCAGTTTCAGCAAATATGACAGAATAGGACAGCCACCTATTTGATTTGATTTTTACAAAATGAAACATCTAATATCTGTAATTTATCTTTAAGTTGTTAGAATCTTACGTCTTTTAGAATGGAAACTTAGTGTGCTTGACAAACCTTTGTGGCAATTGGACTTTGTAAATGTGTTTGTTGGTTAATTACAGGTATTTGCAGTATTGTTGTTTTTTAAATGGGGTTCTATTAAAATGAAATGGACATTTCAGAGGTTGAGGCTGCGCTGAAATAAGAATATGTTGCAACATGTGTAAAAAACTAAATCAGTTGCTTACCATGGTTTGTCTTTCTCCAGACACTAAAGGGAAAAAGCAAAAGCAGCCATGACCTTTTGAAAGATGATCCCAGACTGAGCTCTGTTCCAGCAGTTGATAAGTATGTACAATGATTCATTTAGTAATAATAACGCAAAAGGCGCCTTCTAATCCTTGTCCTTTTTCTTTGTCCTTCTACCTTTTTAAAAGAAAAAAAAAGAAGGGGACACCAGGCGATACAGCGGAGGTACGTCGCACACCGTAAAGTCTCTTTTGTTCCAAAACAAAGTTCCCAGAGTCACTTTTCACTGATCTGTAAATGTCTTTGTGTTCCGCCTTCCAGACAGATGACGCGACCGACGATGACGTTGAAGGTGACATGGATGCAGATGAAGAGTATGACTCAGACGAGAAAGAGAGGATGAAAGCTCTCATCAGTAACAAACTAAAGAAAGACAAAGGCGCAGTGAAAACCACAGATCCCGGTGAGGAGGAGCGAGAGAAAAAGACCAGCCGCAGGTATGACTGCATGTTTCTGAGCCGTGTGTCATTGAGTAGAAATATAAACTGAAGCCAACAGATGGCAGGTTTGTTTAATAAATAGTCTGCATGATTTTTTTGCTTTGGTCCCAGAGCAGCCTTAGCTGTATCACAAATGTTGTTCCACTTGTAACACAGCGTAACAGCCTGGTGGGGGGACTGTTGAACTGTGTAACAGAAAAAACCGTTGAGCAGCCCTCCTCTGTTTTGTGAATACAATTAGATAAGAAGAGACCATTCAGACAAGCAGAACATTTGGTAAATCCACAGAGACGGAGAGAGGACCTTGACTTATTTACTAATATTTTTTATTTACAACCCTGAGTTAGGGCTGCAGCTAATGGTTATTGTTGATAAATGTGAAATAGTGAATAAATGGAAATTTTAAAATGTCTTTTGGTCCAAAATCCCAAAAATATTCCATTTACGATCCTATATGACAACGAAAAGGAGAAAATCATCACATTTGAGAAGCAGACATTTTTGCTTAAAAGATCACTTTAAAGTTGGGGGACTCACAAGAGACAGAGTTTTAAAAGAGCGGTTGAAACCACCAGAGGCCAAAAAAAAAACACTGGATCCTTCATTTCCCATGATGCAACTCGAATGCATCTTTAATTAGACGCCTAAATGCCCACTTCTTTCAAACCTCACACCTCCAGTTTGTAATACAGGCTGTCCTTTATAAAAGTGAAGTCTCAAAGCTGAGATAACCCCGATGACCTCACTGTGACATCATCAGAGTTATTTTCTCAGACTTCACCAAGCCCCTGCAGAGCCACAGAAGACATGTTATCACAGGCTGAGGAGCGCTCGGCGTGATGAGTAAACCAAACTTCATGTGTAAAATTGCTCTTTTTAAGAAGGTTTTTAAATGTGTCTAAAATAAGTCCTCCTATTCAATTCTCCTACTTGGTCCCCAAAAATGATCTAATGAATTGCAGCACTTTATATTTTGAACAGCATTTACATATCTTCCAACTCAGTTTCTACAGTACACACTTCCACTCGCTTTCACACATTCACACACACGACAACCCCCCCCTCCAAAAAAAACAAAACACACACACACTGGACCAACATCAGTGGACCGGCTATTTGAAACAGGAATGTTGGCACTCAAGCCAAATTACTTACTGTGCTGAAGTAGAAGCAACAGTACGTCTGTCTGAGCCAACAGTGTGATTGAAATGAAGGTGAGAGTGGAAGGTGATGGTGATTGGGACAACGTTAGTATGAAAAGGACCTGACTTTCGTCTCTCTTTGATGCTGCTCGTTGGCTGGCTATCTCTCCTCCATATCCTCTTAACAGGTAGCCCTCAACACACATAATCAACATACCCTTCTCTCATTAGTGCTAATGGGTCGTGTGTGTGTGTGTGTGTGTGTCCTGACTGACAGCCAGCCCAATGCAGGCAGACTGTAGTATATTAAACACAAGCGTAGATTGTTTTGCTACAAGAACTGTAACCCAACACAGTGGTTTGTCTTGGCAGGGAATCAAAGGGCAGACTGGTAGGTACAGTGTTAGTCCGGCACAAAGGGGGCATTGTTGCAGGGTGAGCTCCGCTCTCCCACCGTTGCTTTGCTTTGAGCTTTTTAGCTGCTCTGTGCGCAACTAGGAACACCAACTGGTATCTAGTCACCTGGGGGGAATAAAAGGAGAGAGAGGATGTTAAAGGCAGCCGTATTTTTCATAGTTCTGTCTGATTCAGTTTAATGATGCGAGGCTTTTGTTGTTTGCAGATGTACAGTGTGTGATGTGTTTAAGGACTGGTGTCTGCAGCATACTCAGGCCTCAGTTTAGGGGGAAATTTACAACGCTGATTGTATCTTTTTGTCTCAGAGTCAAGGCTGCTGAGACAACCTTGAAATTAGGAGTCTCCCTGAAGCCAAAATAGCGTTTACATCAGGTCAAAACTATCGTACGTTGCTATCCAGCAGCCAGATGATATTCCACTGCAGATTGCAAAATGCTTGGACTTGTTCGCATTCATGAGGAAGCTGCCAAATAATGGCGTGTTGTACCCCGGACCAAAACAATTTAAAAACTTTTAAAAGATGATTCACGATCAATCAAAAGGGATCATTGTTTATATTAAGTTTGTCTCAACGCGCTGTGAGGTTTGATGTTGTTGGTATCGCTGGTTAAGCTTTTATGCTCACAGTTTGACACTTCTTTTATGTTACTATTGATCAAGTCTGGTTTTACTGTGTTTGAAGTAGGCCTCTTTAGGGGGTTTGCTTTATAAAAGACACTACTGAATGAAGTCCCAAAAGCAGTGTATGTGGTAGTCGCCACTTTTGTTAAACCCGACGGGGCATGACTGGGGAAGCAAAACGCTTCCATATGGCTGTGGGACACAGTGTGAGCTGCTTCTGCCAGCAGGGCCTGGCTCCCTCTGCTGTAGCTCAGGCTGAAGATAACACAACTGCACTTCCTGTTATTTATATCACTTGTTATCACATACTTATGTATGGTGTATACAGTGTGTGGCAGCAGGCTTTAATAATGCCGACTTTATAATAATAGAGTCCGTAAAAATCAAGGTGCAAGATTATCACGTTAGCCACATAATGTCGCTTTACAGTCGTTAGAATAATAACTAAATACCTATAAAGGGGCGTGTGTGTGTGTGTGTGTGTGTGTGTGTGTGTGTGTGTGTGTGTGTGTGTGTGAGACTATATTCGTGGGGTCCAAAAACTGGGGAAAACAGTATACTTGTGGGGTCTGCACAGTGAGGCCCAAAATGCTGGACCCCACAAGGTTAAAGGGCTGTTTGAGGGTTAAGGTTTTAGGATTAGGGTTAGAATTAGGTTATGGTTAGGGTGAGGGTAAGGGTTAAGGTTAGGCATTTAGTTGTGATGGTTAAGGTTAGGGTAAGGGGCTAGGGAATGCATTATCCCAATGATGGGTCCCCACAAAGATAGTGAAACAAACGTGTGTGTGTGTGTCTGTGTGTGTGTCTGTGTGTGTGTGTGTGTGTGTGTGTGTGTGCGCACAAATTCATTCAATTCAAATAATCTAACTGATTTTATGTGTTAAAACAAAACTTTAATAACTAATGATTATTTCCATTATCGATCAATCTGCCAATTCCTCAATTTCAATGTGAAATCTCAGAAAATATTGGACAAAGAGCCCCAGTTGACATATTCAAATTCATTGTTAGGTAAAAAAAAACAGTCCAAAACCTAAAGAATATTCATATGAATTAATATCATAAAAGACAACCAGAAAATATACATATTTGACTAGGTTGAACCAGTGTATTTGTGGCATTTTGGCTTAAAGATTAATAGTTGCAGATTCATTTTCTGTCGACCGACTAATCTTTATACATAAGCCGTATAATTTAGTACATTTTTAATTACAACTTGATTAATTTGTACTCAGAAATAGGATCATATCATCATGATATGATTCCATTTAAAATCAATAAGTATAATGTGGAGTAATCACCCAGCTTTATATGTGAATAACGCATTGTTACTGGGGTCAGGAATGTAAAATATTTTTTTTATGTCAAAGTCCACTCTGAAAAATCAGTTTGTGTTTCTTCTGGCACTCTGCCATACAAGTGTGTGTGTCTCACTGCCACTAAGGATTATTTTAATAATTGATTATTCTGCTGATTTAATCACTATTAAATGTCCAGCACAATTTAGTAGACCCCGAGATGACGTCTTCAAATGTTTTGTTTCATCCAACAGTCCCAAAAACCAAAGAGATTCAGTTAACGACGACATAAAACAGAGGAAAGCAGCAAATCCCCACATTGTAGAAGCTGCAACCAGAGAATGTTCATAAGTTTTGCTTAAAAACAATGACAGAAACGATTAATTGGTTATCAAAATAGTTAATTTTTCTAACTGACTAACAGGCTTACTGATGAATTGTCTATTCTTTGCATCTCTAGTCTTCATCTTGCTGGTTCTGGATTCGGTCTTCTGCCACATTGCTCTTTAAGACAGCACTCTTCGAGCCTTGTGGACAGTGTAACTTAAATGGGACATCAGACGCTAATTATCCTGCCTGAGTGGCCGTAGCCCGGACGCTGCGTCACTCTCTATTAATTGGCTGCACCTGTCTCTTGTCATCGGTCATAACCCAATGCGGTCTCGAGGAAAGGTTGCAGAGATCAAGAAAGCATTCGCCGCTGCTGTTCTGCAGAAAACTGCTTGAGATAATCCAGTTCTTGGCAGCGGGATTGTGTATATTTTGGAACTGCCAGGTTTACACATCTGTGGCCCACTGTAGCATGTCTGCCCCATATGGGGCACTTGCTCGCTGGAAACGGTTCCAGACAGTGATGCATGTCTAGGAAGAGGGGGTTAAGACTTTATTTTTATTTATTTTTTAAAGAATAAAAAGCCAGCAGAACGCCACTTGGACTGTGATCAGTGTCAACATTTGACAATGTGCACATGTACTTTGTCTTTTACTCTCAAAAGCAAGCAACATATTATCAGCGGAATAGAAAATTCTCAACTAACTTTAACTGATATAAGTGTCACGAAAAGATACACTTGATATCTTCAATCATGACTAACTAAGAAAAAGATCTGGTCAATAATTGCGAGGCAAACGAAGCGATCTGAAAGATGAACTTTGGTCCGCTGCATGGGTAATGTGTTGGTCGAGATCACTCTGCAAAGTCATGCAAATTCCTGTGTTGAGGTTGGATTCCTCCACTCCAGCTCACAGTTCTCCTTGGCTTTTGACCAAGCCATGGAGTGCCCCCTGAGGGGAGTTCACCCAGCCATCTTGTTATTCTAGCACATTCATCCACATCACTTGCTTCAGTCGTTAGTTTAAGTCCGGCATAGCAGGGAGAAGCTGCTGCTGCTGCTGCCATCCTTGGGTGTTCAATGTTTACTTTTAAATACACATTTGACTTGTTGTGGCTATATTTTTAACTTAAAACAGTTTGACTTTATCAGTAAATTACATCTCGAAAGTACCTTGAAGGCCGGACAATTAAAATAAAGACAAATCCAAAAAAGGCAAGTACGCCTGCTTGTACATTTTGGAAAAGGATTGAATTTTTGATGAACCATACAGTCATCACTGTACTATTTTTAAGGTTGTCGAAATTCCTGTGTCAGCCTCAGACTCCTGCCAGACACTGGAGTATTAAATGCAAGGTTCTGAATCATGAGAGAGTTTCTTGGTCTTCTGCCAATCACTTCATATGCTTTCTTTATGAAAAGTTAATCATCCACAGCTCTCTGGGTTTCACTTTCTTTTTTTTTTTACTTTCTAAAAGAGTGACAGCAGCTGGTAGACCGAGGCTGCTGGGACTAGAAGGGATTCACAAAAAGGATCCATAATGCATCTAGCTTTGCCCGTTTACGTTTGTTTATTATTGGATGACAACATTAGTGGCTTTTCTAACTCTGTTGGCCTTATGGTTTTTAAATAACCATCAGAGTCTCCTCTCCTGCACCAGATGGAGAGTCCTTTTGGATGGAGATAGCGAGGGCACATGCCAAAATCCTCTTCCTCTATCCTTCATTTCATCTTTCAGGGTATAAATCACCCGTACTGAATATTTATTCTTTATGTTTTTTTTTTTTTAGATTTGCATCCAGAAATTGGTTTATAATTAAATGTGTTAAGAATACACTCACATTACAAAGAGAAAACAAGGTCCAAGGCACCCTTCTTGTGAAATTATTTGAAAAGGCCTTTACTTAGATGGCTATTTCATATCGAAATCTTACATTTAAAATAGAACTGGGCAGCAACCAACGCTTATCGGCACAAAGCAGCCTTCTTCAGGGTGACACACCTTCACACTCCAGACTTTTGTTAGTTACACTCAAATTACAATCGGTTCTCTTTCCCCTCATGCTTAATAGCCAGTGCCAGACTGATAAGTGCTTATAAAGCTTATTTTTTAATATTGGACAATGTATTGAGTTGACTGTGCCTGTAGTTTGAGGTATTAAGACGTAGGGACCTAACCAACTATTAGAGAAAAGGGTTGCTGTTTAATATTTAACATTTGGAGTACATTATAAAACGGGTAGCTCAAATCGAGCAATCTGATTCGTAGGCGTGATATAATAACCATATACAACACCTTTGATTCTAATTGCTTTGCACATGAGTTATCACTCCGCGTCTTGAGAAAAAAAAAAACGATACAGTTTTGTTAGTGTTTTTTTGTCAATGAAAATGTGTGGGAACCCTGTATGCATTTATGTTAAACAATTATGGCCAACATGTAATCAGATTTTTTTTAAATGTCAAATACGGATAACAGTTTCGGCCTCAATCAGAACCTCAAAAAATACACACGCACATCACACTGAACAAATTGTGATTTATCTAGTCTTGTCAAAAAAAAAGTGGTTACATAATCATTTGTAGTGATGTCTTGAGAGGAATTTGCTGAGCCGCAAGGTGTGTCTTAACAGGTGTTGTCGGGGCTTTTCCTATCCTTTCTGGCCTCTTTCTCTTTATTGGCACCGGGGCGGTGGAGCCGATTGTTTGGCTGTTGCCTTGGATACGTCTCTTGTTTTCCGAATGGCAGCATGTCAAGGCAGGCAGAAAATGATCACTCAGTCCAAAGTGTTCCACGCTGCAGAATATATGTATAAAACCTCACCTCTCAGTCCCAGAGAGAAGAGGCTGGACTGTGTTCAAGTAAGAGCCTTGCGTCATTCTTGACTCTTAGTTTGATATTTCAAGGGCCTGACAACACAGTTATAGAGTCATATGAAGTCCTCACAAAAGCGTCTCAAAAATCATGATCACATTCCAGAGAGTTAAAGTACCTTAGCAGAAAATAATCAAATGTAGACCATTCCAGAATTTATGGTCATATCATTTTGCCCAGTAATCACACATTTCAAACAGAAGATAAACTGGCTGTTTTACTTTTGATAAATGTCAATATGCTGTCTTAAATCGACGTGAAATAGCCAAAAAAATAATTTACAGCCGACCTGATTTACCAGGCTTTACCTGTTGTGTAACATGTAGTCTCGCTTTGCCAGACCATCCACACGCTGCGGAACGGAGGAGGTTCTGGCTAGTCCACACAGCATTCTGGGATGGGAGAAAAACGTGCTCTGGTTTATTGGCATTTCTTTAAACCAATCACAGTCGTCATGGGCGATGTAAGCGCCACACGGAGCCGCTGCAAAATAGTCGTGCAAGAGAAAACACAGATTCAACAGACAGTCTAAGCTAGCTGTCTGGATTTACCCTGCAGAGATCTGAGGAGCAGTTAACCATAGTCCTCATAAATCCACCGGAGTTTAAAATTTCAACACAAAGAAAGCAGAAGGAAGCGTGCATCAGCGAAAATACATGCATCCTGCGGCACCGGAGCAATCCCGGAAGTGGAACGTCAAGGATATAGACTATGTAACATGTGACATTGTGATGGGCAGTTATAATCTTTGAATTATTTTATTCTTTTTTGCCAACCTCTGGATTTGTCACATCTAAGTCTTTGTCTCAGAAAAGAGGTTTGTTGCCATTGCTCCTAGACAGAGCTGAGCTGACGACTTCCCCACGCAGAGTGTGACTCTGCCAACCAGTTCTGCTCCTGGCAACTCCGTCTGGACTCAGCTACAACATTTTTTCTTCGGGAAGAGAGACAACAAACAACCAAACGTCTGACTGATTCCTCATGTGTATCCTCGGGAGCAGCAGAGAAGCTAACGAGGAAGAGACATGACATCAAATCGGCCACAGCTGTTAATATTTGCCAAGGCACTTACGGTTAAAATATCACTCAGTTTGATGCCTCGATGCTTTGCCACAGACAATGTCAGAGATTTAACAAAAGTAACATGAGTGTTGGACAGCTAGAAACAGAAGAATGAAATAAAAGGCAAGAAAAGGATATAAGTGAACGTCAGTCCAGAGAAGCAGATGTAAGAAACAAAGGCAGCCATTGTTTGGTCTGGAGATGCCTCACATGTTTCTAAGCCAAGGACCCAGACTGTGCAGCTTACCTGTGCTTTGTGGCTCCGCAAGAGAATGGGACAAAAACAGAGCTGTCAGGCAGTACAAAAATATTATCATTTCCTAACATAACATATCTGCTCTGCAACTGGCAGTAGTCTCAATAATGTGAACAAGAGCAATAATCAGCATTTGCTGACCCTGGTTCAGACTTCTAGCCTTTCGCTTCAGGGCCACCTGCCAAAGGGGATGCTACCTTGAGTCAAGGAAGCAAGGATGTGCCTTGGCCTGCCTCTGTCATGCAGTTAAAGATTTTATAAGTGTGGCTGGACAGGAGCGGTGCCTGTAATACTTAATGTTGTGCCACTTGAGTAAAGGAAGTATAAAGTCTTTCATTACTTCTGCCACTAACAGCATTTGACAGTTGTGTATTTCATGTTTCACAGGACATTTCTGTAGTTTGTCGCACACAACATGCAGGAATATCACACGACTTTCATCCAAAGTGTGCTCTGCTCTACATGCATGTTCACTGTGTGCATATGTAGAGGTGTGGACTCGAGTCACACGACTTGGACTCGAGTCAGACTCAAGTAATGAATCTGATGACTTAAGACTTGACCTGACAAAATCAAAAAGTCTTGGAATGTAACACCAATGGCATTTAATTTCATGACTTGTTTAGGACTCAAAGCACGTTTGGACTTGGGACTTGATATAGGAATCGTTAGTCTTGACTTGGCACTTGTCTGTATTGACTGGGAACTTGAGCTTGGGCTTGTTGGTCTTTAATTGGGAGTTGTTAACTGGAGACTTGGCTTGGGACTTGATTTGGGACTTTGACTAGAGATTTACTGCCCTTGACTTGGGACTTTGTTGCCAAGATTATAGACTTACTTGTGACTTGCAAAACAATAATATTTCCCCACATCTTGTGCTTATGTACAACTAAACAATCATTATAAATACAAAGAAAGGTTTTGAAAAGCCTCAGACAGCACCATAAAAGATTAGAGACCTTGAAGTTTTAATTGCATTTTACTTCACATGCGTGTATTTTGAAAATAATTTGCTCCACGCTATATCTGTATTCATCACCGCTGTTAAGTGTTGTGCCGTTTAAAAGGTTAAAAAGCTTTATTGAGTGCTGCTACAATGTAGCCTGACAAGCCAGACCCACATCAAGATGTTGGGTCTGGGAACTCACCATTGGCAGGGCTCAATCCGAGGGGCGAGATAAACGGTTGTCTTTCAAATTCCCTCTGCCCTCATAGCCAACCAGAGCAACGCTAGTTGATAGATTCAACTTTTGCTGTATCCAGTTGGCCAAACTCCGAACACAGCTTCCTTTTTTAAGAATGACTTCAGTGCTTAACTCCAAGTCTTTCAGAGTCGCGGCCAAAAGCCGATTCCAAAGACCGCTGTTCGCCAGCAGCAGCAGCCATCTTCTTTGTTTTCAAGTAGCAGGGAATTCCCGTGGAACCGTCGCAACTCTGCCATTATGTTAAATCCGCCCACCGACTCTATACACAATGTGATTGACCTGAGTTTGGTTTTTCCAGCTCGCAAGCCAACAGAGAGTCTGGACGACCCTGGCTGCAAATTACATTTGCTGCCGCTAGGGTGCGTCCAGATTTCTAGGCTAGCTTCAATGACAATTACCCATCTCAAAACAAGAAACACATTGACATTTTTCTCACTTGAGTGTGCTCAAACACAACACCTCATCTAGTGCTTTCCAGGAGCCTGGAGGGAGAGAATAACACTTATTTTGTTAAGGCTCCATCAAATTTATTGGAGTAACACAAGCCTTTCTTCATTATGACACTCGCACACAGTGTTTTATGTTTGTTTTATATACCCACCTAATTAGCCATGAACATTACATTTTGAGAGGCAGAACAATTGATGTTTGTTTGTGAAAACCAGTAACACTGAGGGTGTTGATCTATTTGTTTTAATGATGAATAACCTTGTTTAACAGCAGGAGCCAGTGGAGCCAGAAGTCTGCTTTAACTGTCCACTATACTATTTGTCGTGACTGACTTTTGTCTGTGAACCTGTTGTTCTGTCATCGTTCTTGTCTGTTACCGGTTTAGTCTTTCATAACCGTTTTATATATATGTTGAGTCACTCTTTTAACTTCATTTCTGACCTCACAGTGATGAATTACGGAAAGAGGCCCGACAGTTGAAGAAGGAACTACAGGCCATAAAGCAAAGGAAAGAAGAAAGTTCAAAACCTGAAGTAGATGAAGCCAAGGAGGGTATGTGAGCAGATTTTATTTTTTGATGGATGCATATGACTGGGCGGTTGATAATATACTGTACATGTATCTCACCACAACTAGGTGCTTGAAAAAGAAGTCTTTTAGCACAGAGCTGAGTGTGAACAGTCTCTTAGAGGGTGGTCCGTGCTACATTCTCTGCTAATGGACACTTACACAGGCAACCCTCTGATTTAGTCAATTAGTTGCAGACGGCTATTTTTCACCCCCCACCCCATCCAAGGGTCTGCATTTTTGTGTTAAAGCTCACAGAAAAATTGTGTGGGTGATATTTTTTAGTGGCTTCCATAGTTGCACATCAAACCCCTTGTGTGTTTGTTAGTTTGCAGCTTTGGCCGATGGGAGTCTATAAAAATCTGCCCCCAAAACCTCCCTGGGTCTTCACCACACTGCAGTCTGTCATAATGCTGTCAATCTTTGTTGATTTTTGCTGATGCTGAAACACATTTTTGAAAATTACAAAAACCGCTTAGGCACAGAGGTTAGCTTGAGGCTGTGTGTGTACAGTATATTGTTAGTATATTTAGTTCGTGGGGGGTTCTGCAGGGAACAGTCTAACTGCGGGATTACCACCCGCCAGAATTTACTGGAGACCATGATGGGCTTTTGTTGCTCAAACATAGTTTTTGTCTCCACAAACACTGATGGTTTTGTTGTTTAAAACACAGACACTGAGGCCACTCTTGACTTGCTGATTGATTCAAGATGTAAGCATAAAATACAATCATTACATTGTACTTTAATACGAAGATTAACAAAGGTTTTGTTGCAACAACGGATTATTTTCATAGTCAATTAAATTGTCGATTATTTTCTGGATTAATGGATTAGTTGTTTGATCTATAAAAGGTCAGAAAATGGTGAAAAATGTGGATCAGTGTTTCCCGAAGTCCAAGACTTTTGTTCACAGCTCAAAAATATTCAGTTGACTGTCACAGAGGAGTAAAGAAACCAGAAAATATTCACATTTAAGAAGCTAGATTTAGAGAATTTTGACTTTTTTCATAAAAATGACTCAAACCGATTAAGAGATTATCAAAAATAGTTGGCGATTAATTAAATAGTTGACAGCTAATCAATTCATCTTTGCAGCCCTAGTTCTGTTGGTGTGTCTGACTTAATGTGTTGCGCCTAGTGATATCTTCATAGAGTTAAGCTGTTTCTATAAACACCCAAGGCAGAAAGAGGCCTTTTCTTAATAGATCCAGTACTAAACTCAAGTGTTGAGTCAGTAACAGTCCTGCATTGTTATAGCGAGTGGCAACTAGCCTAAGCTCCTCCATTATCTTACAAGGTATTTCAGCTCTGCCAAGGACCTTTGTTTTGTGCTTCTCAGAGGCAGGAGTTTCTTAAAAGAGTTCCTCGTTACATTTCTGTGTTGGAATCAAAAGTTAATTCCATTAGATGGAATTCTAAGATGTCATGGGCCGATGGCCACTGCAGGGGAGACGGATGTCTGCTCAAATGCTGTAAATCCTGAAACTCAGCTCAGCCACAGAAGAACACTGTGGTGAGGGCTCGTTTTTATCTCATCCCACTGGAGACACTGGACAGCACACACACACATATTAAATATGAAATGGAACTGTTCCCATTCTTGAACTTATTACTTGTCCTGAAGAATCCATTGTACAAAGTGCTCACTGACATTGTGTCTGTGGCCAAAATGAAAATTATTGATACCTGATGATTGAGGCATATGATGCAGCCAGGCGTATACCAGGCGACCTATCTCAACGCCCTAGTTTTGTTTTGAAGGAGGACGTTACTTTAGAACAAAAAAATATAGTGCTGGACTAAACTAGAATATTTGGTGAGACTAACGCCCGAGTCCGAGACAAGTCTGAGTCCAAATACCAACGAGTCCGAGACAACAGAAAAGCACCTCCAGTCCGGATTTAAGTACTACAGCCCTGCCAGTAGTAGTACTCCTCATTTCCACCGGTTGCGGAACGGCTCCGTGCTCTGCCGTCCCTCAATACCCACCAGGTCCGGATTTGTTGCGGAACGGCTGCGGCCATGACTGACAGCTGAAGTCACGAGAACCCACTAGAACTCGCGAAGTCAGGTAGAACAGAACCACAAAACCAACATCAGTTTGTTTCCATCCAGAGGAGTAGAGGGGAAACAACTCTGTGCTGTGTTTTCAAGGTGTAGTGCAGGGAAATATGATCCGCCGTGAGCACGGTGTATTTTATTTTGAAAATTAACCAGATGTTTTATTTTGTTTCTGTGCTCGACTTCCTGTCCCGCACTTTCTGAATTGTGCTGGATTGCTGCGGAGCTCTCCGGCGTCCGGCAAAAATAGAAGGTCTGCGTATCTGGGACGCAGTCGGAACGCAGCCGTTCAGCAGTCAGTGGAAATACACACACTGACTTTAATGGAAACCTATTGACTCCGCCGCCGTTCCGCAGCCATTCCGCAACCGGTGGAAATTGGGGGTTACATCAGTCTCTACGCCAAATCGGGCCAGGGGCGTTAAGTGTGGGTGCCCTTGCCTACTTACTATCCTCCTACGTCCGACGCCCTTGCCCGGAACACACACATTTTCATTTTTGATCTCAACTACACAATTGTAAAATTTCATGACTGTTTTTTTTGCACGGTTGCGACATTATTGTGGTGGCAAAATCTGGCAGCAGACATATAAACACCTGGCAAAGTACTCAAAACTGCCTCTGTGGTAGTTTTCGCTCGATGGTGTTTTAAGCCCCCAACGTCGACTTCAAGGCAGCGCTGAGGACTGTCGACTTCAAGGCACCTAACCCTAACCATTGCCTAATCCTAGTGCCGTCCAGGCAGCGCTGCCTGACAACGTTGGGGGCTTAAACATCAAACACCGGTAGTTTTCGCTACAGTAGGTATCTTCAGGACCACATTTTGCCATGATGACACACACACACACACAAACTGACAAAGTGAAAACAATAACAAGCGTTAACATGTTAACACACCAATTTTGCATCTCATGGCACTTGAATAATATCTCTTAAGATGGACAGATGTTGTACCACAGTCGGACAAGAGGTGAACAATCATTACATGAATTTCTTCAGCAGCACAGTTTTTGTCATAGTAAAAGTCACCGTACGGTTTTTGTTTTTTAGCTTTTAAATTAAGGTTAGACTCCAAGATGATGTTTATTTCTTTGCTATATTAGTCTCAGTGTAAAGTGGTTGTTTTAAGATCCATACATTCCCACAGTTTTGCCATTAAACTACTGAAGCTCAATATGTGACCCTCACAAGCATGATGAAACAAATATGGAGGCAGTTACCTTCTTGTCATTTCCATCTTTATTCAGTCTTCTGTTGCACGCAGGCCATGGATGGATACAACAGGAAACAAAGTAAAGATTTTTACTGTGATCCTTGACCTTCCCCTCTCAGTTCTGCATTAAGTCAGTCAGTGCCCATTCCTTTCCCCCCCCCCAGCAGCCGCTGGCCATACGGCTGCTGGCATGTGCACAACGTTGATTGGAGTGAAACGCAAATTGTCTCTTCAGAATTCACCTTTTTCCCTTCAGTTTTCATCACATAAATTATAGCATGTTCCTGTAGTCTGGTTTTCTCTTTCTTGGCATGACCGCTGGGTGCCAGAGCCAAAAATAAGAGAGCCATTCTGAAACCACTGTCCATTCAATACCCACCCTAAATGATGTGGCAGCAGTCTTTATCCCGCTTAGATATTATACAGGTTATGCATGTGTGTGCCCTTGGTGTTGTATTACACTGCCGCCTGTTGCATATTGTTGCAGCAGAGTGATATTTGAAACGGCAATTACCTGTGATCAAGATTAGCGTGTTATTTTGTCTCCTCAATATGCCTTCGGACAGTTTTTGTCCATGTTAGTTTTTTTTTCACAGGACAGTCTTTCAGTTGCATACCGGTAGTCGAAGATGGACAGTTGGTGTTAACCTCAAAGCACTAACTGACAATATCATTTTTTAATGTGTTTTTGATTGATGATCAGCAGTAGTGTTGCGTGACAGCTCGTCGCTGTTTCCTTGATTGTTTAACAGAGAAGAGGAGCTTTTTATCCCACAGAAGAGGCATTTGTCGTCCACAACATCCTTCGGTTGCGACAACATCAGCAGCTTGATTTGTAGCTCCCTTGAGCCCAGGTGACAGGAGAGGGGAGGAATGTAGTTAGAAAGGCCATCAAACTCAAAGATAGTAGTTAGCGACAACAGCTGGAGAAAGTGCTGCGTGTTCCTCATGTAGGACCTCGGGGCGTCATCAGTCAGCATGTCACAGGCTGCAGCAGGGAGGCAGAGGAGGAGCGGTGACGAGGGATGATCACTTGTTGGTCTCATAAATCAAGAGAAAAAGGTTTGGCCCTCGAGGAGCAGAGCAGACTTCCATGTTGACACTCGGGGAAGCGGGGAAAGTGTTACGCTTAGATTTCCACGGCTGCTTTTGGAAATTCCAGTGATTGCTGTGTATTTTCAGTATTCGCAGCCTAAAAGCTCAGAGAAGCGAGAATAATTGCATGGTTTTCTCAAATGACAGCCGACTCAAGCGCCCTGTGGGACTGAAGCCTTTCGTTGTTACATTCCTCCTGAGTTGAGCTGTTTTAATGCTTCTGCGTCAACTCCACGCCGTAGCTACGCCGTCGCTCCTACGGCGTCGTGGCCCTTTCGGAGTTCTGCGTCGGGGGTTGCTTTGCATCGCGGTTCATTTCACCGCCATAACGCTAGTAGGGGGTGATAAGTCTGAGGTTATTTGCGAGGTGTCTGCCAGCCAGTTTATGTTATGTTAACAAGCAAACTGCCCACAAAGTACTGCTTGCTGGCAAAGTGCTAATTTCAAAACGTTACTGACATATAGACACTTTACAAACGGAAAACCCCGTCATTGTAACCAAAATATGTCTGAGTTTATTTGCAAAGCTTATGTCAGTGAACTAGCATGTTGCTACTCCCCACAGTAGGCTGCTTGAAACACCGACTATCAACACGCAGGACCAGTCGACCAATCACAGTCCTTGCGGTCTGCGTCGCCTCGACGCAACGTTACACATTTTTTGGAGGTGCACGTCGAGCTACGGCTAAAATTGAAATGTCTTTATTTGTATTGCTGAAACAAGTTTTTTTTTAAATATTTAACATATATAACATATAACTACGTTTATCATGATGGCTGTGGCTCAGGAGGTAGAGCGGGCCGTCCTTTAATCACAAGGTTGACATTTCGATCTGCGGCTCATCCTGTCTGGATGTCGAAGTGTCCTTGAGCAAGACACTGAACCCCCGAGTTGCTCCTCCCACCACCATCGGCGTATGAATGTGTCTATACGTGTGAGTGAGTGAGAGGCAAATTGTAAAGTGCTTTGCACTTACAAATGCTCTTACCATTTACAACGGAGATCTTATTTCCACGTTAGGGTAAGACAATAGTTTTACCTTTTTATAAAAGTCACCTTCTGGTGTTTGATTACAGTAATAGCAGCCTTTTGTCCAAGCCAAATCTCCCTTGGGACAGATAAACAAATCTTGACAAGTCAGAGTTTTTCCTAATTTAAAGGAATGCTTAAACATTTTTGGGAATACGCTCTTTGCAGTTTTGCAGAGAGTTTGATACCGTAGATCGATACCACACTGGTAAATATAAAGCTACAGCCAGCAACCAGTTAGCTTAGCGTAGCATTGAGACTGAAAACAGGGGGAAACAAATCAAGTCCGCACTCTACGAGCACCTCTAGAGCTCACTGCAGTCAGATCTGCTTAGTGGGAAGAAACCTGCCTTTATTTCTCAGAGACTGAGGCTGAGGCTCTGACTGTAATTTCATAAACTTGATTTATTATTAACAGATACACAAGTGGACTATTGTGTATTTATAATAAAATCTGTGTTTATCAGTGCTAAGTTTTACCTTTATGTAAGCAGAATAACAGATGACCTGTTTGAAACATGGCATGTCCAAGTGACCTTAGGATAGTTTAGGATTGTTTCTAACACGTTATTTTGTGTCTCGAGCTTCAATTTTCTGCACTGTGTTTTACGTTGTTGCATTTGTTCTTTAATGTGGTGCTTATTAGCAGAACTTTTACTGACTTTACTGTTCATGATAAAGGGCTTTATACAGCACACACATTAACAGAAACTCATAACATTGCCGCTCTTACTGAATGACAAGCAGTGGACTTCAGTGTTTTCTCTGTTACATCATTTGTTTGGTGCAGCTGAATGTGTCCCAGCATCCAGCCCAGAGGCGGCACAGCTTGGCTGTCCCGGGGCTAGTGGCGGTGTATGTGTGACATCACATTTTGTTGTGGAAAGACAGCGCTGCGGCAGCCAGCAGACTGTGCTCACTGTCTGCCACTCTGTGACTTCACAGCCTGTGTGTCTGAGCTGGGAGATTTACAGAAGCACATTGACTGCATGAGACACCAATGTCAGCATGCTGATTGTCTCTCTCGCTCTCTCATTCATGATGAGGTACTACTTCACACATACTGCGCAGGAGGACAGTTTGGTGGAAAAAAGTGTGACTTTTACTCTCTCTGCCTGCATTTGTAGCACCAGTCTGCTGCAGTGTCTACTTTTACATTTGAGCTGCCCCTAACGTTTATTTTAGTGTCGATCATTCTACCGATTGGTTTTTTGATTAATCATGTAGTCCATAAATCGTCAGAACGTAGTGAAAATCTCAATTTCCCAGAGACGTTTTCGGAATTGTCTTTGTTTTGTCAGACCAACAGACTAAAGTCACAAAGATATTCAGGTTACTATCACAGAAGATTACAAAATCCAGAATATATTAACATTTGAGAACCTGGAACTATTTCAAGTGTAATTTTGTCCAACCAACTGTCCAAAAAACCCCAAAGATATTCAGACTAGAATGATGTGAAACAGAGAAAAGCAGAAAATGACATTAAAGAAGCTGTAACCAGAGAATGTTTCAAAAATGACTTTTACGATTAATTCATTATCAGATAACATTTTATAAAGCAAATTATTCATAAAAAGATTACCCTTTGCTAATATTTCAGTAACACCAGTTTAACTCATTTGTGCATAAGGACTTTATTTAAAATGATAAGGAAAAATACCACAATATTTGTTCTGATTGGTCTAAAGTCGTCCAATCTGGGACGGACAACTTTGACATTTTTTTTCATAAATAATAAGAACTGGATTTAATATGCTCAACAGTTATGTTGTTGTTTCTATTTTGAACATATTTTGTAAAGTACTTTATGATTTGGTTTCACATTGCCACAGCCTTCTAAGATTTATATAAAACGAACAAAGAGTTAATAGTAATCAGAAGCGGTGTCTCTCTTGTCTCTCCAGTGGATGAAAAGCCAGCCAATGAGGCGGTGGCTGAGTATCTGGAGGGACGAAAGAAGTACGAAGAGAAGAGGCAACAAAAACTGAAGAAAGGCTCAAGCAGAGAACAGCAGGTAAAATAACACAATATGCTGTCATTCGTTACTGAACATGAAATACAAATACAATTCAGGAGACAGAGTGGGGACTCTGTCCTAGTTAATAAGGTTTGTACTGTGTATATTAAAGTATGTCTGATCTTTTTGGTAGACACTGGAACTCCTCAATCGTTTCAAGTCCAAGCTGTCTTCGGCCATCACCGAGGAGGCTCCAGAGGACGCCGTGGAGGAGCTGGCAGAGGACGACGACAAAGGATGGTCAGTGAGCCTTCTATGCTGCCGGGTTGAAGATGTATCTGAAGCATTAAAAAAAAAAAAAAAAAATACACTTAATACCTTTTTATTAAATCCCTTCCAAGTCCTTCCCTTCATATGTATATTATGTGAGTCTGGACGGACATGGATATAAACTGCAACTTGACGTACAACCGCGAGGCGGTAATTCTATTTTACTTAAGTATTTCTTTTTTACTTCATCTGCGATTATTGTAATTTCATACCAACCTTAAGTTAGGAGGACATTTTTTTCAGTATTTTATGATGAACCGTATGAAAGCTTATGCATCTGGAAAAGGAGTACTGTATATGACAGAATGAAATAGCTGCCGTGTAAGTATTCTTGCTCAGCTTTAAATCGCTGACACTATTCGCCGTAGCACATATTAGTAGCAGCATGTGAGCACACCAGAGTCCTGAGTGCTCCTGGAGAGTTCAAGAAGCAGTTTGGCTGACACACAGCTTTTTTCGACGATGAATCTCGAGCATGACAAAAGGCCTTTTTCATTAGCCTCGGCTGCTTGTGTTATTCCTATTGATACCCTCGTGGCGAACACTGAATCAAGAAAAGAAAGCCATTTAACATAACAGTAATATCAGCTTAAATGTGACACTAAAATAGTCAAATACTGCAGAAACCCCTTCTTTGTAACAGGGATGATGAAGCTGACCAGATACAATGCTTGCTTTAGGGTTCTGATAAATGTGTGTGAAAGTTCAATGTGTGTGTGTGTGTGTGTGTGTGTGTGTGTGTGTGTGTGTGTGTGTGTGTGTGTGTGTGTGTGTGTGTTGTCAAATTGGGATATCAACCCACAGCCACCAGATTGGCCATCAGGAAATCAGCCCCGACGCTGTGTTTTCCTCTCATATTCTGTTTTTCACCAAAGATCTCAAAGTCTTACTACACAGAGTAGGGGCTTGAAATGAATACCATGTGTTTGAATTTGAGCAAAGTGTCTGTGTGTGAGAGATTTAGAATAACAAAATCTGTAGTTGCTATTAGTCTCGAGAAGCCCCCTTGAAGTGCAGTCTGTCTGTGTGTGTGTGTGTGTGTGTGTGTGTGTGTGTGTGGGGGGGGGGCCCTAATGAATCTGAGAGAAGCCTTGGCTGGCGTTTGGAGCCTCTCCCGGCTGTAGACACCTCACTGTGTCGCCCCCGCCAGGTATGGGCACGGAGGGAGGGAGGGACAGGGGCAGTAGCATAGCAGTCCTAGAAAAACACCAGTGGGAAGTCTGTGCCACTCTGGGAGCACTGCGAACAGAATGTGGGTTACAACAGGTCAGACATTGGAAGTCAAGTCTGGGCCAGAGGAGGTAAACTATTCCATCTGTGTCTGTGTCTACAAATTCTGACTCTCCCTCTTCAGCCCCCTCCTCCTCCTCCTCCTCCTCCTCCTGCTCCTCCTCCTCTCGGTCTCCGCTAACACTCACAACTCACATTGAGAGTCCATGCTCTCAGTGCAAGGAGTTGCTCTTACCATCCCTCCTGTACTCCTTGATTTCCACTCCCTTAGATGAGCAAAAAAGGATCATTTGAAAACATTTAATTGATCTGTTTTTCTCAGACAAAATCACTCGTCACTATTTAAATATTTATATTATTTAATATATTTATTTACAGACAGATGTAAAGAGTGACCAAATGCATTGATTTAAGGTGAAAAAAGCGTGGCATCATGGCAGCACAGATCGGTTTTGATAAGCCCTGAACGCTGGGTTTCCTCCTCCCGTCTCGGAGCTGTGTGACTCTGAGGCCGTACGGCCGGCGGGCTGTCATCACTGAGACTGCTAGACAAATTATCAGAGGCAGCCCGCTAGCACAGCAGGAGTCCTCAGGGTCTGCCAGAGTCTAGCCATGACATTCTAGATGAGCTGTCACAACTCCTGCCGATTTCAAACGAACGCTGGAGAGAGTGCAGAGTGCACACACACACACACACACACACACACACCTGAATTGTGAACGCTCAGCCAGAGAACGCAGCAGACACATACCACATGCTATACACAGTAGACAAGGCATCACAATATTCTAAAATATACAATAGAGAATACGCAGTTTCTTTATTTTGTGCTCGTGCAAAATGTAAATGATCTCTAGCAGATAAGAAGATCAGCTTTAAAGGGTTTAAAGCTGATGATCAATGGACGTTCCACTTCGGGGATAGCTACCACGCGGAGTTGACGCAGAAGCATAAAACAGCCTTAACAGTCTCCAGCCATGCTAGCACCTATGTGAAGCTTTACTGAAGCATAGCGGTGCTTTGAGCTAGCATTTAGCTCAAAGCTAAATGGTGCTAAATGAAAAAGTCAGGGAAATAACCGACGTCGCCCGGATTCACCCTCTTGGGACCATGAATGGCAATCCATCCAATAGTTATTAGATATTGTGAATAAATGTTAGATAATTTAGTCTGGAACAAAGTAGTGGACCGACGGACTGGCTGCCATCCATGGAGCCCTGCTGTTAGCATGACTGAAAACAGTTGATTAGTCACTCCTGCTGTGTTGTTTAGATTTACTGATAGCATTCACACAGCAGCTGAAGAAATCGTGTCAGTGGGAGAAAATGTGTTTTATCTGTGACACTGATATCTCCTGTGAGGAATGTCCTGATTCTTTAATCTGTCTTTCGGGGAAGAGAAACTGACTGGGGAAATGAAAGACACATGAGCGTCTGTTCTCCGGGGAGCAGGGCTTTCTTTCTGGATTTCTGAACTGCTAAAATCTCTCGAAAATATGAGCCCTATTACTGTAACTCTCACTTTGTACATTCAGATACCTGCTTAATGCTCCTCTGTCAAAGAAAGTGCTTTTGGTGTGGTTCTTTAAATATTTTTTGCTATAATTTCAATACCAGTATTAATATGGTAGTATATCCCCCAACCAGACTCAGTTTGTATTTTAACCATTTTGTCTGGGTGCTCTTGTGTCTTTAAATTCCAACAAGGCTTAAAGTCTGTGTCCAAAACACCTTGTGTGCCCTTATAGGCTTAACGTGGCTGCATATTAGCTTCCCACAGACAACAATACAGAGTATTCTGGAAATATTTTGGGTTTAGTCGAAATGAAGTCCAGCTAATCACTATAATTTAACATACAACCTTTATCTCCATTATGATTCCTTTTAGAGCTACAATAATCCATATTTTCATATTCACAATGCATCATATGACTGTGTATTTATGACAGACCCATATTCCTATCAAAGTATGTGAATGCATGACTGCAAGCATTGCACTAGGCCAATCCAAACAATATTTTAATTGTTTTATGCTTTTAATGTTTAGTTTTGATCTCTTTGTGTTTGTGAACTTATCTCAGGCCTAGTCCACAAGTACCCAGGTATTTTCTCTCTTTCGTTCTCAAAGAAAATCCTGTCCACACAGGCACTGTTGTCCAAATGAAAACGTAGAAACACAATTGAAGCGCTGTCATTGGCATGCCAAAGCCTGAAAAAAAAAGTTATTATCATAGCTACCTGGCTGCAATGATGCATTGTTCGCTTTATAGTGCATTTTGACCTCTCTGTTCCTCAGTATAGCGGAAGTCACATTTACATTTGTACATTTATGTGTAAACATGTGAAAGGTCCTCTTAGTGGTTAGAAGCAGCACTAATTTGGGCACGTCTGGCATTGCACAAAACATCTCCTCTCACTCACTCACACTCTGACATTAGCCAAAAACTCAGTTTCCATGTCTACACTTCAACACTGATCAACAATGAAAATCATCGGGGAGACCTCTAGCTCACCCAGTAAGAGTCCTTTGCAGCGGCGCGGGTTCAAATCCGACCGTCTGCCCTTTGCTGCGTGTCATCCCCCATCTCTCTCCCACCTTTCCCGTCTATCCACTGTCTATCTAATAAAGGCCCCAAAATCTTTACAAAAAAACAATGAAAATCATCACCCTGGCAGGAGTTTTCTAGAAGATCCATTTTCATTTCATTTTGTGACCTAAAATACAGTTTGTGTGGACGAAAGGCCAAAACGCAGAGAAAAAGCAAAATTTTTTAAGATTATTTTTTTTTTAAGGCCTTTATTCGATAGGACAGGTTATACATGAAAGGGGAGAGAGAGGGGGGGGAATGACATGCAGCAAAGGGCCGCAGGTCGGAACCAAACCCGCGGCAAGGTCTGAGTCTCTGTATATGGGCGCACGCTCTACCAGGTGAGCTACCGTGGCACCCGAAAAAGCTGTTTAAAAAAATACCTGTGTACATGTGGACTAGGACTCAGTTTAACCACTTTTATCTGCCTGTTTGAATACAAATGAAGTTTATTATAATCATTTAGATCATCATATTTATGATCAGTGGCTGAAAAAACAGCTGTTTTTCAATTTCAAGTTTTTCCCATTGTGATTATAATATTGTAATCAAACTTGCTTAAAGCAAAAGAGACTCCCAGTAAAAGCTCTGCAGAGCGGTGATTTAGTGGATCCTCTGATGCTGTTCTTTGAACTCTTTCTCCATCTGATTTAGGATGGCCCATGTTCTGCAGTTTGATGAGCAAACCAGAAAAGTCAAGGACGCCGCCATGCAGGACGAGGACACTTTTGAGATCTACGACCCACGCAACCCCGTCAATAAACGGAGGAGGGAGGAGAGCAAGAAGCTCATGAAGGAGAAGAAGGCCAAGGTGAGGTCATAGGTCGGGTCCCGCCGAAGCCTCGAGGAACTCCTCAGCATCCTGCCTTTCCGCTTCTCCAACACTTCAAACCCCACTTTGTTGAACTGTTTCCTGGCTCCAACATCTGGATCGAGGATGCTGAACTGAGCGCATACGATCCCTGTAGTCTGTGATGGAAAGGCCTCTTCGCTTAGAACAGCTACACCCGGACCAGGCTCAGTCACTCAGACAACTGTGGTCGTAGCGATGGTCATTAAGGTCATGATTTGATTATGTGTAATGTTCGCTTCTTTGTCATTCTTCTTCTGTTTTATGTTATCTATCAGCTTAAATGTGAGAATTTAGACTTTTGCAACAAAAATAAATAAATAAATAGCATTGGTAAACAGTCTGTAGTGATTTGACTCTTTCCACAATCAAACATCTCTGCCATACATTTTATCTTTACCAAAAGCATAATGTTCAGTCTATGGTGACATTGTCAGAAATGTCTTAATTAAATGAGACACAAGCTGAGCAAACGTTAGCGGCAGCTGGGCTCACAGACCCTCCGCCGCCAAGCTGAACAGCGTTGTAGAAACACTGATTTTTAACGTGAAACTGCTTTATTCAGTGTTTTGCCGGTTTTAATCAGCTGATCAGAGAGGAGGAGACCTCTGCGGGGAAAAAACCTCCTGAACGATGAACACTGAAGGAATCCTAAACAGGAGTACCTGTCTGGTGGTGAAGACGACGACTCCCATGATCCCACGCTACTTCACGACCTCACCAAACTGAGTCCTTTATTATTGTTTTGATTGAGAGACCCCCTACCAGCAGAAAACTATATATTGTACATTAAATCCGTACAAAAACTGCAGTGAAAAAAATGTATGTGGGTTTACAAAAAAAAAAAATGGTGTTTATTTTTTCTCTTCCCTTTGGACAGCTGTCTCTTTCTGTTTACAGTCGTCATGCTAAGCTAAGCTAACGTCTCCTGGTTATAGTTTCACATTAAACGGACATGAGAGTGGTATCAATCTTCCCCACTAGCTCTTAGCAAAAAAAACTTAGCCTACTTTCCAAAATACAAAACTATTCCTTTAATGCTGAGGTGGACACAGTGATGGCCTAACCACTCTGTTGCATTTTATATTTCTCTGCCACACTGTCGTGCTCAGGTCACCACTGGAGCAGTCAGAGCTTGTAAAAAGGAACTGTTTAAACCAAAGACTTTACCTCACTGCGGTGGTTTTCGGGGGTAAGTGATCTGCCACTGCCATGTGTGTGACCAGGAGCTGCATTTGGCCAGCTCACTATTTTTTACTGCACTTCTGGGATTATGCTTAAATTTTCATATGGAACAGGAAGGAGAGTTAATGTTACATTATGAGCCCGGCTCGGCCCGAGCTGCCGCAAATCTAAAACAGGTGATACAATGATCTAACTGACTCTACGTGCTTCTGGGTCCAGGTCAGGTTGAGATGTGCCGTTGAGAGAAAAGCTGAAAAAAAGAAATCATCAAATATTTCTCATAAAGACACGCAGAAATGCTCATATAAATTAGCTTTTTAGAAGGACATTGCTTGCCACATACATGAGTAATTTATGTTAAAAGGATACAAGGCAGTGTAATTCCTCCCCAACACCACCAGGAGAATACTTAATGTTCCCCCCGGTGTCACCCTGCCCGGCTCGGAGCAGGAAATACCACTTTTTGCTGCTGGTCATGTCACTGCCAGGGATGAGATGGAATGGTAATAGCATTATCATGCAACTCTACAACTACTATCTCCCCCTGCCCTTGTGGGTAAAGGGCTAAATATAGCGAGATAATCCTTTTCATCTCTTAGAAATTCAACCAACACTTCATTTGTGACGGGGATTATACTTACCTAGCTTTTTCTTCTTATTCTTATACAAAGGCATATATATATATATACTTTTTTCAACTTGCTATACTATGACTTTTTTTTTACTTTTTCCGACATACTATACTATGCAATACTATGACATTTTTTCGACTTACTATACAATGACTTTTTTCGACATGCTATACTATGACTTTTTGTTGTCTTTGCAAATAGCTTTGTGTGATACATACCTAATAATCTGCCTAAAGAGTGAGGGTTGTGGGTTCAAACCTGGTCAGGATCATTGAATTTTTTTACTTTTTTCGATATGCTATTCTATGACTTTAAAAAAACTACTTTTTTCAACATGCTATACTATGACTTTTTTCTTATTTTTTTCAACATTCTATACGATGCAATACTATGACATTTTTTCGACTTTTTTCGAAATACTATACTATGACTTTTTTTTTTTTTTACTTTTTTCAACATGCTATGCTATGACTTTTTTCAATTTTCTTCTGATATGCTATACTATGACTTTTTTTTAAACTTGTTTCGACATGCTATACGTTGACATTCTTTTGTCTTTGCAAATAGCTTAGTGTGATAAATACCTGGTGATCTGCCTGAAAATTGAAGGTTGTGTGTTCAAACCTGGTCAGGATCATTGAATTTTTTTTACTTTTTTCGATATGCTATTCTATGACTTTAAAAAAACTACTTTTTTCAACATGCTATACTATGATTTTTTTCTCATTTTTTTCAACATGCTATATATGACTTGTTTTTCCACATACTTGGCTTTTTTTACTTTTTTCCATGGATATGGACCCACTTTTTCGACAAGAGAAGTGGCTCAGTAAGTGAGGCTGTTTCCTAAGAGTCTGAAGTGAAAGGCTCAAATCCCTGCTCCCCTGTCTAATTATATGATCTAGAGATTATCTAGGTATTCCTCTCAGTGGTGTGAAGAACAAATAATCAAACGAAATAGCCAGCTTTAAGCCATAGGTGTAGCTCACCAAGATAAGATGTTGATGTATAATTAGACTGATAGATTGTAATCTGATGTTGAAGGATCAAACCCCCCCTGTCTCTAGAGTTTTTCTAATTTTCTGTCCTTAGTAATGTTGAGTAATAAATACGACATCAAACCCTCATGTTTTGAACTTATCAAATAAATTAGTGTGACTTTTTTTGACATACTATACTATGACTTTTTTTCAACAAGCTATACAAAGTCATAAACTGTCATAGTATAGTATGATGAAAAGTCTGTACATACCATAAAATGCACATAAAAAGATTGTTGTCATTCAACCTCAGATTATGCTCTATCTGTAAAATCAACAGCTTATCTTGGTGAGCTACACCTAAGGCTTAATGTGTGTTATTTTGTGTGATTATTTGTTCTTCACACAACTGAGAGGAATACCTAGATAATCTCAAGATCGTATAATTAGACAGGGGAGCAGGGATTTGAGCCTTTCACTTCAGACTTTAATGCAACAACCTCACTTGCTGAGCCACTTCTCTTGTAAAAAATTGGGTCAATATCCATTGAAATAAAAAAAAAGCCATAGTATAGTATGTCGAAAAAAGTAAAAAAAAGTCATAGTATATTATGTCGAAAAAAGTCACAGTATAGTATGACGAAAAAGTCATTAAAACTCATAGTATAGTATGTCAAAAAGTCTGTACATGCCATAAAATGCATGTAAAAAGATAGTTTCCAGCCATAAAAATGGTAATAAATAAAAAAAAAAAAATGTTTTTTTTATTCCTGTAAAATGTTTTAATGTATTGTTTCTATTCCTGTATTTACAAAAAAAAATGAAATATTGTGGTTTGACATTGTTTTTATTGATCAACATTACGGAGGACAGAAAATAAAAAACTCTGGAGACACAGCAGGGGGTTGATCCTTCAACCTCAGATGATCTATCTATATGTAAAGTCAACATCTTATCTTGGTGAGTTACACCTATGGCTTAAAAAATGCTATTTTGTTTGATTTGTTCTTTACACCACTGAGAGGAATACTTTGATAATCTCAAGATCGTATAACTAGACAGGGGAGCCGGGATTTGATAGTCTGCCTATCACCAGACCAAGCTCAATCTTTTAAGATTGAACATTAGTCTGGGGACTTTGAGTTTGTAAGTTTATTTGATTAGGACAATGCACATTAATCAACATTTCTGTAAATGCGCCAGTGTTAGCCAGTCGGCTAATTTTCAACTGTAGTCCTAATTAGCATGCCACCAACGGGTGACGTACTTTGCAGAACGAGGCAGAGTGAAAGCCGGTCCGTAGTTAAAAAAAAATAAAATAAATAAATAAAAAGCCAGTCCCTAGTAAGGCAAACACATCCTTCTTTTGTAGGAATTGTCCCTACGAAAGTTTCTGTTCTGTCTTCAGAGAAAACTTGCCTTTGAAATCTTTTAAAACAGCAGTGACAGTGTAAACAAAAAGCTGCTTCACTTCTCTGTCGTCATCGTGTTAAACCCACCAATAGTGCGCCAGGTGGATAAGCCAGTTTGTGATTGGTTCCCGCAAATTTGTAACGGAAGCAGGATAGATAAATGTCAAGGGGGTAAGCCTCTCCCCGCTACGCGTAGCTCCTGTGGCGCCATTTTGATGCTACCAAACGCTCACCCGCCGTTAGCATTCCATTGACTGCCATTCATTTTGACGTCACTTTGACAGCAAATAACTTTACATCTGAAGCGTTTAAAGACTTTATTTGTCCATTGTTTATTTCTAAAGAAACACAACAATATATAAAAGGCTCCATTATCTCACGTTATGGCTCCATAGCAGACGTTTTTGTAAAAATAGGCTAACGATTGTGTCATAACCACGGGACTTACTGTCACACAGTAGAGGAATTACCATATAGTACAGGAGAAACAGTAATAACACAAAAACTGTAAAAGATATCAAAAAGTTAAATCATTGTCAAATAGCTGAAGGTTTTGTGAATAGTTTAAAGTTTGAATGACATCTGTAGGTCAAAGTATGTGGGTGGAGTAGCATTTCAAAGAGGAATAAGCCTGAAGAGGATTTGAAGATTGCTCCATTGACTGAAAATCTTTTTTGAAAAAAGCTTAATATTTTATATATTTTCATATATATTTCATGAATAATAGCCATCATGTCCTTAAGGAGCTAAACATTTTTATCGTTTTTTTGTAGCTGAACGTAATCAGTTGAAGAATAAAAAATCAGATAACAATACTGTGAATGCTGCTGAATCAGCATTTACACAAGTATTTGCATGTCTTCCTTTGCACACTGCAGGTTTAAGTGGTCCTTTGTTGCTGTAACTGATGTGTTGGATGGACATGTGTGCGTGTGAGCAGCAGAGATGGCCCACATGCCTGACCCCTGAACCACAAGTCCTCCCCTCCACGGACAATTCCCCAGGGTGTGATGGACAGAATGTGCGGAAGAGGAGAGCTCGATGAGTTAGCACACATTCATAGGAGGGATATTGATGAGTTGGCGAGATCAAAGAGAGAAGGTGGTGTGGCCAGGCAGATTTTCATGTTTAATGGTTAGTCACTCACAGACTTACAAGGACAGAGCAGCAATCTATTTGTGTTGCAGATGTTCTCTACTTTAGTGTTTAAAGGAAAGGTTCTGAATTCTTCGAGTCCATGTCAAAACAACACTTACATGCCCATATATACATTCAAGGAGTCATTGGTTGCTGGAATTGTCCCTCCTGTTCATATTGGCCGTGAAGAGATCCTTTCCTTAAGTCATTTTAAAGATGGAGGACAAAATCAGAATATATTAAAGTTTATCTGAAGCTTCAGCAGTCTGTTATTTAAATCATGTGTTTATCTACAAAATTTACAATCTTTTTAGTACCAAAGTCCCACTTTGTTTTTCCTTTATTCAGCTGCAGTTGTGGGACAGTAACACCAAGAGGAAATTGCCTACTAAGTAGTTGACACATTCTCACTCCCTCATTTGGTTTAGTAGCCTTAGTCACTTTTTAACACTCTGGGTCGAGACCGATTTGGCATCATTTTTCAACGTGCAGGGTTAAAATATGTACATTTAACTGACACGCAGCACAAGAACCCCAACCTTCCTCCTTAAAGGATTACTTTATTGTCACAAGTGAAAGTGTGTCATAGTGAAATTAATTCTCTGCATTTAACCCATCCCTCAAGGGAGCAGAGGGAAGCCATTTACAGCACCAGTGCCTTGATCAAGTTCATTGAACAGAGAACCTAGTACATTTTTTTGATGGTGGGGGAAATCGAAGCATCCAGAGGAAACCCACGCAAACATGGGGAGAGCATACAAACTCCGCACAGAAAGGTCTGGAACAACCTGGATTTGAACCCAGAACCTTCTTGATGTGAGGTCACAGTACTAACCATTGGGCCGCCAAGCTGGATACTGATGTCGCTCTTAACACTATGTCATCTTACAGTCGTGGTCGAGCTGCTGCTACGCTCGGTGCAGCCCATCAAGAAGCTAAAGTGTGATTGTTGCGTCTGTATCTGACGCTGAGAGCCACTGACCAAGTAAATAGTAAGCTACTTTAATGCATTTTTATACAGAATGAAGACTGCAGATTTTTCGAGGGGTTGTTTCAGGTACTGGTGAGACATGAAATAAAATCCAGGAAGTCCAGTTTGAAGGCTTATCAGACACCAGAACTCTGCACAGCAGTTTATAATACTATGAGCCAGGATTTTACAACTGTGGAAAGTTATTGAGGCAGCAATTATTTTATCTTTTGTCGCAACAATCGAGAGGTCAACAGTAGGAATATAGCTGTCACGGTACAAAATAATCCACCAGGAATGTGCACAAAGATGATGTTGCATAGTGGTAAAAGTTGAGCAAGGTCATTTTGTTAGCAAGGGATCTCTTTACAGCCAGAATGGACAGGAGGAAGACTTACAGTCTCCAGAAACTCTTTAAATGTACATCTGGGCATGTAGGTATTGTTTTTTAAGACTTGAAAAAATGTAAAGCGATCCTTTAACACAAGCTGAATCAGGGCCCCCTTCTCCTTTAATATGCTTTACTTGAATAAATGTCCTTATGTCACTGATCATATTTCACAGCTACTTTATAAGCTTATTTTTCATCCAGGCCAAGTCTTCCCCAATACACCACTTCATCTCTTTTTTCCCCCTCTGTGAACAATAATCTCACAATACATTACACCAGAGCAAAATTAGCATGCACACTTGTTAGAACATACTTTAAATAAGTAATACAAAGCAGTCTTTGTCTGGCAGCGCTGCTACACTCTTTTGTTGCCATTATTTTTGTGGATCATAGATAAATCTCCCCAGACACACCTTGAAAATGACATGTCAGTGCAGAGGTGCATGAGCCAGAGAGATGCCAGCCAGAGGAAGAAAATGGAGCAGAGAGCTGTTAACAATAGCATATTCATTCCTCTACGTCTTGCCAAACACATGAGGTCCAAGCCAGGCTTGCCCCATGAAATTTCCAATACCACAGCAATTGGACAGGACGGATCAGGAATGAATGTTATTTCTCCTCACACAGAAGGAAACTAAACAATAAATGAAGGACTACAACTAAGACCAAGGTCAAATTCAAAAAAGAAAACCTCACTAATACTTCACCTTAAACTGAAAGAACATTTAGCATTGAGTTACATGGAAGGCAGTTGTTATCTAACCTCCGTATTTCCATTTAAGCTCTGGGTGAATTTATTCCATATTGTGAGAGATCATCAGAGAAAGAGTTAAGTATAATATTGAATTTTGGTGAGATGTAATGTGGTTTGGTTTACATGTGGATGCCAACCATTCTTAGTATATGTGCAGTCATATTAATACAATGTTGTTTTAATTATTATTTCAGCTTTTAGTTTTAGTTAAACTGAATTGTTACAGGTTAACCATTATGGTTTTATCAATAATGTTTTTAGGCAAACAAGCCGTGAATCTCTGAGGATAGGGATGTCCGTCTGTCGGCCGGTCCAACACCTTGGGTACAGGCTGAAATATCGTAACAACTACTGGATGGATTACCATAAAATGTGGTACAAATATTCATGATGCCCAAAAGGATATATAATAATGACTCTGGTCATCTTGTGACTTTTAATCTAACACCACTTGCAAGTCAAACTTTTCAATTATCCAGTGAAATATCTCTACGTCTGTAATATGGATTGGCACACACGTTTGTACAAACATTCATTGTTCCCACAGGATGGATAATTGCTTCCTCCTCTCCTTTTTCTTTCTTAGTTTTATGCTCTTAATACATGTAAATAGCCAGTTATGACTATTGTGGCCTCTTCATTGAAGACCCCATGCCTTAAATTCAACTAATAATTCCAGGTATTTTCTGAACTGAAGTGCCGACATGTTCTGCTTTCTAAAAATAGACAACACTTGAGGTCTTGACTGGAGCCTTGACCTGATCCTTAGGCAAAGTCAGAAACATTTTAACCAGTTCAGACAAAATCCTAGCCTGACGTGGTCTTACTCAGATTCTAGTCAGAATATGAGTCTGATACTGCTCCATTAAGCTGTGATTATGGGGCATGTTTCAACCGAACCAGGAAAGAAAATGCCTCTGCACTCAATTGGATAGACCTGCAATCAATCAGAGCAACGGAGACAGTCATCACAGAAGCTGTAAGTCAAAGGCAGGCTTCGACAGAGCAAAGGCAGAGTCGTGCGGACGGTTGTGGCAAAGTGTATACATACGTGATCACGGTTCTCTATTCCTCTTTCAAAATGAATGCGCTGTTAATATCTTCTCTAACAGACGCGATGGCAGCCATCTTTGTTGTAAACTAATTCAACCCAAGCGCTCTTTGGTGACTGTGGTTGATTACGTTACTGTTGATCATCTGTCCATCATCGTATAAAGCCCGCCCTGACAATTTGATTGGTCCGAACAGCTCTGGTTCGAGATCAAGTCCAGACCGAACTTCCCGACCTCAAATGTTGTGGGCGGGGCTAAGTTCGGCTGGCATCAAGGCTAACACAATCCCACTCTAGACAATGTACTTCAAAGATACCAGCCCAGGGCAGAGGCCAGCTGAGTAGGGATACTGTATGTGTCTCTTTTCCAAAGAGACACTGTATAGAGAGTTGGCTTACAAAAGGAAAAGGCAGTTTTTTTATTTCAATGTGACTTTAAAGCAGAGTGGTATTTGTTGTAGTGGCTGTGCTATTTTAACATCTTAAAGACAAGGACAACTCAATTGACCTACTCCTGAAATAGGACGTTTGATTGATGAATCTCTAGTCAATTAATAAAACTGCTTGCAAGCAGATCATTTTGTCCTTACAGCCACTTTTTCATTGTAATAGGGGCGCGGAGGGATGACATTAAGGACAACTAAGACACTGAAATAGGATTATTTATTCCTCCATAAAACATTATTACATCAGAACATAATTACAGTTACAAGCTACTAAAAGAATACATCTTAAAGAGGGTTCATATAACAGCGGACCATCAAGGTTGCTGTCAAACCTTCAGTATGCCTCCGCTGGATGTCCTCGGTGCGTCCGTGTGTTATCACCGTTTCCTTGTTGAGAGTGAAGGACATGTAGGCTATGAAACTGAGACAGAAGCAGCATTACAATGTAACTGAACGGAGTAATAACCATGAGCCTTGTAGCTCTCTGTACTACGACTACACCCCCATTATCATTTGTCCTCATTAGCTTGCTGTCATTTATAAGTCGTGGACGGTTGGAGCAGAAGAGGCTAAATCACGACATAATTCATTCTTGATGGATTTCATAATGTTCTCCAGAGAGAAGATGTCCTTAAGTATGCTGTACATAGAGCGTGCTGTTCAAGAGCACCATCTACTCAAATGATGACACTCACATACACACACAACATTAGTCAGCCTCATCCACAACCAAGCAAAAGCTCTTGGCTTTACTCCATTGGCCTAAGTGATTGGCTATTGATTTTTTATACCCTTAATCCATTTATCTGCTGTCTGTCCTGCTGACAGAGGACAGTATAGGAACAAATCCCTTAAAGGTGACCCAGCTACCTGCTGAACTGCTGCACGTACAGTATGGAGCCGGAAGAGTTAAGGCCTCAGTATGCTTGAAACTCCCTCCTGTACTTTGACAAGTGTGCCCACTTCACGCAGCGATTGGCCGGGTGTGCAGAGGTGAGAAAGTAGGCAGTAATTCTTTCAACTACTTCCATCTAGCCTGGTTGACACCAGACCCACTCTCAGTTGTAACTGAGAGTGGGTCTGGGCAAGGTTCATTCACAGCCCATTCCCAAAGGGGCGTCACCAACGGACGCCGCTCAAATGCCTCTGGGCGCATTTTGGAAAGTCCTTCAACCAATAAGACCGACGATCCGGGTGACGTAGCAGCGACAGCAGCATCAATGGGTTGCTGCGCTTTGGTGGCCGCCATGTTGAATGTAAACAAAAAGCTGCTTGCCGTCGCTGTGCTATCGTCATCGTATAAAGCCCGCCTCAACGGTTGTGATTGGTGCCTCGATTTGGACAAATTGGAAGTGGGCTTGAATGGGCTCTTGGCCACACTGACTTGCAGAGCAAATCTCAAATTTGCCGGAAGTTCGTCAGGGTTTTCCCAGGCTAACTTCCATCCTTTTTGTGTGCACAAACAAGTGCAACACCAAGAATGTCTTCAAGGAGAGAATGTCTGAAATTGTCCATTATTCCCCATTATGTTTTGCCCCTCTCTGTGATAACAGGCTTTTCACCCTGCCTTTGAGTGTGGCCATTCACACACAACACTTCATACAAACGTCTTTGTTTGAAGCACAATCCACCCTTTACAGATTAAAGACTGATCTGTGACCCTGACTTTGGGGTGGTGAGCAACAGCTTGCAGCCAAGGTTCATGTTGCCACCAGGGCACTCCCATATTCAATTAATTTCCACACTAGAGAGTGGGGACGACATGCAGCAAAGGACCGTAGGTCGGACTTAAACCTGGGTTGCTCCGGCAAGGACTGAGCCTTAGTACATGGGGCGCACCAGGCTCCTCCATTTGCAATTTCTTTTAAAGCAGAATTTCCTTTTGGGGAATTATGACAAGCGATTTCAATGTGCCACTTTGTGATGTGACAGGGCAGTTAGGAGAGGTCACTAAGGAACAGTGTCCTGTTGAAATGCACAAAATAATGTGTATGTTTGTGTTTGCTTCACAGCTGATAAGAAAAGTGTGGAGCTCTTGACACTGGAAGAAAACAGCTTTGAAAGAGGCCACGGTGCACAGCTGAAACACTTCTCTTCACATGTTTAAAGGTGTGAAAGAAAAAACACATCCTCCTGGTATATGTGATGAGGTGGCTGTTGCCCTCTCCTCCGCTTTGATCTCGTCCATGGAAGTTCAATCTGGGCCTCAGCTGTGGGAAAGAGCAGCGAGGCTTAACAGGACTGAGCCCAAACAGAGCACAGTAGATAGCAGGTGCTGGAGCCGTGACCTTTTGGCCAGCATTCCTGCTTGTCAGACCCCCCCCCCACCCCTGTCCATGCATGCACTGTTTCCACCAACACCATCTGGGGCTATTTGTCCTGCTGCACTGTGTTCAAATGGAGGAGTGTCGGAAACGCTTCAAGCACTCATCGACGACACCGCAGTACCACAGCAACTTTGATTAAGAATGATGAACCCTGAGAGAGATATGTTGTTCGTCCCTTTGCTAATCATCACACCTCCGAATGAATACAGCAGCCACTGTCATTAGGTTTTCAGCTAAGAGATGTCTTCAGGACCCACGCCAAGAGCAATGCCACAGGTCTTTTGGGGCCGGTGATTACCCCCCGAGAGAATTAAATATTTTGTGAATGTTTTTGTGCATCCTTATGTTAGTACTGTAATAATGTGGCGCAACTTTGCACACCTTTGTTTTGTCATGCAACTTCTTATCCTCTTCTTTCTTTATGCTAAGCTAAGCTAACCGTCTTCTGGCTGTAGTTTATCTTCTCATCTATTTCTCAGCAAGAAAATGAATACGCGTATTTCTCAAAATGTCTTAACTATTCCTATATCCTCATGTTAGTACTTCGATGGCGCATCTTGCACACCTTTGTTTTGTCATGAAACTTATGAGGAATATTTAATTGCTGATAAGCCAACAGCAATGGCTTCTGTCACTGTCAGTAGTTTTCATTTGAAGTGCAGAATCCCAGAGAAGAGGAGAAATCTGTTCCCAATCATCTCTACACCTCTTATCATAAGCAGCCCGTGAGCTCCGTGTGCTGGGAAATCACTGTGTCACTTATTCAGTCAAATGCACATGAGACATGTCAGGGAGACTAATATTATCCCCTTGACTAATAAAGTCAACATACAGGAATAAGAGAGTTAAACAGTACTTTTCTGCAGTCTTGAATTTGTTGTAAACAGTCATGCTGACGGTGTCTTACTGTGAAATTTACTGTCGAATTAACATTTCCACCGTTAGTGGATTTGCTCTCCGAGGGGAATTGAGTCTGCGCACATTTTTCGGGTGAACTTTGAATTTGCACCGTTGACCAATAGCAACCTGTCTTCGCAGTGCTGACCTTTGAGTGGACAAAGAGCCCAAATTGGAGGAAGCTATCATAGCTGTGTTGCACCTTCACTTAAATTAACCCTCCTCTGTCAGAGTAAAAACTGTTCTGCAAAAGAGGAAAGGTTTGCAAACAGTGTTGAGGCAGGATGTTACAAGTATGTCTTTTGAATAAACTGTGAGAACTTATTTTTCCATTGGCAACTGGAGCTAAGTTAACGAGAATGCTAACTGACCGTTAGCATGGTTGTACACTTGGAAATCTTTATTTTCTCTCTCTCTTCTCTCGGAACAGTAGAGAGAAAACAGGGAATCTCCAGGTGCTAATAAAAGTGACTAGCACTAGCCCAGTCGGGTTGGCGGTTAGCTCGTCAGCTACAGTAGTATAGTCACTACGTCACCCAGCTTCTAGAGCCAAATATTTAGCAACCATATGCTTATTAATAACGCCGTACAACTTTCTAATGTAACCAGACCTCAGACAAACTGAAACCATGAAAATACTTTCAATACTGCATGACGTGTTGTCTTGAACTCGATCTTACTTTAATCGCATCATCATCATGGAGGCCTCTTGGCCGTGTGTCTATCGACGTATGTGCATGCGCACATGATCGTGGGCAAATGTTTCATGTGAAGTTGCCACCTCAGGGCTGTCAGGTCATCTGCACACAAACTCCATCACCTTATCTTTTTTTTCTCTTCTTGTCGCCCTCAGCTCTGTGGGGTTAGGACTAATGTAATCACAGACCCCTGCAGACGGGCCAGCGCGGGAGACGGAAGCAGGGCCAGACGTACAGGTATTCTAAACTGGTTACATTAGACCAAACAGGCCATCTGTCTCCCTCTGTAATTGGACACTGTGGATTAGAAGGAGACGGCTGCGTTTCCCAGCCAAGTGGGCTAGTTACTGTTTATTTGGAATTAATTACCAAGGAGAGTTGGAAACCTCACAGTTCCCAAAGAGTGAATCCAGACACTTGAGGCCAGGATGAGAGGAAGGAGAGTGCCATACCAAAGCTATGGCAACAGAGCTGGGGCAGTTCAGAAAGGTGTTTGACGCTGCTCTCTTAGAGTAGCTGACGTTTATTATGTTTGAATCTCCGATGATGACGCAGCCGGTGTGTCAGAGTTAGGTAGATAAGGACAAAAGCTTTTACAAACGTTGCCCTCCTTCTCCGATTCGGTCACCCTAAACTGAGGCAGCGAATGAATGGATTTCTTCAGCGGTGGTAACGGGTATCCTGGTGTGATGCCATTAGCTATTCTCGTGCTGTAAGGTGCTTTCCAAGAGTTGAGTGAAAGGACAAGAGTATATATCTCTTAAAGCCTGTGAGAACGGAGCATCCACCCTGGCAACCAACACTCATTTGATCCTCAGTGTATGCTGAGCTTTTCCCTCTCACAGGGATCACTTGTGTACACCGCTAGAAATGTTGCGCAGTCATGTGTTGATGTGTTTTGACAAGCAGGGGGAAAAAAATGAATCCACTAATAGAGTCTCTTTAAAAGCTGCTCTTTTTATTGTATCTACTTTAAAAAAGGGCTGTGAAGGGCTGCATCACTGCATTGTTTTTCACTATGCTAAAGTTCAGTTTGCATGCAGTGAAATAAATGTACAAGTGAGACAACGCAATAAATTAGCATATAATTTACATTTGAAAAAAAAAAATTAGTAACAGTGTACCAACATTAATACTGAATATAAAATATACGCAACTAATCACGATGCTTTTCATTTCTCTTGCACTTTAGGTACAGGTATAAGCAATGTGACATTCAAACATCCAAGTTCACAGCAATGAGTACCAGTTTGAGTGATTTCACTTTTCTTTTTCTGGAGGCTCCGTATCCCGCAGCCAGTTGATGAGTTAGTCCAAGCAGTTTAAAATTGATTTCAAATGCTTCTCAGCATCCACTGTCCTTTCCCAACGGCCTCATTCAAGGTTTGGTAACCGATCAAATCTGCTCGACATTGTCATACTGAACGTGGCTACGAAAAAAGTAGCAGCAGCAAAATTAGAAATTAGTTGTTAACAGCTTCGATGAGATTCTTCCAAACTCCTAAATTGTCCTTTCAGATTTCTAAAGACTCCCACTGTACCTCCATAACAAGTGTGTGATGGAGACGTTCTCTTTCACAACCCCTACACCAGCAGGAATGTCACCTGGGTAAGTCCGTTACAACCGGGTGAGTGTCCATTTTGTTGGTAGCACAAACAGCAATACACGGTTAACAATGAAAATTCCCAGTGTGAGGTATAAACAGATACAAACAAAACATAACATGACCAGCATTTACCAACAGAGATATTGTCAAGGAGAATTATTTCATATTGTTTGGATCCAGCCTCACTTTTAAGCACACTGGAGGGATGAATGGAAGCACCCACTTGATAGCACCAAAAGCCTGGGAAGGCTGTAACCCTCGGAGCAGAGCGGGAGGAAAAGAAGAGGTAAACACAGTACTCCATGGAAATAAAAAATAAAATACAAGAGGGCAAAAGCACCATTGAGTTGGCTGGTTTTGTCTTTTCACTGAGGGACAAAGATGATGAAAGGAAAGGGAAAGAGGACGAGGGGGGTAACTTTATCTGGGGGGGGGGGGTATCCAAAGCAAATGTGATGTGTGTGTATATTTAGCGCTGGTCACGTACTTAAAGGAATAGTTAAGACATTTAGAGAAATATGCGTACTCATTTTCTTGCTGAACAATAGCTGAAAAGATGTTTGTACACTAAACATAAAACTACAGCTTAGCTTAGCATAAAGAAAGTAGAGGGCAACCCTGAAATATATACGAATTAACTCGTTTTATCTTGTATATTTAATTCTTACAAAAACAAAGTCAGGAACGGAGCTGCAGAGCAATTTTGGCTTAGTGGCCACATAGGGTATTGCAACTTCCGCGTTCATGACATGATGAAAAAGGAGCGGCTGTAAGCTGTAAGAGAATTGTTTTGAGTGTCACAGACCCCCTCAAATGACTCTTTTTGTTTATTATTATCTTTTCAGTCCATTAACATAATATCATATGGAAGGAAATCAGCCGCCTCTGAAGTCTCAGAGCTGCATGCTCTCAACCTGCTCGGCTGGAGAAGGACTCTACTGAGCGTGCCTGCAGATAGCGTGGAGGCTTTTCAGGCTCATGCACACAGTGAGCAACTTTCATAGGAATGAATGGGGCACCGTCTTAGAACATGGTATCCAGTTCATCCTTAGCTCAGCTGTGATATACAGTATGCTACTGCCTTTTAAAAAGCTTACTGAAGGACAGCAAAAGCTACATCAATGGTTAAATACAGTGATGGTGGGCCTCGTTTTGAACTGACCGTAACAGATTGAAATGCAAATGATTTGAATCAACAAAGTGTCTCTACTTTGGTTGTTGGGCAGATTAAAGAAATGAGATGTGACGTGCTTTAAAGGTGCCAATAGGTGGATGTTTTTACGCTTGGACAGAGCCAGACTAGCTGGTATCAATCTTCTCGTGTGACTCTCAGCAAGAAAGTGAATGTCGAACTATTCCTTTAACTCTTATCAGCGCTGAAACCATGACAACTTTTGATTAAATAATCATCCAGCTTAAAAAAAAGTAAGAAATAGTGACTGCACTGTGATTCCAATGAACAAGCTGCTTCACAGAATATGCTCCTTCAAAATGAATCCTTCAATAGTGAACTGAACTGTTTCGTAAAGGCCAGTTTGGTAGTAGTGTTCCGTGTGTCCCAGGCACCGTCTCACAATATATTTAACAATACTTAGGACTAATGGCTGACTCTGGGCAAGTTTTTGTTTAAGTGTTAGGAACTAAGGCACCCGTCTGGGGAAAGAAAAAGTGATTTTAAATATCCTCCTATGACCACGTGGTATTTTCTGGTCCTGGATTAACGTCATATATATTATATATATATATATATATATATATATATATATATATATATATATATATATATATATATATATACATATATATATATTATACATATATATATATTATATATATATATATATATATATTGTATATATATATTATTAATATAATATACAAATCCTTACAGTATATAAGGGTTTAACGTATGTTACAGTATGTAATATTTTCATTCCAGCACCGAGATCACATTACATTCCCTTCCATGACAGTAGGCTACTATCTGACACAAACACGATGAGAGGACAATATCTCAGCTCTGTTTGGAATTGTACAATAAATATACAGTACACTGATGGGGTTTCTCCGTCATATCTGAGCGAGTACATTGGCAAAGTATTTAAACAAAAAAGTGCACTGAAGCCAAAAGTCTGCCTGCCAACAGCACCATCACAGTCGTCCCAAAAACAGGACTCCCCCCACCCCCACCCACCCACCCCCACTCCTCCCCGCCCTGTCACTGAGGAGTCCTCCCCTCTGTCTGTCCGTCTCCGGGGGGTAACATCCTCTGCGAGCGATGTGTCCAGCACTTTGGATTCATAAAACAAAAGAAGACTAACAATGATATCAATAATTATTATTATAATAAAAATAACATCTCCAACGAATAATCTTCCAAGTTCCACTTCACAGAAGTGAAATTTAAAAACAAAGTTTGTGTCAGCGTTATGGGCTGAGCAGTGGTTTGGATTCCACTGCAATGGAGGGCCAGAGGACCAGGTGTGATAAAACGGGGAAATCCTTACTTCTCTCCGTCTCTTTCTCCAGCGCTGATCTCTCTTCGTCTGCCTTCCACTGGTCCAGAGGTTTGAGTTATTTTTCAGTCAGCCCTGTTTTCTTTTTCTCTCCCTGTCAGTGCCGTATCAGCCTCTCTCCATCTGTCTTGCCTTTTCCTCTCGCTACGTCTCGCTTTCGTGCTCCAAGGGTCAGTGCCCTTGGCAGGTCTTGCAGCACATCTGTCTGAAGTACGCACGGCTGCAGAACTTGAACTTCAGTACCAGCGGGCAGTAGGCCACTTTGTTTACATCTTTGCACTCTGCAGAGAGAAAGAAGAGGGCTGGGTTTAAGAGTGAAGAATTGTTATACATTTTAAATTAGCTTCCTGAGTGACTTTTGTAATGTTTTATGTTTGTTTTCATGAGGATGACTCTCCTTTTAAGAGGTGACCAGCTTCCGGCCTCATGTGTTTCCATTACATTCAACTCACAGCATCCTATTTTCTGGCAATTTTTGAAAAGCCCAGAATGTCGTTTAACAGCACTTAGCCCACTGTTGTACTGAAAGTATTTTAAGACCCCTCAAACACTCTTTAACCATCTGGATGAAAAAAAATATTTAGGTCTGTTGCAAGAATAAAAAACTACTTGAATTCCCAAATTGCAACTCTTTTTCCTAATTCAAATTGGATAGCTGGAAATGGTATGTATGTTTTCCATGTGAATAAGAATGTACAACTTCATTATCAGTTATATTAGTGCAGTGTTTTTGCAGGTTCGCTAAGTTAAATCGAAGACTTTTTAGGATCTTTTCAACACCACACAGAATGCAATTCAATTCCTGTTTCACAAGCATAACATCCAAAATGAAAACCAGCTGGGATGGTATTTTTTCAGTACTTCCCAGCAGTAAAAACAACCAATACTTCCTAATGATATAATTAACTAAATTAACTCGACCTGGACCCAGATAAGCAATGTAAAATGGATGGATAGATTAACCAATTGTTAGAATAATTATATTATCAAATGATAGACAGGGACCACTGAAGAGATATTAAAGTTCATTTTACTCGAGAACCCAACGAGGAGGCCTTCTCCGCACTACGGAATAGTACAGACAGTGACCTAACGAAAAGCTCTCCACAGCAGCTTTTGTAATACAACGTAGAATGTGATAATCATCATACAAGAGTTGGTGTCGTCAGTTGTTATCTGGTAAGAGACGATGACGTCTCCCTTATCTAGTCAGGGAGCACCTGTTCCTTCCTCAGCATCACACCGTGCTCCAGAAAAGGACACGCAATGGCTCCATGTTATCTTGTTTAGAGTATTCAGTATAATATTATTCTATGCAAACGGTTTAATATTAACAAGAGAGAAAGTATGTAAATCAAAATGTCCCTAACACCAATTAAAAAAGGTGAAGTTCATGTAGGTTTTTGCTCAAATTAACACGTGCCCATTATGAGTTGATGAGCTTCCTTGCTACTGTAGTTAGCAGTAGTGACAATGTTTGCTGCAGGTCTTATGGTGCTGAATAAAACATGATTAAACAGCCTACTGTGCATCCTCTTTTAGTTTGTAGGTGTATAACATCTCCTGACAGTCTGCAATCAGATACATAAACATCTAACAACTAACAATACTGCTTGCGACAGGCAAAAGAAAATATTTAAGACTTTTGTGACTATTTTAATACCTTCTAAGGTCATTTTTCTTTTCTGGGCATTGTAGGTCTTTAGTATAGGACAGCTGAAGATATGAAAGTGGAGAGAGAGGGGGGGAATGAAATGCAGCAAAGGGCAGCAGGTCGTAGTCAAACCTGCGGTCACTGCGTCGAGGAGTAAACCTCTATATATGGGCGCGCGCTCTACCAGGTAAGCTACCCAGACGCCCTTCTAAGGCCTTATTTGAGGAAACTGAATGCTTTGATCCAATGCTTTACAATACCTGTAGGTTTCTTTCCAATATTTCATATTAAATACAAAATGTCTTAATATTTTGCTTGTGTTTACAAAATGAACACATCAATTCCGCTAACTTGATTAGGAAATATTTTTTTTGCGCAACAAATGTAATGCAGTGGTAAGTGCTTTTAAAAAAAACCTTCTGGGTTTTTCAAATACCGCCAGGTATATTTATTTTTCTTCAGAGAATCGGATGCTTAGCGCTGTAACTCACAGAATACATGAGAGGCACAAACTGGGGCTAACCTGCTATACGAGGACTGGTGCATCTCCCTCAGGCCTCAACAGAATCAAACTATACTTGGACGCAGAGGCTGAAGCTGAGACAGATACTGGCCCCGTTCACTAACTGGGCTTCCTGCCATCCAAATGCACACACACACACACACACACACACACACACACACACACACACACACAAACTGCTTGCTGGATGCCAGACAGGCAGTGCTCTGAATGCCTTATCACGATCAGAGTGTCTTCCCTTATTAGGCTTTGGCCCCTGCCTCTGCAGAGCCAAATGAAACGAGACATTGCCTCACTGCTGTCCGTAAAGGAACAATTAGCCTACAGCTAATCCCATTAAACGCTGCTCACGTTTTCCATTCAGGCTAATCGAAAGGCCCTTCTCTATGCATCTGAATAACCATCCATCATGTGTAAGTGTATATGGAGGGGTTGAGCTGTTTCGCTTTGACCATGATCCAACCTCGCTGGAAAGATTAATGTAGCTGGCAAAGTGTAGAGGAGTGTGTCATCCAAGCGTGTTTAGGTCATAGTAGAACAGTGAAGATGAAGATAGAGACAGTTTATAACCTTTTCAATTGGGGCTTTGTGTGAAAGCAATTCACGTGCAGCGCAAATAGGTATTCACATAAACCATCTGCCTTTGCATTTAAAGGAGCTGCAGTTTTGAATAGAAACTGTCCGTCTGGTGAGCACGCATTTTCTTCGTGATGGAAAAAAAAAAGTGCAAGGTGACAGCTCGCAGAGCCAGCGCTATTAAAATGTGATGGCAGAGTCAGATGTGTGTCTTACGTTTCCTCATCTTACCGTCGCCATTGGAGATGGGGGTGGCATCACACTTGCTCTCACACTGCTGCATGGTGGTGGGTCGGAGGGAGTCTGCGCACTCATTAGACGGCTGCCCGGTGTAAGACAGACACTGCACAGTCCTCATCTGCTGCCCCAGGCCGCAATGCGCTGAACACTGCAACAGAAAACGTCAGAGTTACGCAGGAGCAAGTTTGGCCAATGAAGACTGAGATTCAACAAGGCAAATGAGGACCACCTTTCCTCTGTGACCCTGAGTGCTGTAAGTCTTCACTCCCTCATGCACACAGACACATGCTAAGCCATTCTGAGTAATCCCTGCACACACACGCCGCACGACTTGATCCAATTAACCAATCATCAGGGCACGCAGGCAGCAAGCGCACACAGCCAGCCAGACTCACCTTCCCTATTGTCTCATTCAACTGGCTGCTTGTCAGTGGCTGTGTTTCCTAACTCAGAGTAACCAGGTCAACTGTTGCTTGTGAGTTTTTTTCCCCCTCCTTTTTGTGTATGTGTAAGGAGAGACAGAGAAACAGACACACAGACAATTCCCTCTTGTTTCTCCTGAGGAATTTCACTTTTATTCTTTACAGACAAAGAGCTGAGCTACAAACTGTGCTCGGCTCAAGGAGACGAGGGTGAATCTTTTCAGATTGAATTATAAGGCCACATCTATTAAGTGCTGCTTGCAGAAAGGCAATACCTAGAAAGCATCAAAAACCTGAAATACCTTTATTTTATAAATTCATCAGTCAGGTTTGTGTGCACCTGATGAATGTAAGTCCAGTATTCTAAGCAGATTTATTGATGTTTATTCATGAGGAATGATATCCTCAGAAAGTATAAGTCACAGTGAATCTGACAATGTGTGTATCATGTCTGCGTGTTCAGATTTCACTCAGTTATGACTGAGAGATTACAAATTGTGGTGCAATTTGCTGCAAAGTATGTTCACATATTGCCTCCATGAGCTGGGATTCACTGCTGACGGTGTTGATTCATGGGTTAAATCAGCGGGCAAACTTCAATAACTATACGATATATTATCGTTAATCGTCAATAACTAACTTATAACACCTGCATGCACCCGACCCTTTCACCTTTTCCCAAACTCTCCACCCAGTTTGCAAAAATGGTCTTACAAATACAGCTGCAGAAATGAGACAAAAACTTAAAAAAAAAAGACCCAAAAGAAATGAAAGCCAGTGGATGGATTTATTTTTGTTTCTTTCATGGGACAGACATTATGTCTAATAAGTGGGTGCCTTTTTTTCTTTTCAAACGTTTTGTCCATAGTTCCCGTCTACTTTCTTTAATCTGCTTGTCCATTCTCCTGCGGAAGGTGCATCCTCAGTTTGCCAATGTCCAGATATATATTTATGTTCCTTAAACAAAAGAATAAGTATGAATGTCTACAATCTTCCGGGATTATTCCCAGTACTGCAGTCTTATTTAGGATTTGTCCAAAAGATTAGAGTGTTAAATGTTGATGGATCTTAATAAAAGCAACCTAAAAGATGCTTCTTTTAGCATCTGCTCATACTGGCTTGATTTTCTAAAACAAAAGAAGCAAAAGGTTAATGAAAAATCACTCTATTCGATGGACTCGCCTTGGCCACAGAACTAAGGGAGAAAGGGTTTGTTGACACATGAACAACGGTTCTTGTACTGAACCCAAATTGTGCACCTGACTTCTATAAAAGTGCTAGTTGTAATAAAAAGTGAGATTGGTTCTATGTGTGGCCATTAAACGCCTTTTTGGAATAAAAATAAATAAATACAAAAACAATTGCAGTAGATGCCAGCACACCTTTGGCAAAACAAGAGCCTCGAATGACTCTTCATAATTGCTCTACTTTGAGAGAGAAACAACACACTTGTCAGCCATCAAGATGCGTGTGTGCGAGTGTGTGATATGAACTCAGCCGTCAACAAATGGCCGCTTCTTCGGCTGACCAGAGAACTAACGGGCTTTCCGTCACCTTCAATGATCCTCTCTGGCTGCCTCAGATCAGTGAGCCCGCATGTCATCCCTTCCCAATTAGAGAGTCTTTATTAGGACCCGCTGCCGGCCATGACAGATGGCGTACGTCAATGGTGCGACTTAAGTGGGATTTGAACTGGTGACCTTTTGGCCTGGGAGACCAGGAGCTCAGGAGCTGGCAACAATCTCCCCTTTCTGATGCTTCGAGGGACCGGAGCAGCGAGGGCGAAGCTTGTAATTACAGCCAAAAACAAAACAAAAGAGGTGGAGGCTGAGGGAGAGGGTTGTACACTGGGGCTGGGTACACAATTTGATACCTTTTAGGCACCGACCAAATTGCCTCCATAGTATCAAGTATCGGAAAAATGTCTCGTCGTTCAATACCAAATTTCAATACCTAAATGAATAAATCTCATCAGCGTCAGTGAGCCAATAGGCATGCAGCATGCTTCTACCAAGATCTAATAATGCTCTTGATTGGCTGAGACACGCAGGAAAAACTCTACGTTACGCATGTAACGTAGAGTTGGGGCGGGGCTCACGTAATATGAGCTGAAAAATTAATAAAAAGATGTGTGCCCTAATGTGTAATGTTGTAAAAAATTTTTTGTTAAAATGGATTTTATAAAATTGGTATTAAAAAAAAAAAAGTATTGTTCAGGAACCGGTATCGAAGTCACTGTATTGGTATCAACATTTTTTTTAACGATACCCAGCCCTATTGCGCACACACACACACACACACACACACACACACACACACACACACACACACACACACACACACACACACACACACACACACACACACACACCCCCATCTGCAGTGCATGAGCAAGTGTTGTGCAAGCGCTGACTCCAGCTGTTGCTCCAAAAGGTATTAAACCTTGGCTCGGCTCTTTGATGGACTACGCTGAGGTTATCAGTCAGGTCTGCTTTGTTTACGGCTGTTAATGGCACTGATCGAATTGTAAAGGTGTGTTATTGATGTCTGTGAACGCACATGTGGCCGTTATGAGGAGAAGCCAAGGGTATGTGACCTAGACAGCCTGACTCTTGACCTTTGCCCTCTGACCTGAACAATGCAGGGCTCAAACCACCAGAGCACGAGTGACCGTCTTCTAAACATCGGAGCACACTGTTTAAAATTCCACTTTTACACCATATTATTAACAAATCCTACAAAAAATAACAAGCCGTACTTTTTGTGCGTACAACTCGCTGTGACGCACGTTTCTTTGGCGTCCCCTCATCAACATGAGTCAGCTGTGTTGTAAAGTGTTCAACAGCTTTGCTGAGCGCACTAAGTCATGTCAGAGTGAGCCCAAGAATGCTCCTCCTCGGCCTTCCTCTAATCGTGTTCCTGGAAGTGATAGAGAGGCCTGGTCTGAGGCAGAGATAAACTTCAAACAGCCAGGAGGATATTACTGCCACTGATCACACACTCCAGGCCTTCTGGAGCGCTTGGACTCGCGCACACAAACACAGCATCTACGCAGACACACACACACGTCACAGGCCTGCTTAGTATGTCATCCAGGTGTAAATTATATTAACCATTCACCATCGCATGGTATCCATCTGTGCAACTTTTGTCTTTTAGACATCCAAGCTATCCTTTTAAAGGATTAACCAGCGTACTGCTGTTTAGGAAGCCCACTAAAATCAAGTTTAAAGAAGTGCAGAGGGAGGTGGCGTCCTACCTGTCCCCATTCACCAGGGATCCAGCGAGGAGGAGGACAGCGTCCTAAACTGCAGCGGATTCGGACCGGAGGTTTGTTGTGGCTCGGGCAGTGGGCGGGCGGGAAGGTTTTTGTCAGGTCGCTGCTCTTACACAAGGCGATGCGGTGCTTGAAGCCGGGGCCACATTTAGGCGTGCACTGCAGAGGGAGGAGAATGTGTGAGAAGAAAAGCCTTCGATGGCACAATGAGCCAAAGATAGTTTCAGAATTTGATCTCACCTCTGACCAATCCAGAGGGACCCACTTTGGCGGGCAGGACTGGTTGTTGCACGACTCTCGTTCGATGGGCCGGTGAGTCAGACAGTGGGTGTCCTCCAGTGTCTCCTCCTCAGCAGGGCCGATCTTCCTGATGCACAGGACTGTCCTCGTCCTCATCCCGCCGTCACACGTCTTCCCACACTCCGTCCAGTCGCCAATAAACCACCTGATGGAGAGGGACATGCAGGAGAACCAAAGCTAACAGTGAGCTCAGTGTTGTTACTCTGTGTACCAGTGTGTTACGCTCCCTGCGGTTACTTCATTACAAACGCTCTGACATTCTCAAAACAACAAAGGCTTTTGAGAATGTCAGAGTGTAAAATCCCATTATGGTTCTGTACATTTGGGTGACTTTATCAAGGTTGGATTGCCAAAAGGGCAAAGCTGGAAAACGCCGCAGGGCATCGAACCTCAGTACCTTCTTGGTACCAGCTGAAATATGTCCACAGTGCAAACTGTCAAGTGTCAAACGGTGGCATTGAATGTGTGATCAAATGAATAATCTTGTTACTGATTTATATCAATCAGTCTTTTTTTTTTGACAATTTAAGACTAATTTATTTGGGCAAAGTTCTTGTAGAGCTACTTGTGTTTAGATAATACTTCAAGAACTTCAAACTCTACCCAGCCCTACTAGGGCTTTGATTCTCTGCTCAATCCCGATTGGACCCGTCAGGCTGTAATTTCTTAAAATTCACCTACGCTTGAATTAAGTCGGGTTAGCACATGTTTCGACTCCTGCGTCTCAATAATGAGGAAAAATGTTATACAATCTCTATTTCATATGGCATCCTCGTTTTAGTGTTGCTTGAAAAAGAAAGAAAATTAGTCCCAGTCCTATTCATCTCTCCGAATGAAGACTTCAGAATTAATATCATAAAACTGCCCAGACAACAGCCCTTCAAACACATCCAGCCTGTGAGATATTACATCATCTGAAGGAATGTATACAGAATTAACGACGTGTTCAAACATCTGTGTTAGCTTTCATTACTCAAGCCCATAAAACCCCGGCTATTCTAAAACAATCGTGTTTACATGGTCTCCTTTAGTCGGCCTTTCCTCAGGCTGCAGGGGGGGTGTTTGCCTCCCTAACAGACAGGCAGACAGCACTGTGACTCAATACACACACATGCACTGCAATAGCTTTCAAGTACTAACCAAAATAAATAAGATAGCACCGGTCTGCGTGCGCTGAATACAGATGTGATAATAAATAACCCAAGACAGTACAGTCTAAATGTATGAAAACAAATGACCACTTATACAGTAGATTTACGATACTATCAGTTTTTCTGGCTGAAAGACACCAACACTCTCATACACAAGCCATTTTTAGATATTCTGAAACTAATCAACCCGATGCATTTAATCCCTCTTTTTCCAGACAGGCTTCATGCTTCCAGCTAGAGTGTGAGGTTTACAGACATTTGGCCACCAAACACAAGTTCATATTCCACCTGTATATGTGTATGTTACCCCTCGAGGGTCGGTAAAGAAGCCAAAACAATCAAACACAGGTGGTCATTTTCAAGGCTCTAATTTTTGGCACGAGGCGAACATTGAAAATAGTTAACATGTGAAGTTATAAATCACGGTCATTTTATTTTATTATTTTGTTCCAAACGCTTCACAAAGTAGGGCTCATTGAAGGCAAATTAATATCGCGAGTCAGTCTCATTTTTATGGAGGGATTTTCCTTTTGAAAGCATTAACGTAAAGCTGCTATTCTCAATAGCTTTATATTAAGAATGGATCAAATGTCTCTGTGTGATGTTAAAGGTGCAGCTCGTAAAGAGAAAACCTACAGAGAATTATCACCTCCTCACCTCTACGGGGCATTTTAACATCTTTCAGCTAATTATTTTGGTTTTACAGCTCGCAACTTTACTGGTTTGGTTCAGTCTCACTGCTGTCATCAGCGTTGTTTCCAGATGCAGCAGGCAGCTGTTCTCAGCTCAACGTCCGCTACTTTCCAAGCACCAAACGGGAGATGAAGTTAGCGGCTAGCTGGTGAACATAGTGGAGCATTTAGCAGATAAACAGCAAAATATTTCTCTCAGGAGTTAGTAGAAACCAAAAACAGAGCCAAAAGAAGAGTAAATATTTGACTTAGATTCATCAGGTGAACACAGACACAACTCCAAATGGATGACAATGTTGTTCTGTAACTGCTGAATGTGTACATAGGCAACTGTTTGCTAGTTACCTTAAAAGGCTATAATATGTCAGTGTTGTGTTAACAGCCTGTTTCAGCTGCATTTTTGATACGTTCTGTGTCAATGAAAGTTTCAAAAATACAAAAGTATTGAACGAAGCAGGCTTAACTACGCTGGAAAGCAGAACTTGGGGGGGGGGGGGGGGGGGGGGAATGAAAGAAAATGTGATTAATTAATCAACATAAATATAAATCATGTTTGTCATTCATCAAGAAAAGATTCTCTGCTTCCAGCTTCTCAAGTGGGAGGATTTGCTGGTTTTCTGTGTTTCATATCGTTGTAAATTGAATATATTCGGGTTTTGGATTGTTGGTCGAACAAAACAAAAAGTCGTCTGGGCTCTTGGGCTGTGGGAACTTGTGATATTTTTCACTAATATCTCACATTTTACAGACAAAACAATTGACCAATTAATCAGTTGATAGTGGAAAAACAATCTAGGCTCCGTGTTACGTACTCTGGAGGACACGGCTCAGTGTTGCAGTCTCTCTGGTTCTCTGGAGGTCTGCTGTCTGTGTCACAGTAGTTGTTCTGGACCACCGAGTTGTCATCCAGCCTTTTACACACCACCTCCTGCTTCTGGGAACCTAGCAGGGGAGAAAAAAAGACCCGATCAATAAGGCAGCACCAAGCTCAGCTGATCTCGCACATTTAAACCCCTTCAGAAACATGGAGGCTGGCCGTCGTGTCGAGCGGAGATGGTATCGCTTTCAGTCTGTAGTAAATCCAGACATGTAAATTCCTGATTCTTTGCAGGATATCTTGGCAAATCACTTTTACAGAGCAGAAAGCTCTTTACTTTGGCTTCTAATGGACAGAGTGAGGGCTACCGTATCGGTGTCACCTCCCACTGTGTGTGTGTGTGTGTGTGTGTGTGTGTGTGTGTGTGTGTGTGTGTGTGTGTGTGTGTGTGTGTGTGTGTGTGTGTGTGTGTGTGTGTGTGTGTGTGTGTGTGTGTGTGTGCCATACCAACTCAGAAAGGGTCTGTTTGGGCCCTCGTGGGACATTTCCCACAGCAGACTTGTCTGGCAGATGTAATGAGATATGGTGTGTGTGTGTGTGTGTGTGTGTGTGTGTGTGTGTGTGTGTGTGTGTGTGTGTGTGTGTGTGTGTGTGTGTGTGTGTGTGTGTGTGTGTATGTAAAGTATAGAAAATCTACCCATCTGTGCAACAACACAGAAGTGAAATACAGTTTGGAGGAACATTGCAAAGCATGGGGTAGAAGAGTTTTGGTTGTAAGGCTGTCAGAAGGTGTTTTTCATAGATTTTATTACTGTGGTGATATATTAAACAACGCTTCATGATTAGCCGAGCTAGCTGTATCGAATGGGTGTGTGATTAAATAACATTTTACTGATTTAAAGCCCGGCGCGTTCAGAGACTCGAATTAGATCATTTGAATCAACAATGCAAAGGCATGTTTACAGCACTGGAAGGAGCATGTGTGCTTCCCCTTCTGTGGAACAGCTTCAAACTTCTGCTCCGGACTTGGAAATCCTTCCTCAGAAAAACCCACATGCTTATTCAGTCATGCTTTTACAAAATATTACAAACCCGTCCAGGCCACACTTGACAACTGGGAAGAAACACTATTTATTGTTACATGAAACCCATTGCTTTTGGGCTAAAAAGTTTGGTTTAGTCATTCTTGAGGCCATGGTCAACATTTCACTGCGGTTTCAGATTTTGAATGTTTTGACTTTGTAGGACAAGCGCTCTGGAAGAGTGGCCGTATCTGTGTGCAGCGCTGGTAAACCAGGAGCTATGCAGAGCAGCTCATTCACAGAAATTACACCATATTCATTACTCTGGCTCAAAAATGGAAAATAAACATATTGAATTTATTAGAGGGCTGAATCTCCAGCTATAAAGTAATGATTTTGGAAAGCCATCGCAAATTATGATACTGGTTTTCCACACACTGCTCTTCAGCATTTGTGTAATTATTGGTTGGGCAAGATTTACAGAATGACACACACACACACAAGTCTTAAATATTTGAGAAAGGTTAGAAATATTCAAAAAGAATTTAAACACCCACAGCGTGTTATGCTATTCAACACCAAAATGCTTGGAGTGCTCTTTTGCAAAAGTCAACTGGCCACTGGAGCTCAGCAGAAGGTCGACACAGAGAAGACGCCATTCTTCTCTCACAGAAAAATAAACTTTAGAGAAAACTTGTACAGCAGTTTTATAAAATCAGTGTTTATGAAGCGATTTACACACAATAAAAGACATTCTGTATGTTTTGTGACTGACGGTTACAGCTATAGTGCGTAGTTTCTGTCTCCCCCATTAAGAATTCTAAGTAATGACAACAAAACTGTCGTTGCATCCACATGACGCAAGCCTTTGGTGATCGTGCACCACCCCCACCCCTCCTCCACGCAGTTGCTACATAGCCAAGCATGACACGGAGGATTGACAAACATGATGGACTAATTATCTTCTGTGGAGTTTCTGCACGCGAAAGTCGCCGGACGACACCAATTTCTAAACATAGCGATATACTGAGAAATCCAGAGAGAGTTGTGTGGAGCTGAAAGTCTTAATTAGCTTTGTAGCAACTCATTTGGCGATGGGTTGAATGTAACGGACGTTCATTGATATCAAAAATGTACGCACTAAAACTTTAAAAGATAAAACGTTAGAATTGATTAAAAAAATCTATTTAAAATCATGTAACAATGTTACAATTTGAGCGTTTCTGTATTTGAAACCTGACATGAGTAAAGGGAGTTAGTTGAATTTAGTGAAGAACAAATTAATGCATTAAAGATCAAAACACCAGATCTGTGTGGAGCAATGAGGACATCGTAACGTTCTTCGAAGGAATACATGAAACAAACATTATTTTCATTTGTTTGAGGCTTTGACTGCCGCACTTTCAATTACATCATCTTGTTGCGCTATATTCTTCTGCAGAGGTCTAATGGCATTTGACTTGAGAATTGGCACCACCAACGCCTAATATTTACTGTGGATGGAAATGCAGATTCATCTGCATTTTCTGTTGCTGATTTTATGGAAATTCTGTGAAGATTTTCACCTAATTTGGATGAAAACTTAACTTTAGTTCCCAGCCGAAGAAAACACAACTGCATAAACATTTTAACCTTTGTGTGAAAAGTTAAACTGGACACCCGGAGGTTCTTCGCTACAGGTTTCACATTGGAAAGACTGTTTTCTGTGGCCATTGAAATTCCAGATGACCAGAGAGGAAAGTTACCACATTTAAGGCTTGCCGTGCTGACTCACCTCCAGCACAGGTAGCCGAGCATTCAGACCAGGGCAGGTGGTGCCAGGAGAAGCCCACCTCATTGTCACCACTTCCTGTGCGCTGGATGGGCACGTTGAACTTATAGCGTATTCCCAGGTTCTGCTCCTGAAGGAGGACCTGCAGAGGAAGCAGCAAACAGAAGGTGAGGACACAAAAAAAGAGACATTCAGTCAAATGTCTGTATTTAAAACAAACTATAAACAATCAGGTGAGAACTGTGTGGGTTTGTGACTGCAAGCCGTCCCTTTCACATCACACATAGTCATTTCATCCATTGTAAAAAATATTGATTATAACAGCTTTAAATGAAGTTTGAATAGTCCAGATCACTGAGGCTCTGGTAGGTTTATATTAGTCTGCTGGATGCAGAGGGAGCCTGAGGGAGTCAGGCTTTGCAAGCCACAAAGAAATGGCTAGTGGTCGAGTGGCCGGTTGTTCGTCTATTCCAGTGGTGCTGTGTGGTCTGGTATTTTCAGCATTCATGTCAAGGCAGAAACCACAGAGTATTACGACAAGAAAATGCTCAGTTGCCTCACATTAACACACAAACATGCAGAGAGACTAAAAGTACTTAACATGAACAAGCATCTCAGCAACACAGATGCTCTCCACAGGTTTTTTTTTTCTATATCCACATAAAAATAGCTTTTAACCCCAAAACCGCTGGCTGACAGTCAGCTAAGGTTAGCAACCAGATGTTGAGTTTAAGTGGACCAACAGCAAACATACAGCATGATATGCACAGGACTTACTATGGAGTTGCAAAGTGAGAGAAGTTATTTTGGGTGTCCCAAGTTTCCGAAATTTAAAGTCTGATTCATTTTCTGCATGCCATGACAAATTGATGAAAGTTGAAATAGTTCGACCTATATTATCTTGAAAGTGGCTATAATCAATATTTTTCATAATAAAAATGTAAGGAATGACAATGTGAAAACAATGCCAAAAGTGTCTGTCGTAACGACAGAGAATTATCCCTCGGCTTTACAGAGCTTTATAGTGAGTTTCAGCTCATTGTTTTTACTGTTCTGGTTCACTCTCACCGCTCTCATAATGTTATCTCAAAGCAGACAGACACAGTTAGAGAATATGGTCAACATAGAGGAGCATTCAGCAGCGAAAGAGACAGATATTTCCCTCATGAGTTGGTAGAGACCAAAAACAGAGCTAAAAATGAGAGAGAACATTGGACTTACATTCACAAATAAGGACACAAAACATGACTCCAACTGAACCATCATGTTGCTCTGTGACTGCTGGATGTGTAAACAAGCAGCTGTTTGTTATATCAATGTAAAAGGTGGGTTATTGCAGGTTTAAATTGTCCAGGAGACTCCTGTGTTTCTAAGTTGAGGATTATTAAGGATTTTGTTAAAAGAAAACTTTCAAATAGGAATGCAGTAGGGGAAAATACTTCCAAGACAAGCTGGTTCTTCCACTGTGCAACTCTATGGCAATTTCAAAATAAACTGTGTGATTTTGCATGGTATGCAATAAAATATTACCATGACAATCAGGTTTTCAGTGGTAGCACCCAGCGCCTCTAAAGACTCCGGTTCATCAGTTGGTCTCTTGTAGTGGAAGGCCGTCCCTGCGATGTCAAACTTCCTGGGCCAGTCGATGGTCCATGCTCCGTTGATGTAATAATCATCCACTTCAGATTTCAGAGCTAGGTAATCACACAAAGAGAGAAATACTTTCAGAAAGATGGAATCCAAAGCACAGAGGAACAGTAGCCGAGACAACAGGTGGAGGCAATCATTTGGTCTGATGTCATTGCTGTCGTTCATCTACATCATCATCATCATCACTTTCTGCTTCCCTGATGTCAACTTTCTGAGTAGAAACACACACACACACACACACACACACACACACACACACACACTGTAAATGCAGACTTTCACGTGCACTGACATGTACATACGTCTAAATTAGGAAGAGAAAGAAAACACACTTCAGGTGAAAGCCTGGACGAATCTCATGAATACCACTCTGTCTGGTTGTCAAAACAAAAGCTGGTCTCCAAGCACAACAGATCTGAAAATATCCACTTTCTCTGCGTGGAAATGGGGCCAAATTCAGGAGAAACAATCTAACCACTCGCTATTCTGTCTCTCTGGCTCGTGCGCTGCAGATTCCCCTCTCTTCCCTCCCTCAAACAATAGTTTACTCCTCTTTAAAATATGAAAATCCTCTTCTCAATAAATTCATTTTCAGCACATCTGGCACTGATTGCGAGCATTGTGATTTTGAACAGTGCAGTTTACACAAGTCACCACAGGCATCCAACTCTCAATTTTTAAACTGTGTCACTTGGTTTTTGCTTTAATAGTTAACAGTTAAAAATTGCAAACTTTGCTGACCCAGATCTCCAGGACTCAGATAATGCTGCAAAAGAAAAATATTATCTTTATCACTGGGGTCACAGATGAAATTCATAACAAAGTTACAGATTGCTTGGAACGGTAAAAGTAGTCCAACACAATAGCCAAAATTGCAGTCTTTAAACTTTGATATATAGACATCATATCCGCCATAATCCTTGTGGACCAGGCAGCTGTCACCACGGCCCTATAAATCTGATGCAGCTCTCTGGTTCAAAGTGTAACTTAAGCCCTCCATCAACACCATCCGATATAAATTCAACACGCTGTCACATATCTTTCTCTTGTTAATGAAAAGGCACAGAACGAGCTTAATTGAATCCGGTTGTTTGATTGTTTTGCGTCCGAAGCTGCCAGTGTTGCAAATGGTTTTTGTTTAGTCTGGAACAGAGCGGATGAGTCTGGTGCCAAGAGAGCCATCACGCGTGTTAGGATTGAGCGAGTTTTAACAGACTCTACAAGACTTTTACGGCTTGACATTAGGAGATTTAACGATGGCATCTTCTAATTTGCTCTTGACAAAGATGCAAGGAAATCCCTGGAAATGTGGTTGACACAGAACTGAACAGATAATATGAAACAGCTTCATGTCGCAAATTGCTAATTCGCCCCACTGTAGTGAGCTGCAGGGTCGACTGAGATTGATGGATTGATAGTGAAACAAGACTGGAGAGTCCACAGCAACACTCTCTCTATGAGGCTGTAGTTAGACACAGCGTTGCTTTGAGCTGAATGCATGTAATGGTTACCATGTTCACCACCAGTCTAGAGTACAGCTGTTGTTAGTTTTGCAGGTATCTGGTCATTAACCAAAGTGGATAATCATCCTCAGGGGAACATGAAAGTCTGAACCAAATTTCATGGCGACATTGCATTTAAAACCACAAATGTCAACCGTGTCGTGGTGCTAGATGGAACGCCAGGGGATCAACAAAGTCATTAGGATTCATCCTCTGGGGAACATTATTATCTGTACCAAATTTAAGGGCAATCTGTCTGATAGTTGTTGATATATTTAATTAAAAAACAAACATGTCTACCTCATGGTGGCGCTAGAGGAAAAGTCAAAGGATAAACAAAGTCAGTGTGCTTCATCCTCTGGGGAACATGAATCTTTACAAAATTTCATGGCAATCTATCAAGTAGATGTTGAGATCTTTCACTGGATAACTAATATTTCTGCCCTGCTGATGGTGCTTGAGGAAATATCAGGGGATCATCATCATTAGAATTCATCCTCTGGGGAACTTTTAATGGCCATCCATATAGTTGTTGAGCTATTTAACTAAAAACAACTAATATTTCAACCTCATGGTGATGCTAGACGAAAAGTCAAGGGATCACCAAAGTCAGTGAGCTTCATCCACTGGGGAACACGAATGTCTGTACAAAATATCACAGCAATTCATGATATAGTTGTAGAGCTATTTCAGCCTGGACCAAAGAGGTGGGTAGAGCCATGCTGCTAGTCATGGCTAAGCAACAATAAAGCTCACAAAAGTACATATTAGTCTAATTCTAAATGTGACGCAACTTACCAATGTAATTCTTCGACATGGCAACTTCTTTGATCTCGACGTGAACGGATCCTTTTGGGATCTGAACCACCTCCATGTAGCCTGGAGGACAAGGACAGGGATCGTAAAGGTGGTATTTCTCCCACTCAAACTCAAAGGGAGTACATATAGAATGTAATTCCAAATCACCCAAAAAGGACAAAGCAGGAGGACAAAACAATCCCCTACGTTATTATTATTATTATTATTTTTTTACAGTCACACACATGTGGACACACAGTATTTTCAGAGGGTTTACTAGCCATACCATAGAAGGAGAAATATGTTTTCTCTCTCTCCTGCTCTCTATAGACAACCTCAGGCTGAAGCCAACACCAAGTCCCAATCTCTACTCCTGATTTCTTCACTCCATGATGTAATTAATGAGGAAAATATCATGTTTTGTTGTATATTCTGACAACATTTTTCTAAATAAAGAAAAACATATGCTCTGTTCGGCTGGTGACAAAGACGAAAAAAGGCACATTTCCATGAAAGAGTATCTTCCTGGCTTTTGGGGATGTTTTGGACAAAAGCTGCTTTGCCAAAAGGGCGGTGGCTGAGTTACTTTGCTTTCCTCACGATCATCTCTGGTGACTTTAAAGGGATAGTTCGGATCTTTTTCAAGTGTGGTTGCATGAGCTACTTCTCCATAGTCAGTGTGTTAGCTATAGAAGATGGCGGTCGGCACGCCCCCAGTTTGGAGAAGCAGGCAGGACTAGCGACACAGAAGCTAAGCAATGTCCTGCTGTCCAGACTCCTTTCACAAAAACAGAAACTGTACCTCACAGAACACGGGAGTTGCTGCTCTACCACCGCTTCGATCGGATCATTTTTGTTACAGCGTGACTTTGGTAAATACTTACTCTTTACGAAACCCGAGGGGACAGAATATCTCAGTCTCTCATCCTAAAAACAACATGCCTGGAGTGGGATATGTTTTACCTCCTCTGGGTAGAGACTCATTGAAGAGTCCCTCGGTTGCCTCGCAGGTGCTGCCATCCCCTCCACACACACGGCATCGATCTTCTTTAGCGTCAGAGCTCAGGATGTTGTCGCAGCCCACATGCTTTGAAGTCAGAGAAAGAGAGGGAGCATTGTTTTAATCAGAGACTGGGAAATGGTTTCCGGATTTAGAGTTCATTACAAATCTCCTAAAGTCAGATTTCAGAGCACAGGCTTCATGGTCTTCCACATTTTGGGTTTCCTGCTGAGAGTTACTGTAGATGAGAATGCCTGTCTGATAAATACAAAGACAGGTAGCTTAGTTTAACATAAAGACTGAAAACGTGTTTGTTTAATGATGGTCACACAACAAACGAATTTATATAAAAAAAAAAAAAGACTGAAAACGCTAATCACTAATTAGCACGTTATATAACACCAAATGTGTATTAATCTGTAGCTGAAAATAGTCCCCAACCAATGCACTATTTACTACAGTTTGAGTACATACAGTGCCCAGCTGATTTAAGATGATCTGTTTTTTTTAAAGAAACTGTATATCTGTGAACTGTTTTCAAAGGTTTACATCTTCAGTAGGAACCAGTGGACTTGGGGCTGACTAACACTTTTGTTGATTTTGTTTTTTTTTCATCCATTCGTAGACAATAAGAAGAAAAAAAAGAATAAAGTCAGACTGATCCTCTCACAACACTGATACAAGCAATTACAGCTGTAACTTGGCAGTGATTTACATGTAAAACATATGAGCACTCATAAAAAATGATGGTGTTTAAACTAGCCAACGTAACAGATAAAAAGTTGTTGACTTCATATAAATTTTAACACGCAGGCCGTATGGAGCCCATTAAATCTTTTATCTGTGCTCAGTTTGTAATGATTGCTTCACCACTATTTGATTAGTCATGCCTTGGAGCTTTAAAGATGGAACAGCGGTATTCTGATTGAAGGTAAGAGCCGTGTTTCATTATTTTTCAGGCCCACAGTCTGTTTTAAGGTCTACTGTGATATATTTGCAAAGGAATCAAGTTTAATTTGTATATTTTTAATACATTTGACATCAAAAGGTCTAGAAATATACTTACGTAAATGTGTGTAGAGTACTCTTATTTCATTGTGCTCTCTGTGTAAAATCTGTGTACAGTCTTTTTATTGTCCTTTAATAATTTGTCTGTATGTACTATGTTTAACAACATGTGCACTTTAATTATCCTTCCTCTTCAAATTATTTTGCACGTAACATTTACAGATATTTATTAAATTAAATAGTTTTTATTCTTGGCAAGTTAGCAGAGCAGTAAATACTTGGTTTTTCTTCCATTGAGGTCATTTTTTTAGGGCACTATATCAGAGCTTATTAATTATTTATTATTCAATATGAATCTATTCTGTCAATCTATTCTGATTCAATCATTAACTCAAATTTAAATGCAAAAAAATTATCTTGTTGCAGCTTCTCCAGTGTGAAACTTTGTGCGTTTTCTCTGTTTTATGTCATCGCAAATAGAATTTCTTTGGGTGTTAAACATTTGGTCGAACAAAAGCAGGACATTTTCACCATTTCTAACATTTTATGGACAATTCAATCGAGTAAATACCCGATTATAACATACATTTCAGTAAAATAGCAGATAGTAGTATACTGTATATATATATATATATATATATACACTTCTCCTTTAGATCTCCCAGCTTTTTTGACTCTGTGTCACTACCTCTCCTCTAACTCTCTCTCTCTCTCTCTCTCTCTCTCTCTCTCTCTCTCTCTCTCTCTCCCTCTCTCTCTCCCTCTCTCCAACACCTGTAAACAGCATCGCAGCTTTTGAGTTTTTCTGAAAGCTTTCCAAGCAGACAGTGTTCTAGAGATTTATCACAGTGTGGCAGTGAACCCAGAGAGCCAGCCTCTAAAATAAAAACGACTATGCTGGATCCAGACTGGAAATAAACCTGCATTGCTCCTTTGGTGGGGAATATTCCACCTCTTAACCCGCTAAAACACGCGCCATGTTGTGTTTTTGTATTAAAATCAGAGTAATGTTGTTGGCACAGACGTTGCATCTTCATGCCAAACAGGATTCAAATGGTACGGTCAGATGGAAGTCAAAGCAAATACTTAAAGCGAGGAACCAAAAAGTTATTTCAGCTGCATCTCAGAAAACCCTCATCTCCACACAAAAATGATTTATGCTCATGAAAACAAAGACAGCACTAACTGCCAACTCACTTTCAATACAATGTTATTAAATCAGCAATTTTCAAATATATATATATATATATAATCATTATTCAATCACAACAATGATGTCTGTTTTATTTATCACAAAACAATCCTGGTCGAGGCTGCAGAGCCGTGATAAGAGTCAGAGAGAGCAATGCCAGTCATCCAATCACAATCAGCAACTCAAAGGCCTGATTGTTCTTGCACAATCGCTTTTGTACTTTGGCAGTCGTGTTTACACAATCAGTAATCTGGTAAACTGTGCTGTCCAAGATAAAAACCTGGCATGGAGACTGAGGAAACTCTTGCAAGGCCAGTTAATGTAAAGCTAACAGTCACAAACAATCACAAGAGCCCACTGAGGATAATGTCATAGTGCGGTGTGTAATTATATTATCACAGGGGCAGGAGATGCATGAGGTTTTTATTGCGTCTGACATGCATTTCACATGCAAATCAATCCACAATTATATTGGATTTCATTTGGCACAGTGCCAGTTACTGCATCAGCATGTCATTACATGTTTGACTGCTTTGCTCCAATCAAACAGGATTGATCACATATTTATACCTGGAAATAATGAATTCCTACAGTAGAATATGTTTTTGGTGGCTTTTATTTATATTCATTGTTCTTTTCTTCTTTTTTTTTTTATTTGGAAATGTCATTTTATTCAATGTTTAGGGAGATAAGACAAAATAAAACTCCTTGAATGAAAAGTTGTGAATATATAATTAAAACAGACCGTGAACTTTAACTTTGAGAAAAACATCTCAACTCAAGGTTCCTCTTACTAGCTTCCTCCAGACCTTTCAACATCTTACAGTCGTTCCAAAAAGCCAGTAAGTGGACCTTGAGTTAAGCTTTTCTTGTCAAAAAGAATCTAAAGTTTACTATTACTGATTTTCAGCCATGTTTCAAGTCATATTTTATGAACCAAACCTGAGTTTATAGCCATTTTGCAGCGCGGTGTTGGCAGCGCGGTACCTAAAGGAAAACTATGGTTTATTACAGTGAAACTTTTGTTTTGGAGATACAGTCATCAGTTATACTAAAATAAAAAAAATAAAACCAGAGTTGTAATAAGCTTTAGTCATCCTTTAAGATCTCAATAAAAAGACAATAAAAAAAAAGAAATGTGCAAGTCTTTGATCTTTTGAATTCAGGCTTTCAAAAGGACAAAGTACTGTTCCCTTACCCTACACTCTCCATTGATGCAAATGTCCAGAGAGTCCGCCTGACATCGGGTGCCATCTATGACTGCAGGAGAACGCTCTGTGTAGAAGTTATAGCCCTCTGCCAAGCAGTTCAGCGCACAGGGCTTAACACCACCTGGGTTACACAGAGTTCACACAGACAAGAGCACACGGTTATCTAGAGTTCAGCCTGCACACAGAAAACAGACAACATGACCTGAACGCTAGTAGAACAAACTCAGAGATAAACGATAAACAACACACAGAAAACCAGAAAACACTGGCACTGTTGAAGCCAGCTCTGGGATCTCCTTTCGACTTGTTGACAATAATAACAATGTGGAGGAAAGTCAGCGGCGCTCGGATCTAAAACCGCCGAGCCTGACGTCACTGTAACACTGACACCGACCGAGACAGCGCCGACTGCCAACAACAATTACACTGACATCAACACGCAGGTTATCTGCTGTTTATACATGACGGCTCGCAGCCCACCGAGCGCCGTACATCAGGAGGTGATGGATTTGACAAAACAGACCGCTGTGATAAAAGACATCTATCTTAAGCTCTTCCATCTCTGATAGAAAATAAAAAGCCGTGTTTACATGCTTCAAACTTGTATCACTTTTTCTTGTGTTTTTAGTGAAGGATTCCATGATCATCATCAAGGAGAAAACTTAGGCGGGGGGGGGGGGGATGACACAAAGTATGTAGGCCTACACTTAAACTCCTGCCAATAACTGAAAGTACAATAGCACCCATTCTGGCTTAGTCCAAAGAATGAGCCTTTCTTCTGGGAGATCGTTGACATGAAGTGTGTCAGGACTGTCAAAAATGTGAAATCTCCCAGGTTGAACAATCCAGAAGCTAGGGGTCTTCAAACACAGCACAGTGCACAGGAATCTGAAGAATTCTCTTCCAATCAAAGAGACCTTCCCACTGTTGGTGTTAACTGGGTACACAAGACAGGCCGGCCTGCAGACTGTCATTTGTGACGCAAAAAGGATGACAGGAAGATTTCACAGCTCAGGTTAGAAAAAAAGTAGAGATTAGATGTATGAAATATTCTGCTGCCTGTCGCATCAGTTCTACCTAAAGGACCTAGGGATAACGTAAATGTTCATTAAGTGAGGATTGTGAGGATTTATGCATACAACTCATATTTTCAGGGGGTTCAATAGATTTGCAAACAGCTGGTGCAACTCAGTCCTGAACTCACCCCCAGTGTAAGGCTTCCAGTTGTAGTACTTCCCACGGAAAGGCATGTTGTCAAAGTCGCCGCACTGCTTCTCTCGGAAATCACGAGATCCTGCAGGACAGGCCTGCAGAAACATATCGAAAGAGTACAGTTTGTATGTAATTTGTGATGCTTGAAGGACCATACCAGTTCCAGTGTCAAGTATACTTTACATTCCTGCTAACCATTTAATTAATTTCCATACAATATGAAAATGTATTAAAAGACTCTTGAAACTTGCTTGAGTTATCCACCTACAGCAGATAAGATAGAAAGACTGACTTGGAATATGGATAAAATGGAAAATATGTTCGTTGGACTACTGAACCAACCAACCAGCGTTTGCCTCTCTTACCTTTTCTTTTTGTTGCATGCTTAACCAATCACGGATAATCACACAGAAATGATGTAGCGCTGCATAAAAGACTTGCTCCCCATAATGTTTAATGTTTATGATATAAACGTCACGGTGGCTGGAAGCTGTTGCTGTTTTCTTTTGTTGTTATTGACATAAACATTATTTTCTATCAGAATTTAAGTATTAAAAACTGTTGCAGAGTGAAGCAATACAGACGTTTCAAATCAATTTGCTATTAAACTGCCAGCATTACCAAGCAGCGCTTATGTAACTTTGACAACATGGACTTGATGTTTACTGTGATGGATTACACAACTCGAACAAGTTTTAAGAGTTTGCCAATTGATTTTCATTATGGAGGAAATTAATGGAAACCGATGGATAACTGGAACGATCGGGACAAAAACACCCATAAATCTAGAAATCTGTTGCATGCATTTTTAAAAATGTCAGAAAAAAGTACATGATTTGTAACAAAGGAGCTAAAACTTGCAAGCAGCACGCGGGCTAGCATGACCATCATCTGCAAGGACTATTTCTTCATTCTGGGAAGTGTTTATTTACATAGACAGCATCATTATTAACAACTGGACAAAGACTGCATAAGATGTCCCATTTAATTTTCGGACACTGAAACAGACTTGCTTCTTGGAACTCCGAATTGAGAACGGTGTCTTTTGCATTGGGAGGGTTTTTGCTTTGTTTTCATGAGTGAATGTTGCTCCAGTAAGAGAGGGTGAGAAAAAAAGTGTAAAGAAACACTTTATTGGTGTGAAAAGGTCCTTAGAACCCCCAAAAACACTTTCCCCCAGGACAAATAAAAGCTCTTGGGTCAAAGCTGTATTTCACATGCTGAAAGTGTTCCCCGTCGGAGCCGACCACGGGGAAGGCTGAGCCACTTTGATTAACACTCAAGTGTTTTGCCAATATGGCAGCTTTAAACTTGCACAGCAAACATGCAGATTTAGTCAGAAGAGACAGAATAATATTATTAACTGTGTTGAAATGACAACACAGGGCCAAATTAGATTGACAAGTTTCCCAACACGTGTTTCTTCAAGGATCACCATTATCGATTAACCTGTTGATTATGTTTTGATTAATAGTATAGATGAATCATTTTTTTCTATTAAATGTCAGAAAATAGTTAATAATCACAAAGATCACCTAAAGCCAAACGTGACGTCTTACAACAGCAGACCAAAACCCAAAGAGAAAAGCAGCAAGTCGTGCAGTGGAGCAATGTTTGTTGTTTAAAGGCAGAAAAGGCAGTCCCTCCCCGAGTTGGTCAAAAAAGTGCCTCGGGACACACCGAAGAGATGCCGACTTGAGTGTACGTTCTGCCCGTGCGCGAGACGTAATACGTCTCCATAACATCAGGTGGCGCTAATCTGTATTATCGTCCAAAAAATGAAAACCGGCAGCTGATTGGACGAACGCGTCACGTAGGTTTGGCTGCTCCCGGATTTTACAACCGAGCATAATGGCGGCTTCGTTCAGAATACGATCTCGTATTTTACGAAGATAGTTCACCGAAACGTTTTTCTGAAAACATTTTAAGCGAGAAATAGGCCGTGCAGTTGCTGAATCTGTCTTCATTTCAGATCGACAAAGGTCAGTTTAAAAGATTTTTGGCCGATTTTGAGAGGCGTTAAGTCACGCTCATCCTGCACGTCATTTCCGGGTTAGCGCTCCACCAATCAGATTGGCCATTGAGTCCGACTGCCAGCCTTTCCGATTCAACATGTCAAATCGGCCCAAATGAACGCAGACGGCTCTTCCGACTGACGACGGCACGGAACACACCGAACAGACTCGAGTCTCCGACCTCGACAGACTGTCCGACGGCCAGTAATCGGCTTGGTGTGTCAGGGCCTTAAGACAACTAATTGCTGTAGTATAATACTAACTTGCTGGAGTGTCCCTTTAATGTCAACTATAAGCTGCATATCTGACCGTGTCCAAGGCTAATGGGCTTGCACTCAAACAGAAAAGTGATTCCATTTTCAATAGCTTCTGCATGAAGCCTTATGCTAATGGGGGCAGCTTTACAATATAAAGTAACCTCCCACAGGACGGACGTAGTAGCAACAGGAACGGAAAGGGAGGCACCCATTAACAAATAATATGTGACCGCTGATCAATGTGATAATAGCATCAATTTATGCATGTAAGTGTGTGTGAGTATTTGTCATTGTATCTACATCTGCATCCACACACACACACACACACACACACACACACACACACACACACACACACACTTCCCTAGACAAGATGTGGTCAGTGTGATGAAATAGCGGTTGGGGATGTTGTTTGTTTTCCAAAGAAAATACTCAGTGCTTGCTCTGAGCTGTTATTTTTAAGACTTGCGGTTAAATGTCCACCAGGGCCCTAACTATTTCAATTTTCACCTTCTGAAAAAAAGCCCACCTAGAAATAGTTGAACAGAGATCTCAACTTGCAGCCATGTTAAATATTTGTTTAAAGTTTTGCTCCAGACCTAAAAAGAAAAAAAGAAAAAGCTCTGTGAATTGCTTTTCATAAAATACGCTCTGAAACTGTCATCAGCGTTGGCTCAAGTCAAATGTCACAAACAATATGTGAGAATATTAAGTAACAAGGAGATGAGTGAACCCAAACGTTACAGGGGAATATTGATTCACTGCCTGTGAGTTTTTATCATCATCTGTCCTGTGTTCCAGGAAGAAAACATGTCAGAAAACTGAAAGGAACAGTTGTGATGTTTTAAAGTGGGTTTGTATGAGGTACTTATCCATAGTCAGTGTGAAATGAATATGAGAGTTGGTGGTCTGCCGCTGCCTCTATCACTCCCATGTTCTGCGAGTTGAAATTACTGTTTTGGTCAAAGGAGTCTGGTGGCTTTGACGATATAACCGCTTCAGTTCCCTGTCGTACAGGGCTGTCTGAAAGCAAGGTAAAGCGGGGAAAATAACTATAGCAAACACTTAAACTGATATTTTTAGGTGTCTAAAATCTGCAGCCAACATCCACAGCCGTACATTGCATATCTTCCGTGTCGGTATTGCTGCCTGCTTCTCCAAACTGGGGGCGTGCCGACAGCCATCTACTGTAGCTAACAAACTGACATACAGCCCCATTTCAAAAAATCTGAACTATCCCAATAAAGGCGGTGTAGTGCTCCTAGCTAAGATGCTCCTTATAAAGCCTTTCTAAAGATAACATGTTCTTCAGGAGAAACATATGGAGATTCAGCAGTCGTGCTGTGACAGGCCATATCTATCCCAGGTCAGGATGCCTCAACTATCTCAGTCCCTTTACAAATCAGAGCAGAGCATCCATCAAGAAGACAGTTTAGTTTACAGGTCACGTGCGTACTTTGCTTTAAATACCAAGCAGACAGAGTGAAACAGGGAGGCAAAGAAATGAAGACACTCACATCGGTGTTACAAGATCTGTAACGTTTCCTCTCTCCGAGACAGTACTTTCCTCCTCCAGACGGGCTGAGAGACACAGGAGAAGGGAATGAGTGGGGAATTGAAGAGTGAGAGGACACACTTCAACACAACAAGCACCATAAATCACAAACTCTTCAAATAAATCATATGCGGTGATTTAAGGGGCTACATTTTGGTGAATACGGGTCTTAAAACAGGCTTAAAAAAACCTCTCTGCCGGACGACAAAGTGTGTTTGTGTGTCTTTGCTGAGAACGTGTGCCAATGATTCATTCATGAAATTCAAGCTGCTCTAAGAGCTCTTAAGTGTGACATGACATTTAGATTTGGGAGAGAGACTCAAGTCTGTAACCTTAGAACGAGTCACTTTACTACATCTGTGAAAGTCAGGTTTGTTTTTCTTCTCTTATCATCTCTATCCTTCTTCTCACCTTCATTAGCCTCCCTTTCCTCCACGTCTATTTCCACTTCATTTACAAAAGTGAGACACGCTCTGTAATGAATGTGTTAGAGGCTAGTCTGGCTGTGTTTTCTCTGCCTTCCTCTTCTTTGCGCCGATGCCTGAGCGGCAGCGATCACCTTACACAGGTGTTCCACATTATGCCGGTGCTTTCTCCTCTTCCCCCTTCGTTCCCCCTTTTTTTCCCTTTCCCTCCGGTTCACCCTGGCTCTTTCACGTGTCTTCCCATGACGTGTCTGACGTAATATCTAGCTTCCAAAAACAAAGGAATGCGACGATGGAAGAAGGATAAAGATCCCTAAACGTCTACTTGTCAGACAACAGATGCAGTGGACAATGATTTGGTCTTGTGAGGACACACGAGAGGCCTTGAAACAAAACTACATAGCCCTATAATCTGCAGAAGAGAGTGGGCTGTGTCTTAACTGATTGCACATGCTACATCAGTCCATCTCAAAAAGCATGAGACCATACCTCTGTTCTTAGTTACATTAGAAGACAGTGCTGTCCAACCTTGAATGAACCCTTTTCTGGTGATTTTATGTCTGTGTTTATACAGCGAGACTAGAAGAAGTAACATAGACTTCCTACTCGCTACTGCTTCACTTAGTCTGGTTCACGGTGGCTAATATTGGCAATCTTTAGGTAAATATTTCAGCGTTAAAGACGTTACTGAGTCACTTCACTGACTTTATGACTCATCTTTACTTGTGCTACTGTTGCAGTCTATGTTAGAGTCTTTGCATTTAGAATTGGTTTATAAGGTGGCCGGGTTGGTTCAGTGGGTAGAGCAGGTGCACATATACTGAGAGGCTTATGCCTCGACGCGGAGGTCCAAGGTTCAAATCTGACCTGTGACAATTTCCTGCATGTCTTCCTCCTCTCTCACCTACCTGTCCTAGCAATTAAAGGCAGAAAAGCCCCAAAAAAAGAATTGTTTTATAGGGGCGCCTGGTTGAGCATGCGCTCCATGTACAGAGGCTCAGTCCTTGTCACAGCGGCCGCGGGTTCGGTTCCAACCTGCGGCCCTTTGCTGCATGTATTCCCCCTCTCTCTCCCACTTTCCTTACTTAATCTGTCCTATCAATAAAGGCAATAATAGCCCAAAAAAACATGTAATTCTAAAACAGGTAGGCCGGGATGTTTTTAGCCTAGCTTAACCTAAAGACTGGAAGCAGGATGTAATGATACCATTTGATGGGCTCTTTAAAGCTCTATGTGACAAACTGTGTGTACTGGATCAGGAAACACATGCAGGAAGATTGTTTTTTAAATAATTTCTGTTCATTATAAACAATAAAAGCATCACTTCCTGTTTGGCTTTACAGTTGTGCAACACTGTATTGTCCATTACACTGTCCATATATCAGAATAGGCGGTTGTGACCGGGCATAAGTTATGTGTTATGCTTCGTCACATCCTGTAGGAGTCGGTTTTTAAGAAGTCATAGCATAGAGCTGTAAAGGAAAAACCACTAGCCACTGGCAGGTTTTTTTCCCAAGGAAAGAGGCATTTCTTTGGAAATATTTTACTAATAATTTGCCACTAGCAGAGACTAGCTCTCTCCCACTCAAGTATAACATGCAACCACACAGCATACACATGTGCACACACACAAACACACACCTGTAGGCAGGACCTGGACGTGTGTGTTCAGCTTGCTGTGGCTTACTTTGCCTACTTACGCTGGGCTGTCACAGTGCCTCATGGAGGAGGATACACCGCCCCCACAGGTCCTGCTGCACTCCCCCCACGTAGACCAGGGCCCCCAGCCTCCGTCCACACTCTGAGGCCAGGTACCGAACGCAACACACTCCCCCTGGTAGCACCACTGGAGGAGCAGAAACACAGACAGCAGAGAGAGGGAAACTTCGGTTAACAGGCTGTAGAGTTGAATCATTTATTTACAACAAAAACACTAAGACGCATTAACGATTGTTTTAGAGTCTTCAGTTAAGACTCAGAATACATTTTTTTACAACACAGAATACCTAAGTGTCACTTTTACAGTTTTCCAACAGTCTTGAGCTCACAATAAATCTGTGTACAGTGAAATGTAGACTATACAGAATCTGACTGATGACGTTTTTTGCTTCAATAGCATATTTGCTCTGTCACACTTTAAGAACTTGTGATTACATTACTCAACCTATAATTTTATTTCCACATTATTCCTGTATCTGCAGATGGTGATGGCGCAGTGGATATGGCACGTGCCTTTGGTGTGGAAGATCTGGGTTCGATTCCCACTATGATACATCAACCAAGTGTCCCTGATCAAGACACTTAACCCATAGTTGCTCCAGAGGTGTGTAACCTCTGACACACACATATATATAGCAATTGTAAGTTGCTTTGGATAAAAGCATCAGCTAAATGACATGTAATTTCTCCTCTCTTACCTGTCATTTTACATTTTCTTTTTGCTGTCCTGCTTTTCTCATCGTCGAGGTTATTTGCTGTCAGATGATCGTCTCTATTTAGGTTTAGTTCAACATTTGGGGGATATGTGTTTATTTGCTTGCTTTTCCGAGTTCCAATTGTATGTCTGTCTCATTACAGCGAGACTAAGAAATGTTGAATTCATAAGCAGTTAAAGAAACATTTGCTCACTCAATCCCACACAAGTTAGTCTGGTGTGACTTACTCCTAATTTACAGCGGCTGATGTTAGTGTAAAAACATTGCATCTCATTTAACGCACATTTTAACGTCTTATTTGTTTAACGCACATGTAAATGTTTGTGCTTTTAGGGGGGGATTTATAACTATAAGTTCTTCTTTGGCTAACAACAGTGACAGTGCAAAGTGTCCTGAACTCCTGTCATCACTGTCAGGTAGTCTTGTTGTGACTGTGATACCATCGTGCCCGTACAGAGACCAAAACCTTAATTAATAAGCAACTTCCGATATAGCTGGAGACACTGCGCTGATGTACTGGGCGGATGGATGGATTAATTGGTGTTTTTACATTTCTGTTCATGAACAGAAAAAACAGCCAAGATACATCTTGTAAAGAAGATAGCTTCTGAGTTGGTCGGAAAATGTGTTCTTGTGGCCGGGTTAGCTCAATTGGTAGAGCAGGCGCACATATATGGAGGTGTATGCCTCGACGCAGAAAGTCCAGGGTTCGAGCTCAACCTGAGACGATTTCCTGCATGTCTTCCCCCTCTCTCTCCTTTCACATCTAGCTGTTCCTTCCATTAAAGGCTGAAATGCCCCCCAAAAAATCTTAAAAATGATGTTCTTATAATTCTCTTGAACACATTCTTAACTTAAACCATTATTTTATCAAGGCTTAATTAACAGAACCGTTTCGTAAACTGATTTAGCATGTTTTTGTATCCTTGTTGAATGTTTCTAGAGTACTGTGAGGGATTTTCAGAGGCAGGTGAGGGATCGAAAGCACCATGCTGTGTTGTTCAGGAGTGTTTTAAGCCTCGTGTTAAGCTCATCACAGCTCCAGAGGGAAGAGGGGATCAGAGACGGCCCTCTGTCCCTCCAACTGCATCAGTAAGTTAAGATCAACTAAAGAGAGAGGGGACAATCAAGGGTAAGGGCTACGTTGGGCCAAGGGTGTCGGACTGGGGGTAGAAAGGGCACTACGTACCCAGGGCCCTCATGTGAGGAGGGCCTAAAAGGATGCTTGAATGAATAGCTGTGGATGTGGAGAGGGGCCCATAGAGAATGCCTTTCTACAGGGCCCAGAATTTTGTGCCATGCCCCTGCGTTGGGCCCTCGGAGAGAGAGGAGAGAGGAGAGATGGGATGGGGAGGTGGGGAGAAGGGAAGGGAAACTGACCGGCAGGGACTCAGAAGGTAAAAACTCCTCCATTGGTTAGTTTCTGTCTCTCTCCCGCCTCCCTCTCCCCCTCTCTCTCTCGCCGTCTCTCCCTGCTCCTGTTGGAAGGGCCTCTCTCCATTACACGCTGGGTGAGAAATGGCTGACATACATATTCCTTTGAAGCTTTCCCCCGGCAGGGGCAGACAGGGTATGCCACTGGCTCTCCTAAAGCTGCATCAAAAGCTGTTCCAAAGCCCCCCAGGCTCAACCTGGGGCCCCCTGTGTTGTCCAGGACCCTGTCCGTGGGCCCCGGTCCTCAAAGGATCCACTGAGCTAATGGTAATCGACGGTGACAGCTCGTGACACTCTCCTATTCTTCCCTTTTAGACATCGGACCATCCGGTGACAATGGCTGCCGTAATCCGTGTTAAAACTGTCTCCCCTAACCTGGCTGGCATCAACAGTGGGCCGATGACCTAAAGCATGGCCTGCTTGTATGTGTGTGTGTGTGTGTGTGTGTGTGTGTGTGTGTGTGTGTGTGTGTGTGTGTGTGTGTGTGTGTGTGTGTGTGTGTGTGTGTGTGTGTGTGTGTGTGTGTGTGTGTGTGTGTGTGCGTGCGTGCGTGCGTATTGCATGAGTACACAGTTAGGGAACGGTTGCCCTTCCCAGAGTAGAATAGATGCCAGTCGAGGCAGTGAAGTAGCAATAGCTGCTGAGGTTCATTTCTGCACACAGAGGAGTTTAAAGTGCTCATTGCACATCACCAGGTACTGAACTTAATATGTGTGCAGTGGTTAAAGGGCCAGTTCACCCACTTCACAGTTTTCTCACTTAGCTCTAAGGTAGTCATGCAGATCATTTTGGTTACATTTTACTTGAGAAAGCTGTCTTTGCTTGCCTTAACCAAACTATAATGGAGGTGAATTAAATCTCATGTTGGTGCTCGCTGCATGGAATAATACATAAACAGCAACATATTTCCAGAAACAAAGTCCCAGTTTCTCTGGATAATGCACAGAGGGAGCTCTCAAGAGATTTAATGAGGAATGTTTCTTCGGTAGAAAGCGGTGCCGCTGAAAAGTGTTTACAGCGAGGTCTGTGGATTATCCAGTGAAAATGTTCAATCAAAGCCACCCAAAATTTATTATTTTAATGGGAACACTATCAGTGGATTCGCTCATGGAAAAAATAAATATTCCAAGTCCTAATGCCCCTGTGTCTGGGGGTGCAAATATAAGAAAATAAGCGCTTTATATTAATGTTTATTGTAACTTTTCCTGTGGAATCAATAAAAACATAAACATAAATATATATAACAATATTTTTGATGACTCATCTTACACTCGGGGGCGTGTACAGACATGTGTCCAATCGAATGTGATTTAAGGCGACTTGTTAACCCCATCCATCATGTTTAAGTTAGCTTGTGGCTTCGTAGTAGCTAGCAGAGATATGGGTCAGAGGTGTGTGTCTGGACATCTGTTGGCAAAAACTGTGTTTACATTTCCCAAGATTGAGATCTAATTTATTAATTTCTCCCTCATCCTCCTCCTGCTCTAACAACGTGGGCGAGATGCCACTCGGATTAAGTGAGAAAATATGTTTTCTTTTTGGTAATTTGGGTGAATCTTTAAATGTATATTGAAAGAAATATTGGATGACTTACCCCTTTCTCAATGCTGCCAGTCTGGCACAGGGTCCCCTCGGCAGCAGGGATACTGTTGGTTACACAGCGGTTGCTTTTGCTAAGGCACCAGAGCTCTCTACACACTTCCTAGGAAAGAAGGCAAAAGCAAGTTGGTCAGAATAAATCAATTCAGCAGACTGGGGGATGGATCGCTGATTAACTGTGGGGATGATTTATCAGTAGCCTTTGGTGGTATTTTCCTCCTAGTGTTTTTCTTCTCCACTCTGACAGAGAAAAACGAACACATGGAAACTCATCTATAAATCTGCATGATTCCAGATCAAATCAGAGGATGAGAGGAGTTGATGAGACCACATCAAGGCAGCTGAGAGGCATCTAACTTTAAGAGCCCATATGCTTTGGATCATAGTGCATCTTGAGCAATACGCCAAGGGGTCATCGGGTGCTGTTACTGTTCTCTTATGAGAAATGAAGAGTCAGCTGGATCAACACCATGAACGTTTGCTCACGTTCACCTCAGGACCACCAGGGACCGTGACATCAGTGCAAGAAATCCAATTTCTGCTTCTTAGGGGAAATCAAGAGTGAGCAATAGGCCTCCCAAGTCTTAGATAAAGACGACTTGTAGGCCTAACAAATATCTTTAGTATTACTGAGCGGTCTGAATAAACATCTCCGTCTTCTCCTCCTCCTCCTCCTCCTCGCTCTTCAACTCTGGAGCATAAGGAGAACCCATTTAGATTACTAAAGGAAGGGAGTCTGTGTGAGAGAGATAGTGGGTAGACAGCACTAAGTTGCCCCCAAATAAATAAAACCATAAAGTGAACACATGTTAAAAAGGACAGCTCTGCACAACCTTGCATTAGATTTCCCATTAAACCAAGCTGGGTAGCCCCGTGTCTCCACTTCAAAGGCTTTTATAGGACAATTGTGTACGGCAGAAGAGCAGGCCCATAAAAAAGAGTTACGATCCGGCGCGTAGATTCTGACCCCTGGGGTCAGTAAATATGCCACGGCCCTGCAGCTCCCTGAGCCTATCCAGTTTAAATAAAGCGGCAAACTGCCACTCTCTGGTTGCAGCGGCTCCCCTCTGCCAGCTGGTTTCAATAAGCCGTCTCGCTGCTCCATTCACTATCCCGGACCCCCCTAAAAGGTCAGCAGCACGGGCTTTAAAGAACATGGATGTGCCTGATGGATTTACGCAATGAGAGAACCAGCCGACGATAAAAATTAAAAAAAGGGCAGGGGCGCTCGGTAAGGGCCTCGCTAATATAGCCATCAAAGGTTGTTTATTTTTATATTTTCATACCTTCAGCTTCCTGTGTCATAGTGTCCGTGTTGGTAGCTTTGAGGCACAGACTTACTGCGAAGTGGGAACGAGTGTTGAAACCAAATTATTAACTTCCTCTCGAGGTCTGTGTTACTTTACCCACCTCTGACGCAGTCTCGCGCTGTGATTTAAAGTCTGTGACGGTGTTGAATGTAGCTGAACCATGTAAAGGTGTCATCGGCCATATTCAGTGATATATTGATCCACATCAGGAGTTCACAACCTCTTTTGGTAATGACTCCTAAATACAACGCAATAGTTGTGAGCAATTGAAGATTTATTTCCCCTCCTTAGACTATTATTTGATTTATTTGCCAGATTTGATTTACACCAAAAATAATCCAATCAGAACCTCAAACCCACCCAACCATCATTAAAGTAGCCTAATTATCTCCACCAAGTCTTTTAAAGCCAAGTCTTCACTTACATAAACACATGTTATCGTTTATATATTAAATCTTTCTCCCTTTTTGTTAGGTTATATTGTCTTGTATCATAATGTGTGTATTATTTGCCTGTTTTGTGTGTTATCGTTTTTAAAAAATATATTTTTTTTATCATCGAGATACAACATAACAAACAAGAAGAATAGCAAAAACAGAACTTAGTGTGTAAGCATGCTAACATTTGTTAATTAGCATTAAATACAAAGTACAGCTAAGGTTGATGGGAATGTCATTACCTTTGCAGGTATTTGGTCATATACCAAAGTATTAGACATGTAGCCTAACTTATCATTTGGGGGAAAAAAAGCCAAATGATACAAAAAGTACCTCAAAGTATCACGAGCTGCTCTAAACCATTTTAAGCTATCAAGTATTTAACAAGAAAGCACCAAAAATTTGAGAAAAGTATAAAAATTAAACCTAATTTTATGCAGCAGAATTTATTTTTTATTTTTATTTTTTTTCCTACCCCAATAATTATCTTGTGACCCTTTGTAGGGTCCGAACCCCCTGGTTGGGAACTAATGCTCTACTTTGTTAAACCCAGTTGAACGGGACACAGCAGGTCATGTTTGGTTTCCATCCTGTCCTGAAGATGAATGAATGTGGTGCAGATTTGTGGCCAGAATTTTAGAGTTTTCTGTGGTTGAAAACATAACAAATCATTGTGTTATCTTACAGTCTAAACCAAACATGCTTTAGTGAAATATTAAAACTACAATATGACATTATTTATTGTAATATTAGAGATAAACTAAGATATGCTTCCCTTCCTTTCCCATTGCTGTTTTCGTTTGCAGAACAAAATGATAAGAAAATACAACAAATACTCAAATATGGAAAAGTTCAACAGACTTGGCTTCAGAAACCAGACTCGTCCACTCATTAGACCTTTTATCCATTTCTGTGGTCTGTCCTTTAAGCCGTCGCGGAGGGCATCTCTTTCCCAGATGGCTGTGTGAAATAGATCTGATTGTCAGATGAAAAAAACTCCAATCTAGCTCTTTTGAATCCATGGTGGAATCCCATACGCTCATAAATGTGTCTTTCATGCTGATCTAAAACCACAATTATGAGCTTAGCAGCCAAAATAACAGGGCCTGATTTGATAATCTGCTGTCTTTCAATGAACTGAAATAACTCTATCATCTCAGCTAATCTCTGTCTCCTTTTTTCCCAATATTTACGTCATGCAAAACAATATCAGGGTATTGTCCATTCAATCTTTGAAGATTCTTTCAACCCCTCTTTTAACCACGTGGTTGTCCCTTGTCTTTCACTGCCTGTGTCACTTTACGTACTGAGGTTTTCTCATTACTCTGGCAGGTGATGGGTGAACCATTATTAATCATTATCATTACAGACTTTAAGATGAGGGCGGTGTTGACTTCAATCCTTCATCTCTTTGTCTGGGACGTTTATAGATCAAAAAGAACAATAAGGCAGCGTGTGGAAAGACACCTCTGGACCAGCTCTAGTCGTCATACAATAATAAAAATTATCTTCCTCACGTTTACCTCCCTTTAATCTCAGCTGGGAAATATGAACTTGAAGAAAACTGTAATCATCCAAGTAAAGACTGAACAGGCTGTAGCTGTACATCAACACCTCTTATTAAACGTGCGAAAAACAGAACTTTAACAGAAATTGAAATGGAGCTTGTTGCTTCGGTCTGCTTCAGTTTTTGCATTTGGACTGAATTTATATAGCACTTCTACACAACAAACTTATACTTTTTAAAGCAGTTTTATCCAAAGTGCCTTACAGTTAGCCACACTCGAGGCAGAGTGACAAGCAGGATGTCACAGAGAGAGGGGGGAGACGCGATATCATTTTAATATGGGGATAACGACGCACATTTTCAGACATTCATAGTGTTGCACTCAGTTGTTCACATCAAAGATGACGAAAATGGCTGTGTAAAAAAAATGTAAAAAGAAAACTAGAGAGAGGAGTTTAAACCTGGGCTCCTCTATCACCTGTACACAGCTGACCACGCGAAAAATGGGCGTGGATGTCCGATTGCTTGTTTGTAGAAAGTTATAGAAATGGCTGACTATATAAAGAAAGCTATTCGACCAGACATCAGACAGGGTATACTGGCCCCAAATTGGGAGGAGGTCCAGATGGAAATTAAAAGTTGGTCTGAAGTGTCTAATGTCCCTTTCACACAATTCACTGCAATCCTGAAGGTATCTAACTGAACTTATCCTGAGGAGCTATATGTGAGAACACAAATGTCCCAATCAGTTGGACCGGACATTAAACAGACTTTACCCTGCAAGCTCTAGAGTACAAAGTCTGTGCAATGTCCGATTGAGCCCACATGTGAATAGAGCAGGTTACTGTCTGGCCATTGGCCGTTATAAAATTCCTTAAAACCAAGGTGACGTTGTCAAAGTCCAAACCCCAATTTCATTCAGTTTTACTATCACATACGAGAAAGAAATGAAGTACATTCACAGCAGTGGTGTAGTCTAATGTATTGTAGTGGGGGGGAAACCACAATATCAAAGTGTGGGGTCTGGGTGTCCTCCCCCAGGGTTATTCACAGTTCATTCACAGTTCTGTCACAGAAATATGTTGTTGCGTGTCATTGCACATTTTTAAGTGGGTATATGGAAATCCTGGAGATTTCTTAGTGGGTATACTGCGTATAATAGCATATCACGTAGACTACACCACTGATTCACAGGACATATTTGGTAAAACGGATTAATCAAGGATCAGATTTGTTGCAGGTTAATTTTCTGTCGATCAATTAATCCCGATAGGATTTCTAAACAGATTACTGGACGTCTACTCTCGATGGAGATCAGCTGACTGCAACAGCGTGTGCATGAAGTCTGTGAGTTTCGGGTTGTTACTGCTAAAAGATCGCGATGCTATTTGTGTTCATATCCAAATAATATACTTGTTTACATCCCTGCTATCCACTCTCCTTCCCAAGTAAAGTCCAGTCCTGTGTGGGCAATGCTACTGTGAAAATGCACGGTTGGGAACTTATAAAACTAGAGTTTAATGAGCTGCTCTAGTTAAAACATATAACAGGGATCCCCTTGGGTCGGTGAGAAGAGGACAAGATGAAAGATGCTGGTTTCTTACCCCATACTTGCATTGGCGTGAGGAGGTTCCATACTGGAAGCGACACTGCTCGTCTGCATCGTACACCTGCCCCGGGGCCACTGTTGGGTACAGGAAGTCTCGTTTCAGAGGTTCATTGTCCAGACACGTCCCCCGACCTGAGCTGTCAAAAAAACAAACCTACAATAGGATTGTTTCTTACACAAATAAACTTTTCTACACTTGGCTGATGGCAGAGTTAGAAATGCCAAGATTGGATGATTAAAGTCCCCACACCCTCCTCTTCTCTTTAAGACATTGACTGGTGTTGTTTGACTCATTTCATTTTACTACCAAAACAACCATTGTAGGAAGCTTGTCAGAGATCTCAAATGACATGTAGTTGATGCTGATAACACACATCAACACCTCCTCATCAAAGGGGGCGTTGAAGCACAAGCAGAGAGATTTTACCAGAGGCTTTAGAGGGCCAAGTCTCTTAAAAGAGCAGCCTCTCTCTGATTATATGGCTCTGTGCTCCCTTATTCTGTATGTCACTGCTTAAACTGAATCCACAGAAGAGCCAATAAAATAACAGAGCAGGAAAAGGACGAGAAAAATCTGGAGTGAGCTATGGGTCATATGTCCAGGCCTAGGATTATGTTTAGTCTGTTTTGTCAGATAGAAATATGTGCGTTCACAAAGAAAGAAAACACACACACACACACACACACACACACACACACACACACACACACACACACACACACACACACACACACACACACACACACACACACACACACACACACACACACAGAGCTGTTTTGTATTCTAGTAGCTATATATTTTTTTAAATACTTCAGCCAAGGAGCACACAGGCTTTCTTTTGTTGGTGTGTCTGTTTATTCTGGGTTGAGATGCTGAGCTGTGGATGGGAGGTGATGGCGCAGTGGATATGACACATGCCTTTGGTGTGGGAGATCTGGGTTCAATTACCACTGTGATACATCAACCAATGTGTCCCTGAGCAGGACACTTAACCCCTAGTTGCTCCAGAAGCGTGCAGCCTCTGACATATGTAGCAATTGTAAGTCGCTTTGGATAAAAATGTCAGCTAAATGACATGTAATGTAACGGATGCTTTTTTTCGCCTCGTCTATGAAGGCAGACACTCAGCTCACGGAACAAAATTTAGTTTTATTCTTTTGACCTTTTTGTATAAAATCATACCAAAGACAAGTGCCAATAAACAAACTTTCTTTTTGATAATTGCTTCTCCACGACCCAGAGAATCCTCTCAAAATACTACTACGACTATTTACTATAACCCTGTGTTCTTTTGAGATGTGGCAGCTGCAACATGCAGTGGAATGCCTCCCATCCCTCGAAAGGAAAAGTGGGCCTGGTGACAACAATAACGTAGAGCTACACTTGATTGACTGCAACTTGGGCCGCCCAGAATACAGCCGAGAAGAACAGTTTACATTTCAAAAGTTCTTGTATTACTAAGTGGAAAGATTGTTGTGTTGTTGTTTTTTTGCTAATTTCAAGAAATTCAAATTGTTGTTTTTCATTGGAACTACATTCTAACGAACAAATGGTCTCTACAAAAATTGTTGATAAATGTGTTCTGTATTATTTAGAGTCTGGGACACTGTTTCTTGATGATGATGATGATGATGAAATTGCTCTGAACACCACAAACAATCATCTAATCACTTTTTATGCTGTACTGGGAAGACGGCAGACATTTCAGAAGAAGATATCTTAAAAACTAAACAAATTAAATGACTCTGCTTGGCTGAACATACCACTAAAATTTGAGAAAACAATGTAATTTCCAGGCTGTATTGAGAGGACAAACGTCCACCTTTTAATACATCCCTCCCTCAGGATTGTGATGCACCAGCTATTCCTTTCTAAGTTCTTAGTAACTACCAGCTTGTTGCAAACTAAATAAGATTGTACATTAAAGTAATAGTATTACATTTTGGAAAATACTTGTTTGCTTTCTTGACGACAGGTAGATGAGAAGATCAATACCAGTCTGTCTGTATGTTAAATATGAAGATATAGCCAGCAGGAAGTTAGCTTAGCTTAGCATAAAGACTGGAAACGGGCGAAATTGCTAGCCTGCCATTGTCTAAAAGGTAAAAAAAATCACTAAAGCTCCTTAATTAACCTGACATCTGTAAGAACTCACTATTTTGTTTTTAATTTGTCTTCTAATATAGTGATCTCTGCTTATTAAACACTAAGCAAAGTTTGAGCTTATGAACAGCGGGTGCAACAGTCTCCCATCAAAGCACAATTTAAAGTGAATTTTTTATGTTGACGATCTTGTTTTAAGACATCTAGTACATGCTGTTTGTTTTCCTCCAAGAGTAGCAAATAGAGAGGCGCAAAATGAACCTAGGGGTTAATAACACATGTGTACTGAGTCGACTGTTCTCTGGGATATGTTTTCATGCTAATCGAATGTGATCAGTTTTAGGACAAACCGCTAATTAGCTTATAACGCTAGTCGTCTGGGCCATGCGAAAGTGAAAAGAAATCGATATTTCTACACCACTAACAAGGCTCAAAATAGCACCACACTTCCACGGTAGCATAATGAGGGTCCAGTAACCAGTAACATAGCTCTAGCAGGGCGACTGATCATGACAGTTTTTCCAAGATGGCGATTGCCTGTATACGTAAAGGTACAGTCTTTCTAAACTATCTTTTTAATAAACTGTCTGTACACTTACAAAGTTCTCAATGCTTTGGTTTAAATGTAGGGACCCTCATTATGCTACTGTGGAAGTGTGGTGCTATTTTGAGCCTTGTTAGTGGTATAGAAATAGCGATTTCTTTTTACTTTACCAGTGCCCAGACGACTAGCATTATAAGCTAATTAGCGGTTTGCCCTAAAACTGGTCACATTCGATTAGCATGAAAACATATCCCAGAGAACGGTCGACTCGGTGGCCCATATGTTATTAACCCCTAGGTTCATTTTGCGCCGGAATTGTCCTTTAAGTGTTCTATATTCTTCCCTCTTTCTTGCTCTCTCCATCCTCCGTTCTCAGTTACTGAATGGAATAATCCCATTTCTTGGCTCTTGTTCCTCGGAGGGACCCTCTCATCATGGAGAGAGAGAGACAAGTCGGTCTCTGAGGCTCCCAGACTCCCTGTGCACTGAGGCAAGCCTCACTATTTATTAGTTTGGAGAGAGACAAAATAGTCAAAGTTTAAACATAGAGGCTATTATTTGACATTGTCGCAAAGGCTTCCTGTCCGGTGGATTCAGCCAAATTCATTATGCTGAGCGGAAATATCCTCTAATAGGCGAGAACATCAGCCACCCCTGAACTCTGACACCAGTCGGTCATGTAGATATTAACCATGCTGATTGTATCCAACCAGCAGCGTGATTAAATCAGGCTAACCTGACAATTATCATAAGGTACAAGTCACAAGAGTCTCATATCAAATGTAACAGATTATATGTGGTCTCTGAGAGTTTAATAAACCCAAACAGCCTGCCTTTAAACATTTACAACAAGCTGGCATGCAGACTCGGGAGAATAAACTATGACTGAACTATGAGTGCATTCATAAACCATTCCTAAAAATCCCAAACAAAGCACCACATATTGCTCCAGCACGACAGTGAATCTAGGCCAACACCACAGCCAAAGTTGTTTACTTGGCTAGGAGAAGCATGCGCGATATCCAAAACACTGATTGAGGGAGAGAAAGGGAGGATAATTGCAGTTTACAGACAGAAAACCTTTTGTAAGAAATATAAAAGCTAGGCAATAAAACCAAAATGAAAAGAAAAAACTCAGAGCAATACATTGATTTAGCTCAGAAAACAAGAAAAACAACTTTGTCTCTTTTTTTTTTGTTAGAGCACAGCTCTGGTGATCCTCAGCAACTCGAGCCAGAACTGGACAGAAACCCGACGCAGCAGCAGAGAAGCGGCTCTTTGTGTCCCAGTTGGAAGCTGGCACGTAATACTGTCATCTCTGTCACAAGTGCTGTTCACTGACCCTCCTCTAACAGCTTTCAGCCGGAAACATCATCTGACAACCAAGGCAGCTATTATCAGCTTTCTTGGAGGGCCTCACTAACTAAACATGAATACACAAACAGACACACGCACACAAGCAATCATGTACACACACACACACACACACACACACACACACACACACACAACACACTTGCAGCGCATCAAACCGATTCTACACCACAAGGTTTGATATTAGGATTTGCAAGCAGCATTCAGGTCTTAGTGATGAGCAATTAAACTGAACTGAGGAGAGAGAAGTCCTCTACAGAAAGACGGAAAAGGGAGGATTTTGTTGTGTGAAAAGCAGCTACAAATTGAGATATTTGTAATCCCCTCTGGATAGCTTAAATAAATGTGCTCCATTATCCAGAGTGCAATAAAATAACACACTTTGAATGTGTTCTTTATGTTTCTGTTGCACAAACCGGTGCTTTTCCACCATACTCAAATAGGATCAAGCTTAAACACGGACTGGCATACACATACATGCACATTGTTATGCACAAGCATGCATATTAGAACAGCAGGACAATGAGTATAGAGGGCCATACTGAAAGGCCTTTGTTCAAGCTCCCTTAACAAGCACATTACATTGAAGTGTCCCTTAGAGATATTCAGATAGGACTGAGCTAAAAGGTGAAGCTGACCCTGGCCTGTGTAAGTCAAACAAAAAAAAAACGTCCCTGTTTGAATCTGAAGTTTCCTCTCTTTGTGTCCTCTGTGATCAGGGAACGCAGGAATGCTGTTGTAACAGATAAAGCCTATTCAAGTAGAACAGAAGTCCTGCTCGACTACAGTATGAGTCCCTTTCAGACAGTGGTGCTGCCATTGTGTTCTGGTCAGCAGCAGCGTCCTCAGGTTTTAGGATTATGAACCCTTACGAATCTCATTGTGGAACCACTTCTTTTGTCTTCTGCACCTCTACAAGATCCTGTTGTTTTGTTTAAACTAGTCTGCTTCTTTAAAAGGGTAGGAATTTCTCCCATCTAGCGGCGAAATAGGATTTTGCATTCAAATTACTAGTGCTCTCTAGCGCCTCACTTTTTCAAATGCGTGTTGCAACTACGGTAGCCGTTATGTACCAAGAAGCTATGACAACATGTCTTCCAATTTTCCTTTTTTGGCAACGAGGATTCCTTCTCGTGTGGCTCGGCATAAATCTGATCCTCCATTGTGAACTAAAGTCCAGTGCAGGCTTTCAAATTTGCCGGGGCGGTGACAAGCGCCTCTCACTGATCTCCTTCTCCGTTTCAGCTGGTTTCAGTCGCGTGACGCTGGCTCTGAACGAAAACACGTTGTGGATTAGCTAGACAGGTAGGCTAGTGCTTTATGTCCCACTCAGCGATTCTAGTTTTTCAAAATGGCGGAACGACATGGAAGCCTCCTTGGACTTGCTCTGCATGTAAATACAGATAAGAAATCCTTCGCTTATGAGGATAAGTCAGATCATTGGCAGAGGTCATTTTACACCAATGAGGACATATTTATGAATGAAGCCATTGATTTTAGCTAATAAAATACTTAAAACACTACACAGTGTACCTTTAAGAGCAGTTATACCTGCTTTAACTGATATTGTTGGCAACCTGGATGCAACAAACTGCAAACAGAACAGTGGCATATTATCACCTTATAAATTTGATATGAAAAAGTTGTTAGCAAACAGTTGCCTACAGTATGTACACATCAAACAGATGGATAGCAATATTATCATTCATTTGGAGTCTTTGTCTGGCCCCCTGATACATTTAAGTCCAATATTCCCTTTTCTTTTAGCTCTGTTTTTGGTATTTACCAACTCCTGAGGGAAATATATGGCTGTTTAAGTGCTAAATGCTCCACTATGTTGTTTTTGTTTCTGCTTCAACAGCTGCCTACTGGAAATAAGGTTGATGAGAGCCATGAGAGTCAACCAAAACAGTGAGCTGTTTTTGGTAAAGCAGAGTTAGATGAACCCTTTCACATTGGAAATAGTCATTTCATCCATTATTAATAAACGAAATATTGATTAGAGCCGCTTTAAGGGCACCATGACTCACTCAGAGCCGTATCTGGAATGTTATTTCTGTTTCTATTGTAAAGTTTGTGCTCTACAGAGTCAACATGGCTCTTTGCAGTAGTTTACAGCTACCCTGCCATCTCTGCAAACAAGCCACTTTTGGCTGTTTATTTCATCAAGGATAAATAGTGAGAGGACCTTTTCATTGCTGCAAAATGTTACAAAGATGAGGAATCGTTGACCTCATTCTGTAATGGTTAAAGAAGAATGGCAGCATGTTTCTCGTCTGCGGGAACAATCCTGACCACTTTCTGATTGTAATTCCTACTCAATGAAGCAGTTTCCCAACAGTGACCCAGCCCGCCCAGAGCTCAGGCTGGTGGAGTAAATGTCAGCCTTCAATCCACAGCTACCAGCAGTCCCAAAGTGGAATGTATCAGAGACTTCAGTTTTTTGACCATAGTGACTCTTATGTTCATTGTTTGAAGGAGAACTTCACAGATTTTACACATCAGAGTCTGTTTACAGGGGTCAAGGAGAACTACTCTATATGTGAAAAAGTTTTTTAAAAGCCTTTTGTGTCTCCAGATGGAGCTGCAAGCAGTCTGACAAGTTCCCTCAAGCGGCGTCATTTGAGCCAAAACATTTGGGGGTGTGGAGTTACAAAGAAGGGATCTTACTAGACCTCTAAAAGCCTGCTTCTTATCTCTGCTGCAGGCTAGAGGGTTATATTAGCTGCTACTAGCATAACACACCCGAATCTCTGACTTGCAGTGGAGTTGCATTGTGGGTAATGTAGCCACCTGGTTTTGTAAAAGAAGACAAATGTATAGAATAAAAAGATATCACTGGTTTTGCTGCATCGATTTCTTTTTTTAACTGTCCATCCAACCTGATCTCACAGAATTCCATGAAATGAACACGGCCCCTTAACTCAAAATCTGTGACAGTTTCACGGAATCGCCGAAAATTCCGTGACGGGCCCACGGATGCGATGCCTATGTAAGTCAATGACAGGCATCATCCGTGGTCTACGCACAGATTCCCTGATCACAGCACGTTTCTTTCTGCCAGTTGGGTTGCGGCAGAGAAGCTGTATAGCTTTGCTATTGTTGGTATTTTTAGCCCAATAACCACTGTTTTAATCAACATGTATTCACCAGATCGTATCATGGTTTATTTGTATTTTTTTTAATGTTGTTATTTCGGTCTATTTCGGCCAGGGAAGCTGGATTGCTTTGTTGTTTATTTATATTTTTAAAACTATAACGCTACATCTAGCAACATATATTTAGATGTTATCATAGTATACATTTCTTTATTTTAATAATATTATTTCGGTCTTATTACCGGTGAAATATTACAGTATGCTGTAATACAGAACATTACGATATGATCCGAGCTACTGACACGCATTCAAAGCCGATATCCCACAATGCAATGCGGCATTCATTCACAGAATCAGACAGCGATCAGCTGGTTTTTAACGCCAGTATCGCTTCAATGTCACCAGCAACAACACGTTGCTCAGCTTTGTTCCAGTAAGTTATGCACCGTAATAACGTTTAAAATAATCCACGCAATCCTCCGGAAGTGACGTGGTAGGTGCCGCTCAGCGGATAAGAAGATAAAAAATACATAATATTCGTAATATTGATGTTTTTATCTAACGTTGTATTTGAGGATGTAAACAATGAAGATATTAATAATAATAAAATACAGTTTCATGTATTTGTCTCATGTACTGTGACAACAAATCAAATCAGCTGAAGACTCCGGAAGTGACGTAGTAATTACCGCACGGCGTCTATGAAAGCTTGCTGCACGTTGTAGCCTACGTAAGAATTTGTACAATAAATATATGTATATTATATATACAAAAATAGTGTTTCATGCTTATGTTTGACTTATTAGCATTTGTTTTGACTTGTTCTGTTGTTAAAAATAAACTACTTACAAAGAGAAGCATTTTTTATTTTATTTTCCATGCATCGCCATTTAAAAACGCAATTTTCTAATTTTGTGGTTGATGAATGTTAATAGCAAAGACTAAAGGGAAAGAAAACATGAGCATATGTATGTGTGGGACTTACTTTGATTTAACATCACACTGCATTATTAGTCGTTTTTTTTAGTTAAATATTTTATTAGCACCATTTATCATTCAGACATACAGAACAGATTCCATAATATGAACCTGGTAATGTTGGATGGTGCACAGAACAGAGAAACACAAAATGAGCAAATAACTGACTTTTTGAAATATAAATTTATGGTAGGCCAACATATTAATTATTATATTCAGAAGATGATCCTCATATCAATCACCGTGGTTACAGCTTGTAGCCATATAGCCTTCAAAATTAAGAAGGGACGAGTTTTAGGAAGCATTTCAGGAAATTAAAAGGATAAGCAGATTGTTGCTGAGGTTTTTGTTTACAGAGATGTAGCTTTGTTTGTGTACATATAAAACATGTGTTTTGGCATTTTTTCAGTTGGTTGTGACGTTGTGACATGGGTCAGAGGGTATCAGAGGTCATAAATGATGAACCAATAATCGGCTCTGCTCCTATAGGCACCTTGGTGTTCATGTGGACAACACCTTTGGCTGGAAGGCCCGTATTCAAAGTGTGTGTTATCATTTAGAGCAGACACTCACGGTGAATCAGAGGGTTTATGTTATACAGGGCTGCATTACAGAGCATATTCATATGTCAGAAAGCATGACAATATCTAAAAACATCTCATTTCAAGTTTGGTTGTCAGGTGACTGTCATGAAGGTTGTGGAGAGGAATAGAAACCAGTCTCTCCAGGCAAGCACAGAGAATATGGTCTATGATATGGTATGATCTTTATTCTCCATGCCAAGTAGCTCTTAACCTCTGCTGGCACCCCAATGTAAACTAAATATTTCTAAACTATAGGCCTTATATGGACCTACCTCAATTAAAACTTTAAATAATGTTGCTTAAGGCTGGTTGTGGAATAGCTTCATGATATAATGCATATGGTTGTGTGTGGGTCTTGTCACTGTTTATGAAAGATGAGCAATAGATTGTGGCTGATAATGTGCTTCAGTCTGGCTGCATATCACTTTGTTTATGTTTTTATTGTAATTATATGTCAGCTGTATGATAAAACAATATGTCAAGTGTTATGTGAGGCAGATATCCCTCTGGGGACAATAAAGTATCACCTGCAAAGTGGTCTCCATGATATAGTAAAAATGTAAACGTTGTCGTAGGACTATAGCAAAGACATCGTTGGAAACTTCTCAACCTGGACAGTAACATATGTCAGTCTGAAGAGGATACATTACTCCTGCTTTGAAATATTGACCTCTGAACCTTGAACCCAGTCCATCTTTGAAGGCTTGTCATTTAGCAACAGAAGGTGCTACACACATAGGACCAGCTGTTATAGAAAGCTCTGGACCTCAGCTGTCATGTAGATATGGTCACCAAAGTTTAACAACTGTTAGCACTGTCAAATATGATAATAAGCTATTTTCACCTATTCAACGATTATATTTTTAAGATCTGATGACACCAGTGTGTTCCCCATCCCAAAAAACCAAAATTCTACACTACCAACTTCTAATTATGAGAAATATACCAATATATTTAAAAACTACAACTCCCACTATAGAGGGGCCCCAGAACCTGTTACAAAGCTTGTGCGCTTGTAGTTCTTCCGGGGAGGGTGGGGGGACATGTTCGACTCCTGTGTTTCTGCTGTCTGCCGTGAGTGGGCTTCATTCCATTTCAGATTGCCGCCGCCCGCCGGCCGGCCGAGCAAACGGTACATGAGACAAATACATGAAACTGTATTTTATTATTATTAATATCTTCATTGTTTACATCCTCAAATACAACGTTAGATAAAAACATCAATATTACGAATATTATATATTTTTTATCTTCTTATCCGCTGAGCGGCACGTACCACGTCACTTCCGGAGGATTGCGTGGATTATTTTAAACATTATTACGGTGCATAACTTACTGGAACAAAGCTGAGCAACGTGTTGTTGCTGGTGACATTGAAGCGATACTGGCGTTAAAAACCAGCTGATCGCTGTCTGATTCTGTGAATGAATGCCGCATTGCATTGTGGGATATCGGCTTTGAATGCGTGTCAGTAGCTCGGATCATATCGTAATGTTCTGTATTACAGCATACTGTAATATTTCACCGGTAATAAGACCGAAATAATATTATTAAAATAAAGAAATGTATACTATGATAACATCTAAATATATGTTGCTAGATGTAGCGTTATAGTTTTAAAAATATAAATAAACAACAAAGCAATCCAGCTTCCCTGGCCAAAATAGACCGAAATAACAACATTAAAAAAAATACAAATAAACCATGATACGATCTGGTGAATACATGTTGATTAAAACAGTGGTTATTGGGCTAAAAATACCAACAATAGCAAATCAGAGGAATCTGTGCGTAGACCACGGATGATGCCTGTCATTGACTTACATAGGCATCGCATCCGTGGGCCCGTCACGGAATTTTCGGCGATTCCGTGAAACTGTCACAGATTTTGAGTTAAGGGGCCGTGTTCATTTCACGGAATTCTGTGAGATCAGGTTGGTCCGTCGTGTGTCTGACGATGTTATGAGAGTGCAATACTTCATGGATTCAGGGATATTGTCCTGGATAGAATGGATTGTCGTCATTAGTGTGAATCCTAAAGCGAAAGCTTTAACTTTTATTATTCCTCTGTTTGCTTGAGGTGAGTAAAGCTGCTCATTCAGACACCTCCTCTAAAAGCAGCTTCAACTTAATGTACCCACGACAAGCAGGGATCAGGGTAGTAGTTCATTTCATAGTCCTGTTCACTGCCAGACTCTAAAGGCCAGCTCCAGATGTTTTGTCTGGCCTTCTCTAAACCTTTTTACCATGCCAGGCTGGCATTACTCAGCCAGCAATCGCTCATTCTGCCAAACGTCACCGCTTTACTCCTCAGTTTATTTGTGCACTTCAAGTTGTTCTCTTCTTTGACCTATCCACAAAACAGTGGAGCAGCGGTTTTGAAGACAGCTGGCCTACACATCACCACCGCGCACCACATGAGCTCTAACATCACCAGCCTTGTGGTGCAAGGATGCAACGGTGGAAGGCACCCGGTTATCATACACAGCCACAAGGAGGTCTGGCAGGAGTCTTGGTGATGAAATGGATGTGAATAAGCGGGGAAGGACTTGCATAGAATACAGACTAGCGGGTCACCACAAGGGCCAGCCGGTGGAAGCGGGTTGTAAAGAGAGTGTGAGCTGGAAAACAGGCATGCACCATTTTTCTCTACACACACTCACGCACACACACACACACACACTCTCACAAACACACATACACACACGCACAGGGAGCAACTATCATCCACTTACTCGAGAAAGCTGGTGATGTAGTCTTTGCTGCAGGCGGACCAGGAGAAAGGGTTGGTATTGGCTGTTATATGAGCAGCCATCAGCTTGGCTGTCTCGTGGCCTTTGGTACCGCAGGAATTCCCGATCCCATCGTGGTTCATCCCAAAACTGAAACAATTCAATTCGATTTCATTTATAGTTTCAAATCATAACATAAGTTATCTCAGGACACTTTAGAGATTAGGACAGTAGGTCTAGACCACACTCTAGAATTTACAGAGACAGTGGACAGCCATCTGACGTGACTGGTTGGGAGAGGGAGAGGGAGGGAGGGAGAGAGAACACACAAAATAAAAACTGGAAGTTCAGCTGGGTATGATGATCATCAGTAACCACTGGTCTAAAAGGGACCCTGTCTTTGGGAGTTTCCTACACAGTTCAGATGGGGTGAGAGTGGACAGTTATGTTGCTGGCTGGAGGATGTCTCCCTCAGTGACTCTGGCTGTAAATATCGAGCTCTGTTGCTCTGAAACAGCTGTGTGGAGGTCAAGGGTCAAACCCTGTCTGGAGCTCGGCACGAAAGAAAAAGGTTCTAATGACCACTCTGATGCCTGCCTGTCAATCAGCGGCTGCAGGTCTGAGCAGGCCGCGAGGGAGAGCCACCACCGACTGGAGCTTTAGATCAATCGCTGCACCAGAGAACACAGAGAGATCCAAAAAGCCAAACAGCTCCTGACCTTGTGGTCTGTTATAAAAGCTGCTCAAGAATTTTTTTTTGCACTGAGGGATGAAAATAAATCATTTTAACAATTTTTTTTATTTTTTTTTAAACCTTATCTGTCTGGATATCATTTGGGGGGAAAGCTCACGTTACCGCAGGATGTCAAAGCTTACTTTTCCTTACAGTCCAGGACAAATCGGGTCTAATGTATATAACAACCCCGACCACATCGCACAGCCTGAACCTGTTTTTCTAAGGCTGGCGTTTATGACATTTTACCCTACTCTGGTAATAAATAAGCCTGGTTGAAACTTCGCTGCAGTGGGTTTTTTTTTTTTTATACATCCTAGAAGCAGAGACTATTTTTACAACTGCCCCACAACAGAAGCAGACACGAGACATAATAAAGGAAATCGCCATCTTGCTGAACTCTCTCTTGGGATAGGGATACGTAGACTAATACATCATCATTATTTTTGCTTTATATTCAGGAAGAAAGAGCCAGAGGTATGTGGACACTGACATTTGCATTGGGGAAATATGTGGAGATACAGTTTAAGAAGTCTGCACTGGGAGAAAAAAAAAAGGCTACATACAGGTCTGGTGACCTCAAGTAGTAAGTATTGTTTGTTTAAGAGCAATTATTAGAGCACACGCGGTTGTGAACATGATAAAAGGTTTTGATATCATCTGAAGAAAAAGAAGGAATTCCATACGCAACAACCAAGTGCAACACTTTAAATATCTTCCAGGAGAGACTCTCTAAAAATGTGCACCATTATCCCCATATTTAAACTCCAAATTCATTGATTAAGGCTTTATAATTCTCAAGTAAAACAAGAGGCTGACTATCTGCATATGGCTCATTTGACTGGTCCAAATCACTGTTAATTCAATTTGGACAAAAACGAGAAAATTGTTGAATGCAACAAGTTCTCACGAATCCCTCTTACATGCACCTTTGTTACTTTACTTGGATGTTTGAGCTTCAGAAGGATGTATGTGCAGAGTTTGACACTTGAAGGCTGTTGATTTGGGACATCAGAACTAGTTGGGAAGCTATTTGTGGTCTAAATTGAAAAACATATCAGACACAAATTATTATTCAAAGCAGAGTGTTTTTATTAGTGCTGTCAGTTAAACGTGTCATTAACGGCGTTAACGCAAACCCATTTTAACGGCGTCTATTTTTTTATCGCGAGATTAACGTTCTTTTTGGCCTAGCAAACTCTGTCGTTTTTTTTTCACATGCTGTTGCAACAACTAGTAACGTTAGAAAAACTACACCACCACACCGGATCTAGCTAGACCGGAAACAAAACAACAGGCACGCCGCGCACACTTGTTTGGGCTTGCGATCCGGCCAAAGAGTAGTAGGCTAACGTTACGGTTTGAGCGGATGGCGAGCGCGAGACGCCAAAATGGATGCCAATAAGATTCTGAATGGAAAGTTTACTTTTAAAAAGTTGCCAAATGGTTCCATTGACAAGACCAAAGTGATCTGTGTGTTTTGTCGTTGTGAACTGAGCTATCATCGCAGCACGCATGCCCCCCCCCGTCAAAGCCAGGCGACAAAAGCCCAAAGCAAGCCGATCCACTTTCCCATGTTGATAAGAGCATTAAAATGAGAAAAAATAATGGGACAAAAAGAAATCAAGGGACATTTAGAATGGATAAAAATGTGCGATTAATTGCGATTAATTGTGAGTTAACTATGACATTAATGCGATTAATCGCGATTAAATATTTTATTCGTTTGACAGCACTACTTTTTAATGTCTCTTAAAACATCTGGAGGGGACCTTTAAGCATGAATCAGTTCGTCTTGCATGAGACCTGTCGACTTTGTCCCACCACTGCCATTCGCATCAGAGTGTAATATCAAATTTTACATTTTATATTAGGATCTTAAAAGTCTTAAAACTCACTTGTGGCCGATCTCGTGCGCGATGGTGAAAGCAGAACCAAGGCCGATGTCTTCATTGATGCTGCAACTCCTCTCCGGCTCGCACATTCCAGCCACTGAGGCCAAGCCTAGACACACACACACACACACACACACACACACACACACACACACACACACACACACACACAGACAGACACAGACACACAGACACACACAGACACACACACACACACACAGGGGTCAAGACGAAGCATTCTTAGGAGTCATGGTGATAAAAGGGATTCCACACATACGGTCTGCTGTTAACCATTTCCGTTTCCGTTTAGCATCACCGGCTAGACGTCTTTTTTTCAAATTTCATTTCTTGCGAACTACAGACCACTGCTGGAAAATGTCTAGACAAGTGTTAGATTTATACTTTTCAATTCATGTAACAAGGGATCGCCTAAAATGCGAGCCAAGGAAGGGAATATAAGAACACCAACACCGAACCCCACCAGAAACCTGTCGGAAAATATTGATGTTTTCCTCGTTTCAAAGCTACAGTCGGAGAACAAGGGAGAGGGGGAGTGAAATAGGGAGAGGAGGAGAGGGTGTTTAAAGCTGAAACCGCTCCACGATCCAGGTGTGGCAGGTCCTTTTTTCCTAAAGCCTGACAGGTCAGATCGGGAGACAGGAGGCAATTCTTCACAGATTACATCTACAGGTGACTGGAGAGTGGATCATATGACAGCGCAAAGCAGGTGTGTGTGTGTGTGTGTGTGTGTGTGTGTGTGTGTGTATTGGGGATGTGCAGTAACGTGTGTGAAGCAAAGAGCATTTTAGTCTACGTTTTTTAAAATGTTTTAAGGTTGAGGTTAAGAGGAAGCACTATAAAAAATGGTGCTCAAGTCATTAAAACACAGACATTTAACAACAAAAAAACAGCAACAATTCTTTCTGAACAGTGCCACTGGTTGATACTCTGGATAATCTCCAGACCTCACTACTCAATTCGCTATAGCTGCCCTCGAATAAAGAAATGCTTAGTTATTCTTAGTTAACACTCAAACTAATCGGATAGTTGATTTAATCGACAGATTAGAGAAACTGAGCTTCTCCACAAAGAATCATGCAAAAGCACCACTTTAAATCTTGTGTTTACCAGAGATGTGCTCATAAGTTTCTTGGAAAAACGTCATTCAGCATGAAAAAAGCATAAAAAATGACTAATCGACTAAGAAGTATTAGTCGACTAAGGCCAAAACGACCGATTATTCGACTAATTGACTGGCAGCCCTACAAGTGTCCATCCAAATTTTAACCAGATTTCCAGAAAACATCCGCAGCAGAAAATACGAATTAATGCACGTTTCTATCCACTTCTGCTATGTGAGTATTAGGAGTTGGACTTGTTGGCGCTAATTCTCCAGTCAGTGCCATTAAACCACTGTTGAATTGACATAACTAAAGGAGCTCCAGTCAAACCTCAAAACGTTATGATTCATCCTCTAAGTCTGCTTCCATCGCATTTTGCTTTTATCGATACACCAACTTTTCCACCTAAATTTTTCCCAAATGCCAGCATCTTCCCTAATGTTTTTTTTTTTTTTTTATAAAAACGCATAAAAACCGGTGGATGGAAATACATTTACTGTCAGCTCAGCTGTTTTCAAGAGTAGCTTCTTTCTACTGAAGAGGAGGCTGATATTTCCCAACCCGGGCAAATAAAACTGAATTGCTCGATACAACAAGGGGTAAGTATGATTTGTTTTAATTTGGGTAGACTGACCCTTTAAATTGATTTCAAGCTCTCAACAGACACAGTTTTGCAACTCGCAGTCAAAAAGTGATATCGACAAATGTGACACATCTGCATTTGCACTTGTGAGTAGCCTGCAAAGATCAGGTTTTGGTGGTCAGCACTGCTTCAGATTTCCTGGATAGTTTGCACGAACTCCCGGCCTCCCTGCTAAAAGTGGCATGGCTTTTGTATCCTCTTTACTAAGAGGCTAAACAAGAATAGACTCGCAAATCAGGAGGCCACTGAAGCCATTACTGCAGGGAAAGAGGGAGCCTGAAGGTGAAGAAAGAAAGAGGAGAGGGAGGGAAAGGGTAGAGGGTGGCTACTCTACGATTAGTTTAAGAATGTGTGTGAGAGAGAGTAAAGTGAATGTATGTGTGTGTGTGTGTGTGTGTGTGTGTGTGTGTGTGTGTGTGTGTGTGTGTGTGTGTGTGTGTGTGTGTGTGTGCAAACACACACACCCTGCACTGCAAGTTGTTTTCTTAACACCGGGGTGGACTGTGTATTATCTCCAGCCCCGTGATTACTCAGCGACCCTAAAGGTCAGTGATCTGACCCGGGAGCATGATCCCCGAGAGGAGAGGGAGGAGAGGAGGGGAGGTGAAGAGGAGAGGGGGAGAAGGGGGGGGGGGGACAACGAGGAAGCCAAGCAGATGCCAGTGCAATTAAAGCGACCGGGGAATGTGACGAATGCGGTCAATCTGTCAAACCACCCCTGAAGTCACAATATTACCTCCAAGATATACTGTGGTGCCTGCGGGGCCTTTACAAAGATAAGATGGGGAGAGAAGGGCTGGGCGGGTGCGAGGTTTGGAGTGGGAAGAGGGGTTGAAGAGGAGAGGGAGAGAGAGAGGTGGAGGAGGAGTGGGGGTCTCTGCCACTGCTTGCTGTCCTTTTTCCACCCCCCATCACACCCTGCATATCACCCACTCGATCTCCCTCGTGCATACTCTAACACTCCTTATAATTGTCCTTTCCGCCTTCCATTTTCCTTTCTTCTCTATCTCCTCTTTCTGCCCCTACTCTCCTCTTTATCTCTCCCCCCCCCACCACCCCTCAAGTCTCCTTCCTCTGCTTCCCAACACATACCTTTTCCTTTCTCTCTCTCAACCCCCGGTGGAAGTGTAAACACCTTAGACAAACTGAGGTTAGAGGCGGAGGAGAGAGACAGAGCGGTTTAATAAACTGGAGGCCGTGTGAGGAGGTGACCACGGCTGTCCAGGTTCAGGGCTCGTGCCCTCAGCCGACTGAGGGGAGTTGCCGAGGAGCTATAATAACACAAGTGAAAACATCCTTCTCATTATGTCTCACAGGAGCCGTCTGGTGTTTTTCTAAAAAAGGAGACAGCGAAGGTTGCTTAATAAGGTTTGTCTGAGGACACGTTGAAGGCCGAACGTGAAAACAAAAACCCCTCCAGAGGGAGATCCAAAGAATCATATAGTCAACAATCAGCTATGATTACTAATTTGGCAAGAAAACGCACAGAACACACAAAACATACAGCTCTCTGCTTTAGTTCACTCACCTAAGGTACCACAGGGTTTGTTCTTGTAGGTGCAGATGTCATACCTAAGGACGGGGCAAAAAAAGAGAAAGAATACAAACAATTAAATTAACTTATTAACATGTACAGTATTTTCTTCCACTGGCTCTTTGCCATCCCATTCTTTCCATGTTTAATCACACAGTCTGGCCCGATATAATCTCAACCATTAGCATAACAATACCATATAATGAAGTCATGACAAGTTTGGTTCTAGAAAACACCTGGTTCACTCCTCCATTTATAGCATTTAGCCTTTAGGAAAATGTCACTTAGCTAGCACACAGTGCTTAGACGGGAATGCGAGTAAAGTGAAATGCTTCGCTCATGCTGTGTCCCTACTTTTTAACCCCTGTAACTCATATACACGTTATCCAATAGATCGGAGGGGGAATAAAGGCCAGAACACTCAGAGCCACATCATACATTTCAAATGAATGATCCAATCATTCCAGAAGCTTTTAATCTATTAAAACCAAGGGCACAGCAAATTTAATTTCATTCTCCTTCCCCTCTCTCCCTCCCTCACTCTCCCCATAAACTCCTCTTCCCCCCTTTTCCTTCTCCCTCTCTCTCTCCCTCCCTCCAAGTGGAGCAGCTCCAAACCAAAGAGGTACAATCGTGACCTCGTTTTAGGACGTCTATTTGTTTTGATTTTTCCCCCTAATTTCCCTCAGTGTCTTTTTTTGAACGTCAGCGGCCACAATCCAAACAAAGCAGCCTCAAAATGCTATCCGACGCAAAGGCTGCCCGAAGAAGCAACAGTCCGACGGAGGGCGCTTTAATGATGAAGGGTGAATCATTTCAATGAAAAGGTTTTGTGTGTCTTGCAGGAGATCCACATTGTTCAGCGATGGCAAAGAAATAGTAGTGGTAGAAGATACTGAGTCTAACTACAGGGACGATGTCTGCTTCATGTGAGCCTGGTTATAACAACAGACAGTGAAGGCCTCAGACCTTATGATAATATGATTATAAGTGTAATAGTAATTATATTCAATTGAGTGTTGAGATGAAGTTGGAATTAGCTTCATATGTGTAGGAGGAATACATTATACTCATAGTCTCACTTTAGTAAATACTTGTCAAAAGAGATATATAGTAAGAACAACTATTAGTAAAACAAAAATAATCATAATATCATATTTTTTTTATTATATATATATAAAATGTATATTTTTAGGGCTTGGATATAGGGCTGCAATGCACCAAGGAGATCGTCGGCCATCGGTCAAAGTTAGGCCAACGGTGAGCGCCTCTAGTTCTTGCGGTACGTCACGCACCGTCGCTACTCGTCGGCCTTCGACTGCCTTTTTTTGGCCGATTTAACATGTTGAATCGCCGTCAGGGCTGTCAGTGAGAGGAATCCCTCCGATGGGTTATTCAGCTTAAGCGAATTAGTGCACGAGAAGAAAACAGTAATGAGTAATTGATCTCATCTGATCAATCCAATACACAAAAAGCTGTTTGATTATGGATAAATCTGAAGATGATTTACTTTATTAATCGGGCATCACAGTTTCCTACAGAGTGAGTTTCATTTATTTTGCTGACCAACACCCTTAAACCTAAAGACATATTCAGTTTACAATGACATAGAAGAGAGAAAAACATGCAAACCCTTACATTAGAGCAGCTGGAGCCAGAGAACGTTTGGTGTTTTTGCTTGACAAATGATCAATTAATGGAGTAATTGTTTCAAATCTACCTCGATCACTGATCCAAAAATGAAGAAAAAAAACCCTCCAAAACCATCAATTAAATAATTGTCCTTTGAGTTTAGTGCTGCGTCAACCACCTTAAAAACCATACTGGACCCTTTTTAGGTGCATTCCACCATTGCAAGGAATGTCTGATTGCTCCTCCAGACATGGTGGTTAATGAGGGCTTCCTGGTGTTTACCATCAGCTATTTATACTATCTCCAATGTTAGCATCTCTGAGCTCAGCTGGTTCCTCCTCCGCACAGCTTATTATCTCATTATCTCTCGCCTACTTTTGCCTTGTTTTGACTCAGTATTCACCAATATGTCACCATATGGAATCACTGCACCGAGGTATATTATGGACATGCCCTCCTATGAGCAAGAAAGGCAACAGCAATGTTGATGTGCAGCAAAAATAATTTCTCCAAAACTTACTCTGTGCCACCTGCTAACAATGAGGAAAACTGCAGTTTCCCCTTTTTAGTCTTACACCTCATGAACAGCTGTACAAATGGTACCATAAAATAAAAGCATTTATAACTTGGACTAAGAGTCTACAATACTGTAACGCTACTTAGGAGGACGGCACTTTAGCCGAATGCTAATATCATAAAGCTAACACGCTGATGTTTAGCTGGTAAAATGTTTCCCATGTTCGCCATCTTAGCATGCTAACATTTGCTAATTAGTACCACACAAAATGTACAGTTTTGCAGGTACAAACTAAAATTTTTATCTGATTTTATTTATTTATCTTTACAGTTTTGCGAGGTCCTTCCAGCACCGAGCAAAGCCTTTAAACCAGGACACTTTGATTTTACAGCACATTTACCATACAGTTTGGTCTCATTGTTCTCTTTAATTCCTTATTCTTCTTTAATTGTGTTTCCAGCAGCAGCAGGAAGCTGTTTATAGGAAACAAGCTCTGATAAACCGCTAGCTTACCAGCATTAAACGGCACACAAAGTTAGCAACTAGATAGTGAAGAAAGTGGAACATATATCAAGCTAGTTGTTGGAGACTAAAACAAAAGCTAAAAGAAGAGAAATTGTACACTTACATTTGACAGGTGGCCAGAAACACACCTCCACTGGGATTATAATGTTGCCTGCTAGATATGTAACTAAATTGACATTTGTTTGCTAGTACGTTAACTATAACGTTAGCTATAACAACTTTATACGGCTTGTTTAGCCGCTATTCTGCCTAGTGGTCTAGTGGTCACAAATAGATTCATGCAGCTCTAAATTCTGTAATAGAAATGGTAAAATTACAGGTAATGTATCTGCAGCTCTAAACTGCTGCTACTATTAATTTCCTTTCCTTGTAGGGGGCATAGTTTGGCATGTTTACTATGCAGCTCTCATTTGTGGATTATCTGCAGGTTGCTAAACATGACCGGGTACGTTTGTGAGTTTATGAGACACAATGAGATGTTTGGCATCTAAAAGCAATTAGAATAGAGTTCATCATCTATCACAGAGATAAACCTGATGATCTTTTAGCATCTCAGACTCTACTGAGTTGCTGGTTGCTGCTGGTGCTAAACTAGCTAAAGCTAAAACCTAAAAAAAAAAAAACAGGAGCCAAAGGAGCAGGAGAACATCAACTGACAGACAACAAGCAAGAGCACACTAATGATAGAAAGACTGTTTTGTACAAAGCCCAGAAAGTCAAAAAGCTTGGCTTTAGCAAATGTCCATCACAGAACGTCATTCTCTCTCTAGACAAAACCAGTGGGGGGAATATGCAGTATATACTTCAGTTGCTAGGTTGTGTAGCCAAAACAGTTCTGGCAACAATGAAGCCTATTCCAGGTAATGACAGAGTTTCACTTTTTTATGGTAACACCCCTGACATAAATTGCAGTGTGACAGGTACAGTAAGTCTAAACACAGCACATTTAGTTTTCCCTGCTGAGGTCTTTATTCCCATCAGCTTTTACATTTACAGGTAAAGTTTGTGCACAAGAACTGGACATTTAGAGGTTTCAGTACTGAAGCTGCTGGCCACCTCAAACAGCTACAGTCTGAAGCTGAACCGTGACTCGACTGCTTTTAAAGGTCCTATGACATGCTGCTTTTTGGTTGCTTTTATCTAGGCCTTAGTGGTCCCCTAATAATGTATCTGAAGTCTTTTTCCCGAAATTCAGCCTTGGTGCAGAATTACAGCCACTAGAGCCAGTCCCACATGTGTCTGTAGCTTTAAATGCTATTGAGGAGGAGAGAGGGGGTGCAAAGTGGAGGGTGGGGGTGTGGCCTTGACCAACCTTCCTCCTTATGAGGTCATAAGGAGGAGATTCCAGATCGGCCCATCTGAGCTTTCATTTTCTCAAAGGCAGAGCAGGATACCCAGGGCTCGGTTTACACCTATCACCATATCTAGCCACTGGGGGACCATAGGCAGGCTGGGGGAACTCATATTAATGTTAAAAAACCTCATAAAGTGAAATGTTCATGCCATGGGACCTTTAACAGCACAGAAAATAACCTGCAACCTATTTGCTCAAAATGAGAAAATAAGCGCTACGTTCTCTGAAAGTAACAACTGAAACTCTTACTCTTTGACACATGAATCCATGCTGGATCAGAAACTGGCGAGTGAGCAAAATTGTGGTCCATTCCCCGTAGATGTGAGCTCAAACTTACCGGGTGATTAGGACAGCGTTGTCATGGTGAGCCATCCCGTTTTCAGGAATGCTGTTGCCGTCGCTGTGATGAGACAGAATGGATTTTTGCCACTTACAGAAACTGTCCAGAGACTTGTCAGCATGGTGGTTAATCTCCAGGTTAGGCTGCAAAAGAAAACACAACACACATGCAAAACAGTGCAACATGATACTGTATTCAAAAATGTTGATCCCGCACAAAAATATTTGTTACAAATTATTACAATTGTGTCGTATCTTTTTGTATCGTAATGTGTCATGTCCTGTCGTATCGAATTATGTCATGTCAGAAGTTCTGTAATATTGTGTCGTATCGTATTGTGACGTATCGGATCAAGTTGTGTCTTATTGTATCGTGTCATTTTGAATCATGTATTGCGTAATGTCATATCAAATCATATCGTATACTGTACTGTATTCCAATTCAACTTGAAAAGATGCTTTTCATGACTGAATTATTTGGAGGCGTACTGTACTGGGATCAGAGGGAGGTTTAGAGGACCAGTTGTTGGAACAGCAAAAGTTTTTTTTTATTTGATTTAAGAGAAGATGCAGGAGGAGTTAGATAAGTCAAAGAAAGAGTAGAACAAGGACTTGTGATTATTAGAAAAAGCAGGAGAGATGGAAAGAAAACTAGCAGGAGAAGAAGAAGTTGAGGAAGTTGTAGCAGAGTCTGCAAAATGCATCTACTTCCATGAAAATAATGGGTTCAACTAAAGGAAACCATTGCAACGCCAACCGATGATGCAGTGCCGATTTCAGCTGATTGATTACAACACAATACTGAACAACTCAACAGCCCATCAGTGAGTCACTTTTACCATAAAGTAATTGTTTTGTAATCTGTGTGTTCTGATATACTTCCTTCCCTTTGGATCAAAGTGCAGCTCCACTTTACATGAAAACGTTTTTTGGACCCGATGCTACGTAAAGAGCGGCTCTGATCCCTTTAGAAAAAAAACAGATGCTAGGACGGCGCTCTGTTTCTCCCATCACACATACATACACATGTACAGTGCATGTAAGAATCCTCAATCGAGGCTCCCTGAGGGAAGATGCCTGAGCACATCTTTCATCTGAAGTGGTGGCCATATGGTGAATAGTCTCTCTTCTCTCTGCCCTTCAACCACATAAAATACTGCAGCTCACTCACACCAAGCGTATCAGTTATACACTCACTACAGGTGAAGGTACAGACACTTAAAAAAATTAATGGATGAGTCAAAGTAAGTGAATGAATCAGAAAAACAGCAAAACAGGAAAGACGTCAGGGTAGAAAGGGAGTTTTTCCTACCTGATCTTCAGTCAGCACAATCAACCGGGTCACAATAATGTTCACAACATTTCCTAGACTGGCATCACGGTAAAGTTTGGCAACCTGACCTCCAGAAAAGAAGAAAAGACACAAAGTCAGACAAATTGTGTCCATATGTCACAACATCTAATCAACAATCAGGCACTGTACCACATTACTGTAGTATACACAGTGGTGGAAGAAGCATTCGGATAATTTAGCTAAGTAAAAGTATTAATACACACTTTGAAAATACTCCACTACAAGTAAGTAAAAGTTCTGCATTCAAAACCTTACTGAAGTAAAAGTATGTATCAGCATAAAGTAGAGTCAGTGTTTTCCTCTTCTATCTGATGTTTCTGGATTAATATTCCCGCTGCATTAATGTGTATGTTGCATTTTACTGCTGTAGATGTTTAAGATGATGCTCATTCTAACTCCTTTATATATTTGTGCTGTTGTATAGTTTCATCTACAGCAATGCATATTCATATTCTATAAGATAATCATATGTTTGTAGCGTCGCTGTCCTGTGAGAACCACGTATCTGTAAAAACTTTTAATGGTGTCAAAAAAAACAACCCTGCTTTCAGCTTTGTGACGATGCATTTTCCAGCTGATCCAAGAGGCTTTTTAAAGACTTTATTTAGCTTAAGAAGGAGGAGAATTTTCTCAACACATAGAGGGACACTTCATCCTTCGGTTTATCACAAACATTAAACGTCATCAACACATCTGGAGATACGTGGTTGTCACTGGACAGGAAGGGCGTGAAAAACCGTCATCTCAAAAGTAACTAAAGCTGTCAGACAAATGTGGTGGAGTAGAAGTTTAAAGTTACATAAAATGGAAATACTCAAGAAAAGTACAAGTACCCCTAAATTTGTACTTAAGTAAAGTACTTGAGTAAATGCACTTAGTTACATTCCAACACTGGAAATCCTATTAACGAAACTGGCAACAACGGAGAAATTGTACATTCAACGGTGAGGTAGACAACAAAAACAATAACAACATGACCAAAAAATAGGATCAAACTTACAATATTCATTACAGACAAGATGTAGTGCTCAATGTCTTTGCGTCCGTGGTAACCGACCATCATTTTATCAGCAACCACAAGCGTTTCCACGAAGCGCTCGGTGCTGACCGAGCGCCTCTGTCTGCGTGCGCCGCCTGAGTGCTCGCTGTCGTTTCGGGCTCCGGGGGACGAGTGGACAGGGGAAGGTGTGCTCAACGGGCAAGGTGCACTGCTTTTAATGAGGTCTGTGAACGGCAGGAAGACAAAGCAAAGTTATAGTGAATTATGAACTTCAAAATGATGACGCATTATCTGTTTGAGAGAGAGCTGGTCTGTGTATGGTGGATGCGCATAGGTAATCTGCCCCTTTGAACCTTGCAGCTAAAGCCTTTGCTTTATGACCCAGATGCTCTGGGGAGAAAAAAAGTTAAAAGATGGTACATGTTAGGGCATGCAAGCTTCCTGGCGATGACAGCCTTTGCTGTTTCTTATAAGACCTTGGCCCAAATACCTAAATATCCACCTGGTTCTTTTTCCAATTCGTCATATCTCAGCAGACACCGGAGTTGTTTGAATCTTACAATCTGAACATGATTGTTGGTTCTATAAATAGGATTTGTGCTTCTATAAAAGTCAGAGCCAGGAACTCTTTATGCACTGAAGGGCCTTTTTATGAAAGCTGAAGCGAGACTCTTTTCTTACAGGTTGAAAGGTGTCCAGGCCAGGGGTAACTATAGCACACAAGAGGCCCGGTCATGTCTACCAGAACCTGGGCCTAGAACCAAACCAGCGCTTCCTCCAACCTTCTATGTATAGTTATTCCTTTACGTCAGTTCCACCCACACAGAGTCCAACCCAGATGGAGGTTCACCAACCTGAAATGCCACAGCTGAACTCCTGGCTATGTTCTTGTGGTGAGGGAATGGCAGACATTTTATAAATAACATGTTGCTGTGCTTCTTCCAGGTTCCATTCACCGGAGGTGGTGTAGGATATGTTCTTTAATGGCTCTATCAAATACTGTTCTTCCTCTGTTGTTATAACACCATGCTTGTTGGGGAGAGAAAACCAGTGAAAGAAACAGGTTACAAACACAATCAAACATTGATGATAAATGCAGAAATTGTAACATTAATGCAGGTAAAAAACAACTTCCATATTTTGTATTTCTGACTATTTTGTATTCATTCTATTAAAGGTGCACTCCTCCTATATTACACAGGGCAGTTCAGTTTAACTGTGTGTTCAGACAGAATTCAAAGAAAATTTTAGAGGTGACACAATTGCATACAAAGTCAATAGAAAGACGCCATTAGACACAAATCCGCCCAAAGTAGCGCAAATTGACGCAAAGACCGTCTGCATTAGTTGGAAGTGTTTCGGATCGAACGAAGACTTCACACTTATGTTGGACTATATACACGTGTTTCCTGAACATTCAGAGACAAGAGGAAAAAAGGAGAGAGACGGGAGGGAAATAACAGTAAGAACTGTAGTTTCTCACCAGAAACTCCCCAATAAACACAAAGGGTCAATTTTTGCAAATGACGTGCAGAAATTTTTTTTTGAATTCTGTGGCTCTAGTGGAAATGTTCTCAAGTCTGAAAACTTGAGCTGAGATAACCCTGGTGACATCATCAGAAATGACCCTGATGATGTCATCCGGGCTATTTTAGCTTGGGCCTGGAGAATTTAGATTTTTACAGAAAGCTTTCGTTGCAAACTGCGGACGTAGAGTTGGATATGGAAAAATACATTGGCAGGGAAAGTCTGACGAAAGATGTCATTGAGTTGCATTATGGGAAATGAAGGATCCAGCTCTTTTGAATACTAGGGACTAAAAGTCATAAAACAGTTTTTGCTGCTTCAGTTTTTTCTTTGTTATGTCCCTTGCAAGTCTCCCAACTTGCTGAAGGACAATTCCGGCGCAAAACGAACCTAGGGGTTAATAACAGATGTGTACCCACTCGATCGCTCTCTGGGACATGTTTTGATGCTAATCGAATGTGTTTGTAGCTTGAAACAAGCTAGCGCCAAATGAGCTAACACGATGGTGATTGAGACTAAGGCCCACTGATGAAAGCCCTTGCATTTGCAGTATAACAAACTGGGTGTCTGTGTCAACAGGAAAAAATCACAGGTGGCGCACAGTCACTGACATGTTTTCCATCACCCAGCAGTCATTGGTCCGCCAAGCGGAGCTAACGCAACAGCGCTCTTGAAATTCCCTCATGTGGGAAGCGGAGTACTGGTTTTTCCGGTCTCTGCTAGCATTGCAAGTAAAAAGTAACTATGGCCGTACAAACAAAGAAAAGAGCAACGGCTACAGATGTTGAAACTTCAAAAACAAGTGAAAGTGAGATCCAAAAAACACACCTGCAATTACCACTTGTCGCTAAAGGTGCCGCCAAAGAGAACAAAACTGATATCTTCCAGCTTGTAACTTTAAATAACCAACATATTCCCTCATGTAACCTCCTCTCCCCAATGGTGTCATGTTTTAGCACATACAACACATTTGTTTCTAGTCTGCAGTCAAATTTAAGGACCACAAACAATCAATTACATCCAGACCAACATTAAAAAACATGGTTCTCTGCCATTTAACACCCCCTGTGGAGCATAAACAGAGAGAAGTCTTTAAAAATAAGTTTGTAATAAACTCTAACTTGCCTCTGTAAAACCTACAATGAAAGCAATTAATCACACCAGCACACAGAAACACATTCGATTTGGGGTTTTAATAGTGTGTGATGTCAAGATCTCAAACTGTCCAGACAGCTGATTACATTAAAGTACAGACACAGTTTTGTCCATTTTTGGTGCAGTTAGAAAAAAGAGCAAACACTAATTCAATTTATGATACTCTGTCGGTCTTGCCAACACATTTACATTTGCCAATAATAAGCAGAGCCTTTTTGTTCCTTCTTTAGAGTTATTCTGAACCAAGGAGGGATAACAGCTATTAAAACGTCTTCCAATTTCTTGATTAGTAAAGAGAAGCTGGACAGTCACAAAGTCTGTGGATAGAAGCCTGAGGAATTAAACGCTTAGACAGGATAATTAGATGCCTTGTTAGTGCTGATCAGTTTTGTTTTAGAACACAGCACATGGAGTAATAGTTATGATTTAAACACATAATTTAACAGATCACAAAAAAGGATCAACTAAAGAAACGTGATCTCCTTAAAAATTTGAGGATAAAGCGTGATATTGAACACACAAATGGAACGAAAAGCCCTGATGCGTATCACTAACAGATCACTGAGATGATTTTTCTCCACGAGCATCACCTCGCTCCAAGCTTCCTGCAGACTGAGTGTGCCAAGCGGAAGGAAGCCAAGATTCTGTTAAGCAAACTACAATTGCTCTAATCCTTTGGTGCTGCCTCTGAAAGATTGGCTGACATGAGATCAGCCCAAGCTAGGCAAATATTAGTTACCTGGCATTAGTGTTCGGGGGTTTGTTTGAGGACAGCGGTGTGAACTCCGGTCACTTGGAATAATAATAATACCTTTGTACTCACCAGGCCCTTGCAGTTGCTGAGTGCCACTCTGGTCGTGCTGTGCTGATTTTTCAAGAATCCGACATAGTGACAGTTATCTACCATGTTATGACGCCACTCCAGCCCTTCTTTGCCCCAATACTCCACTGTGAAATGTTTTGACACCAAGTGGGGGCTGAGTGTCAGGTTTAAGTGAAAGTGCTTTCCGTAGGCGGACAGTCTGTAGAACAGCCGCGACTCTGGGGCGTCCGGGTGTAACGCAGGCAGCTGTCCCATTAAGGGGTCCACTGCGCCCCGTCTCCGGCGGCCCGGCCGGTGGTGCTTCACAGTGTAGCTCAGGAACTCTCCGCTCTCATCCACCCGTACCGGGACAGTAAGCTGGTAGTGCTGCAGGTAGGACAGGAAGTCCTCTTTTACAGGAGAAAGAAGACAAAGAGAGAAAAGAATTGGATAATGAACATACAAGAGAAGTGTTACGATCTACCTGTCCACCTGTCATACATCATACCTTGAGAGTTGTGTGAAAGTCTGTTGATGCTTTGGAATTCAGAAGCAGCCATCACCACCAGGCTCAGTGTCCAAGTCAGCGTCTTCCACAAAAGTTCCATAATTCAGGGAAAGGTGTGACATGGGGTGCAGGGTAGAGGGTGCTACAAACGGGTTAATAGCACGCGATCGGTCCGATGCCACACCATAACATGTCCATGTTTGTCTCCTTCACTTGAATGTTCTCGTCGTGCTCGAAAGCTCATCCAGGTCTCAGATTTCTCCTGAAGGCGAATGCTTCCACATCTCACTGGCCTCTGAATTCATGTGAGCAGCTTGCAGAAAACACCGTAATCCATCAGACACAGTCCCTCTCAGGTGTAACTCCAAACAGGACGCTTTATATCGGAAACTTGTCTTGACCGATCCATCTGCATTCCTGTGAAGGAAATCCATCAGAGGTTAAATAACATGTTATCTCGCTTCATCAGATCGTTTTCTGTTGTCAGTTAATCGAGTGACAGAAAATGAATGTGTAGCTTTTCAAATAATCAATTGATCATTTGAGTACTTTAAAGCAAAAGGTCTACACGCTCGCTTTCCATTACCACAAATGTGAGGAAGTGCTGTTTGTTGTTGGTTTATCTCATTTTAAATGGAATATCTTTGGATTTTGGACAATTGGTTGGATTAAAAAAAAAAAAATGCATTTTCCACTATTTTCTGACGTTTTACAAATGATTAATTAATTAATTGGCAGATGAAAAAAGAGTGAAACTTCTTATTAATGATGAATCCACAGATGACTTTCTCTCAAACAATCAATCAATCGTTTGGTCAACAAAATGTCACAAAATAATGACAAATTAGGATTTCCCAGAGTCCTTTTATCTGATCAACAGTCCAAAACCCAAAGGTTGACATTGAGTAATATAAACCAACAAGAAGCATATCATCACATTTATGAAGCTATGGCCAGAACAAGTTGGACTGAAACAATTAATCAATTATCTGTTAATGAACAAATCGATTAATTATTTAATCGTTGCAGCTTTTATACACATAGACATTAGCGGAAAGAGGTAAATGAATGGAAATCTAGTACAAAGTTAAACATCGTATAATTAAGGTGTATAGTTTGTTTGGTTTCATGGCTCTGACCTAAAACGTGATTCAACTTGAACAATTCGACAGGATGGACCAACAACTGATTTTAGCCACATTTGGGCCACCGCACTTAGAAAAGATTCCTTTATTGCCATCGCATTGACATACAATGAGATTCAGGTGCACTATCCTTTAAACATACATTAAATACATTAAGTATACTTATCCATCTCACGTTCACACACATGCAACTCACATAGGCCTACACAATGTCAACAAGTGCATGTTAAAAGGTTAGAAGAGTAAAAAAAAAAAAAAAAATACATTATTAGTTCAATATTCATCTACCGGAGTGACAGTTTCATGACTAATGACCTTACAACGAGCGTAATAACCGCATTAAAATGGATGCATACATCTTCAAACAGCGCCAACGGCGCTGACTAGTCGACATGATATCATTTAGTGCAGATTTGTGGTTTTACTCACTGACGCGCTTCACGGCAGCATGTGCAAACTAGACTACTATAAACAAACGTCAGCGGGTCCAGGTGAGAGGAGGCTGATGTCCAATGAAAGTGACCGGGCTCCAAACACAGATGACAAGCCTTTGGAGAGGATTTCTGTGTGTATTTCTTCCGGCTCCAGCCCTCCAGACAGACTAGCGCTACTTTCTTGGCCACTCTGGCCCAGACAGTTGGCGGCCGGCCCGCGTGCATTACGCCGGTACATCAAATAGCCTACAACCCTCACGGAGCGTCTGCAAATCAAAAATAATAACCTGACATCGCTTTGAATCGTATTGGATTTGTTGCAACAACAAAACAAAAAAAGGCGTCAAGAAGTGCCATTAGTTATTTCGAACAGGCAGACTGCAGATGTGAACCTGTTAACATGTAGATCCAGTGCGTAAAATGTTTCCTAACGTGTACTTTTTTTTTTCTCACGCAAATGCCCCCCAAAAAAAACTCTGTGAACTCGCAGTAGGCTACTGCTGAATACTGCTTCCCTGAGAGGATTCAAATGCTCACACGAATCTGCTCCGACAACTACCGGAAAGATATCGTCAACAAGACGGGGAGTGTTAACAGATAGTTACCATGCTCATCTTCATTGTCAGCTCCGGTCCAACTGTGCAGGGAGAGCTCAGGACAAAAGGCTTCTGCAGCTCTGAAGTTCCGCACACAACCCTCTGTTCCTCTCCTCTCTTCATCTCCTTTTGGGTTCTGCCATCCTCTACAACTGCAGTGAGAGTCTCCCCTTTCAAACCGTATCTCAGAACAGACACTGTCACACACACACACACACACACACACACACACACACAAAAAAAAGAGCTATTCTGCTTTTCAAAGTCTTGGATTTCCTCCAGCAGAAGGGTCTATTTTCAGCCTATCTGTCGTCTTTATAATCTAGACTTTGTGATCTTGGTGGTGGCTCAGAGTGGCTTAAAAAGTGAGCTGAGGTTGCAGAGGGTGTCCTGCCACCTCAGAGAGACCGTCACAGCACACTGCTTTTGAGAAAAGTGCATGAAAACAGCAGCAGCAGCAGTTGGCTTGGAGCTGCTCCTCCTCACTACATTGCAGAGACCGGGTATGTCCCAGTCCCGGACAGCTTCAAATTGGCAGATTTTTCAGGGTAGGGGGGGGGGGGGTGACGTCAGTGCAGATGTGCCTCTCTTCCATCAGCTGTGCGCATGTCTATCAGTGCTGCCCTGAAATAACACTAACTCACATTAAAAACCTCAGCTCTGTGAAGAATATACCCCTCATAAAGAAAGAGGAGGGGTTTAACATTCAGATTGTTCACTTGACTAAAAGCAGCAATACCACATTATAAGTTAGAGAACACATGTTGTATTTACTTAGGTACAATTACAGAAGTATTAGCAACAAAGTGGAAAAAGTAACTAAGTAGATTTACTCAAGGAGTGTATTTTTTTTATGAATTTCCATTGTCTGCTACTTTAGACTTCTACTTCCCTACATTTCAAAAGGGAAACATATTGTACTTTTTAACTCCACTACATTTACATTACAATTTTAAAGGTGCCGTAGGTAGGATTGCGAAGATCCAGGACGTAGCCAAAGAATGTGAACATCGACAACTTCTCAGTCCCTCCCCCCTTTCAGCGAAAGCCCAAAATGGTCTCCTAAGCCCCTCCCCCCACAAGGGAGAATGAATGTGTGTGCACGAGCAGTGATTGACACGCAGCTAGACGTCACAGGTAGCCCTGATTGGTGCATCTGAACAGGGAGCGGTGGATTTTTGCAAATCTCACTACAGGCTGTAGGTGGAGCCAGAGGAGCTGGATTTCTTTTTAAATGACCTGCTTCATGTAGTTCTACTGGAACATAGGGTCAGTTTCAGCAAATATGACAGAAAGTTAGTTTTAGAAGTCTTACCTGCTGCACCTTTAAATAAAAAACAAAAACATATGAGTTTAACACATTGCTTAAGATTAAACTAGTGGATCCCAACCTTTAGGACTAGCAGTGGTGGCGAAACTATTCAGATATTTTACTTTAGTAAAAGTACCAATACAACACTGTTAAAATATCCTTTTGACAAGTAAACGTAAAAGGTATACTTAAAACATTAAAAGTACTCAGAGCAGAATAATAGTAGGAACTGCGAGTGTTCTGCAATTACATAGTAGCCTTAAAGGGCTGATGCTGGTCAAGGTGGAGCTGATTTGAACTCCTCGATATACGGTTGGGTAGTTTAATCTATAACAATGAATCATATTCTAGAAGCTCCTCAAACGTAATTTGTTGTAACTATAATTAAATAAAAAAAGAATGTAGTGGAATAAAAAGTACAATATTTTCCTCTGATGTGTAGTTAAGTAGAAGTATAGAGTTGCATAAAATGAAAATACAAGTACCTCAAATTTACACTTGAATAAAATACTTGAATATATGTACTTACTTTACTTCTGGAGTAAAAGTAACTCCACCTGGAGCAGCTACAACAGTAAAATGCTGCTCGAACATCCATGCTTTGGTTTAACAATGTGTTAATGTCATATATAATAATATATCAAATGCCTTTTTACTCTTGATACATTAGGTACATTCTGCTTCTTTACTGTTAAGTAGGATTTTGAATGCAGGACATTTACTTGTACTGTAGTCTGGTAGTTTATACTTTGTCTCAACTAAAGGATCAGAGCACTTCTTCCATCAGTGAACAAAATATACTATAAGTATGAAAAGTAAAAGAAAAAACAATGCAGAATGGCTCCTGTCTGTGTTGCATAATTATGTTTGTGTAGGCGGTACTTTCATGTTGCAGTTGATGGAGAAAAACAGCTCATTTGAACTACTTTGGGTCGTTTATCTATAATAACGCTTCACATTTTGTAAACTCACAGGTTTTGTATGAAAATATCTTAATCTATAGCGGTCAATATTAATGTAGTGGAGGTAAAAAGCACCATATTTCCCTCTGAAATGTAGTCGAGTAGAAGTATAAAGTAGCATAAAATGGAAGTACCTCAAACTTATACAAGGGTGAATGTACTCTGCAGTGTAAATCCGCTTACTGCAGGTATCGTTCTGTACAGAAGATGGTGATATCATGCGGAATATGATCACCCAGCAACCGCAGATATCAACAAGGAATAATATCTGAAAAAATAGAACATAATCTGACATTTGTTTGGCACCAACTTTGACTTTAACTAATGAAAACTGCTGTCAGCTAAAGTCTTTAACCCTGTCGAATGCTGAAATAAATACATTACATATAGTCTTTTAGAATATGTTTATGTATTGCCAATAAGTATTCAGGTTTAAAAGTTTGATGGATTTTCTGTGTCTGGTGAAAGTGTTTCGAGGGTCTGCTCTGGAGTGCAGGCTAATGGCAGTCCCGTGTATTTTGGTGTAATTTAGCCCACATCTATCTTTAGTCTGTAGGAAATTGAAAATCATGCCTATTCCTTGAGTTTCAGTTACAGCTGCTCATTATGAAGGAGCCTGTATCATTACAGTCAGGTTGTCATTACATGCACGCCTATGCAGCCCGAGTAGGTGTCAGATCATTTGTGGGAAGCAGCGCCACTGTGTGCCTGAAAGGAGCATAGCAGGTAAGATCGAAACGTTTTTTTTTTTCATTTTACAAGGAAAACATGCTCATATAATCATCAAATCACACTGAACTTTTTGACATGTGTACTCAAAGGTGATTGCCGTTCAGACAAGGTGTGTCGGCCGTGTAACCCTGATGTTTATAACTTAAGAGATAATCAAAGCATGTGACCTACTACCTTTAGTTCAGTGGTGGAAGAAGTACTCGACTCCTTCGCTTAGGTTAAAGTAGCAACACCACTCTAGCCAAAGTATTCAAGTAAAAGTACCCATTCTGCAGAATTTTATTGTTTGTAGTTGGCCGAGGTAGAGCTGATTTTAGCTATTTTATATACAATGGGGTGGTTTAATTTAGTGTAAAACAAAGCATTATATCGTATATACTAGTCATCGGGAAAGTAACCAGTAACTACAGTTGTCAGATAACTGTAAAAAGTACAATATTTACCTGTGAAATGTAGAGGAGTAAAAGTAGAAAGTAGCATCATATTCGAATACTCAAGTACCTCAGAATTGTACTCAAGTACTTGAGCAAATGTACTTTCCACCACTGTCTTTGTTGGAATTAACTGAACTCACTTTAATTTTGCCAAAAGAATCCAAACTCTTTGAAAAGCGACTAGAGATCTCTGCGACACAGGCAACAAAATATTGCCAAAGGTGTATTCTTAATAACGTTTCATTCTCGAGCTCAGCATATTTCTCAAAAATGAATCTCTGGAAAAATAGCCAAACGATTAAAGGAATAAAACTCTTTTGAGGATCTAAATTTGTCAGTTGTTATGTTATTGTTGATCTGGCCGCTGCAAGCACAGTTGGGCAGTCCATAAACAATCAAATCCTTAGTGTTATTCATTCGATTATGAAGTTGATGCACAAATATTTCAAAAGACATTAATATAATTTCAGTTGTAATTGATATAAATATAATTGTACTTTCTTCAAAATTTCTAATTGAAATCATCCATTTGCACCTAAAATTATAAAAGAAAACGTGTGTGTGTGTGTGTTTCCTGATGAGTAGAGAGAAGAATGTAATGCAGTTGAGGTTTATCGCAGTACTGGGTGTAGTAGCAGGGTGTAGGTGTGTTTGATGACGTTGTCAGGAATATGTCAGTGTAATAAACCAAAGAGAAGGTCTGAAACCATATTAGTCACCTGCTTTGATCGGTTATATATAGACTCACGCTGCCACCGGTTTCAGTCTGTTGTCCAGGAGCCTCTCTGGTCAGTTTCACCGTCTTTCAACCATCTGGTAAGATTTACCTCCTAACGACTGCTTCACTGGGAAACATGCAAGATAACTTATGTCCGTATTGTTTGATGTTCAAAAGAGGTGTAATTTACAGTTGTCTTTGCTGGGGAAGATACAGAAGTAATGATCACAAACTATATAGGCCCTAGCTCTTTAGAGTTTAACCCTCGTGTGACTATGCCACTTTTTGTTTTTCTGGGTCAAAATTGGAAACTTTTTCTTTTTGGTCGTCTTTTTCGACACTTTTCCCGACATTTCTGTCACTTTTTACCATGTTTTTGACCCGAGGACAACAGGAAGGTTAAGAAAAGTGATGAGAAGATCAGTGACAAGCTCTTTTTTTGTTATCCAACAGAGTATTGATTTGATCATGGCTGTGACCAACCAACCAGGCAGCTACGCACCGTCGGACTTCCAGACAGGCCTGCTTGATTTCTGCGATGACAGTGGAACTTGTGAGTAGTACTCCCTCCTTTCTGGGAAATCTGATTAAAATATGCACACAGTTAAGACATGAAAGATGTACTGTATATGTTGGATTTTTCTCAATACAGGCTGCTATGGTCTGTTCTGCTACATGTGCCTCGGCTGGAGCATCGCCAGCGACATGAACGAGTGCTGCCTGTGTGGTCGGAGCATGTCGATCCGCAGCGTCTACAGGACCAAATACAACATCAGAGTAAGTTTAAGTGGATATAAAAAGCCGGCTGACTGTAGGACTCAATTTGGACAATGTAGGAAAACAGCAACTATATTGTCAGGTAAACACCGAGTATGATAGTCCTACCTTTAGTTGGTTAAAACACTTGTACGGGTAGCCTATGCTGCGGAACAAGAGGAGAGGTTTTAAATGATTGATCCCACGTCACATGCAGTAGTAGAAGTACTCAGATCCTTTAGCCAAGTAAACGGACTAATGTGACAATAGTAACACTTTACAATAAGTCAAAGTTGAGTATAAGTGCCAAAACATTTTACTTCCAAGTCATTTTGAGACACTTTCATTTCAATAGTTTGTAGAGGCCTGAAAAGGTACAGTAATATAGTATTAAAATATAGTAAAAGACAAATAAAAATGTCTAAAAAAATAAATAAATGTAGTTCTGTGTTTTTAGCCATGATAGACGAGGCTTCACAGAAAGGATGGATTTGAATGTAAGCATGTTTGCATGCTGATCATCATCATCATTTATCTTAAAGGTGCTCTAAGCGATGTCGAACGTTTTTTAGGCTACAGCATTTTTTGTCACATACAGCAAACATCTCACTATTCACGAGCTGCCTGTCCCCTGAACACACTGTAAAAAAAAAAATGCGGTGGGGGTTGGGGGGTTAGTGCGCGGCAGCACGGAAGGGAGGGAGAGAGGACGGGATGAGGAGGAGGGGCGAGCTAGCCTCGTTTTGTTTGAAAATACTTCGAACGTCAACAAGAAGTGCCGTCACCCAACATCGCTTAGAGCACCTTTAAAGCACCATTGTGTGAAAGTACTGCTCGGCTAACTTGCCAAGCTAGATTCTTCTCACGTCTCCTTTTGGGGGGGCCCCGACCCCCAGGTTGAGAACCACAGCTGTGATACTGTTAAATGTCAGAGACAGTGTGTGAAGCTCACATATTTACAGCCTTGTACAGACTTTCTGTTGCTCTCAAACAGATTCAACTTCCTCCTGGGAAAAAAAAAAAAAAGATTTACAATTCTCATGGTTAATCATCTTTTTACAAACTTGCATCTAAAACCCTAGGACAAAACCCGCCCCATCCAATAGAAACCTACTAATCTACTAATACTAATAATTGTGTTTTCAGGGATCACTGTGTAATGACTTTATGACGCACTGCTTTTGTCCATTGTGTGCCACCTGCCAACTGAAGAGAGATATTGACCGCAGGAAGGAGCAAGGCATTTTCTGAACAGGTAAGCGTCTTCTAACGGCTCCAAAACATGAAATGAAGTGGCATACAGCGTCATTTAATTTTAACGGTGTTGTAAATTGACTATCCTTTGGCTTTTCTTTTTTTTTTATCAGCTACAATCCTCTGAGAGAAATGACATTCATCTCTTCGAGTCATTAGTCCGCTTCCCGCAACACAACCTGGGAGTGGAAAACAGCGTCATGATTTATGGTTACGGTTATAAAAACATTTTTTTTAAAGGTTTTATCTGTGATGTCCTCTGCAGTTGACAGGATGTGGATTCCGTGTGTTAAAAGGTGTTCTTTAAATAAATAAATAAATTGAATTAGTCCCTAGTTTTTTTTCCTGCTTGGATATTTCACAACAGTCTGGTATTATCTATTGTGGGTTGAGGGTGTTAGTTTCCTGTTTTGAGCTGCAAAATCATCTTTTCATCAGCCAAAATTTGAATTTATTTGAATTGCAAAACTAAAGACCGTCAGCTGTATTTTGTTTAGAGTTATAAATAAGTTATCAAGTAGCACACCTGTGCTTTTCTAGTTACAAGTCTGAAGTAAGAATTATGGCATGGAGGCATACGCTACCAGGTATCAGGTAGTGGCTACACAAACAATACTTACAGCATGATAAAGTCATTGTTGGTTTTGGTGTCTTCAGGGAAGTTGTTAGTAAAGGTATAACACAACTCTAGCCCCATTATTTACAGCTGCGATATAGGATATTAAATGTGTATTGTAAAACAAAATTGTAAGTTTTGATTTAAGAACAATGTTTTGATGAAAGGGTGCATCTACTGTAGGGGAAAATAGGATTGAAATGTTTGGTGAGGAATTTCCCACACAATTAATAAGAGTCCAAAATGCACAATTATTTTCTCACAGGTCAACCAAACAAACATATGGTAGTTAAAAGAAGACCTCCCTTGTGGCCGGTTAGCTCAGTTGGTAGAGAGGGCGCACGTATGCTAGAGGATTATTCCTCGACATAAAAGGTCCAGGGTTCGAATCTGACCTGTGATGGTTTTCCTGCATGTCTTCCCCCTCTTTCTCCCCCCCTTCCATATGTCAGCTTTCCTCTCTATTAAAAGGCAGAAATGCCCCAGATTTAAAAGAAATAAAAAAGGACCTTGCTGAGAAAGCTCCTGGAAACTCAGAACGTGGATTTCATGACTTTCTCGTAAATGCTGATTTAAAATGTATAACATTCAAATTAATTACTTCTAAAGCACAAAACACTGAAATGACACGACCATGATGTTGAACAATTTCTCTCCGCTTTGAATTTAATTCTCGTTGCTGAAATTCCATGTGTGGACTGAGAAAGTTTTACATGACGCCATAAATCAACTTGACAGACATTGCTGTGTCATTATGTTTAGTTAAAAACAGAACGTGTTGGAGCACAAAATAAGCTTCAACAGACCAGTTGTTCCCCCGCATGTTTCACTTCTTTTTGACCCTATTACATGTCAACTATCTGAATTAAATTACATCTGAATTTTTAACATAACAAGTAAATAATATAAAGCCACACCTAAACGTTACATTGTAATCCCCCTGTGAATACATCTATGCCAGATACAGATCGGAAATATTGAGAAACATCAAACTTGTTTCAGTTGTGGGCAAAAAGTAATAAAACTCTGAAAATTCAAACGAGTGACGGTGATACCAGAGGCTTCTCCTTGGACGCTTCCATTACTGGGACTGAAGTGGTGACGTTTTTGAGCAGGGAGACATCACTTTAGGACAGGCTGAGGAGAGAACAGTTTAGGGGATTTCTTTTTCTGGAGGGGTGGGGCTGTTTACTGGGTCATCTGGGTTTCCATGGCCTGTGCAGCCCACTCTGGAGCAGCCGAACGGATCTTTTCTAGGAGGTTGTTGACTTGGAAACACAGAGACTGGATCTGTTTGTCCCAGGTAGGAAGGGCTTCACGGGCTGCCAGAGATAAAAAAAAGGGAAGAAAAAAAAAAAAAAGCCATCAAATACATTTGCTGTGCTGACTTGACATGTGACCAACAAATGTAGGCCTACTTGTTCAAACTCTATGTGTGACTTTTAATGCCCGGTCTATCACAGCTCTGCCCAGTTCCATAAGCGAGAAGTTGCTTTATGCCGTTTGTTGTCATTCCAGTATGAAGAGGCTGCCCCCTACTGGCCGCAGATGGTTGGTTAGTTAGTTTATCGATCCAAGTATCCCAATATAAAAAAGACAAATGATAGAACTTTACATGATCAAAAGGAAAAAATATTCTATGCACAATTCTGTCAATGCATAAATAAAAATGACCCAACAATGCGGCCATGTTTCTACATGTTCAGGCAAGTATGCATCATAACGACTAGACTGTCTTGTCTGTGCTTAGAAACAGTGAAGTAGGATTAGGGCTGCAACTGACGATTACTTTCATTGTTGATTAATCTGTCGATTATTGTTTCGATTCATCGATTAGCTCATTGGTCTATAAAATGTCAGAAAATGGTAAAAAAAAAAAAAAATGTGGATCAGTGTTTCCAAAAGCCCAAGACGACGTCCTCAAATGTCTTGTTTTCTCCACAACTCAAAGATATTCAGTTTACTGTCACAGAGGAGAGAAGAAACTAGAACAATATTCACATATCAATCGAACGAATCAGAGAATTTTTACTTTTTCTTTCATTCAAAAAAAAAAAAAAAGGACTCAAACTGATTAATCGAATATTAAAATAGTCTGCAATTGTGTGGCCGGGTTGGTTCAGTGGGTGGAGCAGGCGCACATATACAGAGAGGTTTATGCCTTGATGCAGAGGTCCAGGGTTCGACTCCGACCTGTGACGATTTCCTGCATGTCTTCCCCACTTTCTCACCTAGCTGTCCTACCCATTAAAGGCGGAAAAGTCCTAAAAATGTAAGAAGTCTGCAATTAATTTCATAGTTGACAACTAATCAATTAAGCAACGCAGCTCTAAGTAAGATCATTTGAGTTCAACTTGAGTTTAACTCAACACAACGTGTAATGAAAGGCAGAATAAATGTAAACGTAATTGTCGAATGATCTTCAATTTCCATTCTTTTTTTCTTTATACTGCAGATTAGGGCTGGGCAATATATCAATATTATACCGATATCGATATATGAGGCTGGTTTAATCTGTCACTTCCAGTACCAGGAGTGAGTTCCGGACACGATTCTTATGTCTAGTCAATGTAACACAACGGATCATAATGCATGTCAAGCTTATGTTTCACCCTTCAAAAGGAACAGAGCTCGTTTTGCCCCGTCTCTCTCATTAACAGGTCGTGTTGCGCGTGTTGGTCTTCTCTCCCAGCAAAGTTTTCACCTCTGTCATGCAGAGGGTTTCCAGAGATTTTGGAGACACTTCAAGCTTCCCATCCATACAAATGAGTGGAGGGGAAAGCAGCTAAATACTTTGTTTTATGTTGAATGCTGGCATTATTATTAGTCACTTAAATATTGTTATTATTACGTCTTTGCTTTCTCCTCAACATGTAGTTTCAATAAGGTCAAGGCACTTCCATCAAGTGAATACAACACCAAGATCAGAGCATCTATCACAATGCTGATCTCTGTCAGTGCCCACAAGTACCTTGAACTATGTTTTTACAGTCAGACAATGTGCCATAAATGCTACAGTAGTCTTTTCAATTACTTTTTGTTTCCAAAATGACAGTGTCAGCCATTAGCATTAAAACATCAAGCGTTTAAGAAAACCATCTTCTCCGCATTCTTGTTTAAGCATTTTGCAATTTCCCCATTTCCCATCATGGGCAATATTGTGTTTGCATTCGTGTTGTGTGGAAGTTCTATCTATCAAATGTGAAAACACGCTGGCTGTCAACTCACTCTCAAAGTGTACAATGCTGTCTATCTGGTCGATGAAGCCATTCATGCGTCCTTCAGTGATCATCTGGGAAGCGATTTTCTCCGCCTAAAAGACAAACAGAGGAGGCAAAACATCTCAACGTCAGATTACACAGCTACGCAAATATGTGAGGTAAAAAGAATATTTAATACAAGCAGAACATTTTTTTTAATTTATTATTCTAACAAATTTCCCCACAGAGCTTTGAGCCTTCTTTTTAAACAGTGGTTTTTGAAATGCATACATTCTCTAGAAATTTTGCGAGATTTGTGTACTAAGTAGTAAGTAAGTAAATATTTCATTATATATGTTTTTTGGTTTAAAATGTTATGCAGTGTGTCTGAATGCATCACAAACAAATACATAGATTATGATAATGTTCACGCAACTGAAACTAATTCCTCGAGCAAAAGCCAGATTGGGTACAGACTTCAATACAATTATTAAATATTAAACTGAGAAAATGTATATTAAATACATTTTCCATTTACACACAGTGAAGTTATTTTATAGAGATTGTTTGCAGAAAAGGCTGTAAACGAAAAACGCACAAAATGTGAATCAAAGTGATGTGTCACCTTTGCTGGGGGGATTTCCAACAGTGCTCCTAGTTCTTCAAAAGTGATGTTGTTGTAGAGTTTGCTAGCAGACAGGAGGTTGTGTTCAATCACAGCTCGGTCAAGGATGCTGGAACCTGCAAGAGAGAGAACACACAACTTACGTGACATTCCAGTTTATTATTTTTGGACGGATTTAAGTCACTAAAATACGTGCCTCAATACTTCATAACATACCACATCCTCAGCATTCAAGGTAGAGCTGGGCAATATATCGATATTATATCGATATCGTGATATGAGACTAGATATCGTCTTAGATTTTGGATATCGTAATATGTAATATAAGTGTTGTATTATCCTGGTTTTAAAGGCTGCATTACAGTAAATGTATGTAATGCTCTGAACTTACCAGACTGTTGTAGCTGTTCTATTATTTGCCTTTACCCACTTAGACATTATATCCACATTACTGATTATTATTTATCAGAAATCTCATTGTGTAAATATTTTGTGAAAGCACCAATAGTCAACACTACAACATCGTTGCGGTATCAATATCGAGGTATTTGGTCAAAAATATCGTGATATTTGATTTTCTCCATACCGCCCAGCCCTAATTCAAGGCATAAAACATGACACAGAAAATTAACTTCCAAAAGCGCAATCTGTGCACCATTACAGCTGCAATACAACCAGAAACATGGGCCTTCATTCACTGACAGCATGTGCCTCTAGAATAGCCTAAACAGCATAAAAAAGTGTGTAGTGAAGTACTGTAGTTTTTCTAGACATAACAGACTGCATGGCACGCATGGCTCATGCAGCCTACCGAGCAAATGTATCAGCTATCACCAGTTGAAGAAGAGATAGTATGAATAAGAACTTTTTGCCCCATTGCCTACGCAGCAACTTAGCAGCTCAGGCTGTGTAAAGCCAATTATCTCCACTCACCATCCGCTGTGGTGGCTTTCTGGTGAGGCATCAGCATGGCAGCGAACTCCTGCAGCTGGTTTCCTCTGATAATACGGTCCAGGTACATCTTCTCCAGAATACCATAGGCAGCCAGCTGCTGACAGCGCTCATCCTTAAAGAGAGTGGCCAACATACGGGAACGCTGTTGGCCTAAAAATAAGCAATATTTTTAGTATGAGACACAAAGTTTGTCAGTTAGATTGTCTTTGAAAATGTAAACCTAAGCACAAACGTCTTGGTGGTACCTGCAGAGGCCAGTATGGTGCAGTTTAGGGCATGTTTCAGTGCCTCCAGACGTTCAGTCTCATGGACAATTGACTTATAAGACAGCTCGTTGTATCTTTGTGCAGCTTCAATGAACTTCCTCCTGAAGTCGAGGACTCTGGCATAGCACACCTAAGGAGTGAAACGGCATGAAACACTGATCCAAGCAACTACAGACATTGTTTACTGCAAAGTCCCAATCATGTTTTATATAGGCACTCTGTCAATTGCAAAACTCAAGATGTACCTTATAGTGTATCTGCAGCTGTTCATTAGAGGACTCGTTCTGAAGCAATGACGCTCTGTTGATGTAGGCCTCTGCCTGCACTGGATCATCATCCTCTAAGTACAGACGGGCAATTTTCAGGTACGTATCCAACTTATAGTCAACATTGTATTGCCTAAGGGAGGAAATAAAAAGGCATTTAAAAGACCTTCAATGGAAATATCACAAACAGTAAAGGTCAGGAAATAAATCTGCTAGTAGCTCACTTACTTCTGTCCTGTTTCCAAGGGAATACCAACTAAAACCTGCGCAGCATTTCTCCAGTCTCCCTCCTTTTCATAAATGGTTGCTAAGTGCTGTCTGATTGAGGCGACCTGAGGACGAGTAAGAACATAGTTTACATGCTTGTAAATGAGAATACTGGTGTTTAACTGACTAAACGGTCAACAACAAACACCCAGTAGGGATATGAGGGAGTGCGAGGGCATTTACCTGTTCCTCAAAGGAGATGACCCTCGGCTGAATCTTTTCCAAGGTGAAGTGATACACTGCTTTAGCTGTGGCGTCAGGCAGGTTGGGCAGATGTGTGCAGAAATCCGTGAGCAGTTGTCTCGAGATGACAAGACTGACATTTTCATTAACCACTGTAAAAGAAAGATAGAAATGTTGAGGTAAGTTGTCCTGTTTACATCCAAATGTACTAAGCATGTAGAAAATACTGAGGAGCTAAAAGAATACAGGAACAGCATACTTGCTTCAACAAAGGCCTTCAAGGATTCCAGTTGGTCTGCATCTGTAAACTGAATGGCCTTCTCCAAAATTTGTCGATATCTAGAAAAGAATTTACAGGTTAGAAACTACATCGCTGTTTAAAATGGAGGTTGATGCAACGGAAATGTTATGTTTCAGTGCAATTGTGCGCTGCCTAGGTAGTAATTATTACAATTGCATGTCAATAAAGCTATGATGTGCCCAGCACTAGTTAACTGTGTAGCTAGTAAACAGTAGCTGGATGCTAATATGATAACGTACAATATAACGGTAACGTCCTTGTTAGACTCGCCGCTTTTGTGTCGCTTGAACGTGGTGTTACACTTTAAATGATAGTCTGTAAAATAAAGTGCTTTGACAGACAGTTACAAACAATTAGCGTTTACCAACTAGCTAGGTAAACGGTTGTATGGCTAATGTAGCTAGGTAGCTAACGTTAGCTTAGCTAGGTCTATCACAGCCAAGTCATTGCTAGCTAACAGTTACCGTGGCGCTTACTTTCTAAATTTGGAAAAGCATATGGCGTCAATTAGCGACTAATGTGGTTTTTTTTTATAATTAGCGATACATACTTGGCAGCCAGATCTTTATGAGATCCAGTTGAATTCATCAGCTGTGCAAGCTCCTGCCTCACGTCGGTCGCCATTGTAGCCTGTCGAAGGGTCAACAACTCCGGCTTCCTCTGCCAAGAGCGGAGCGAGCCTTCCGGTCTCCGGGTCCCGCAGAGCGCGGAGCTCGATCGGTCCTCCAGCCGACAGAGACGCACCGAAACGAAGCCAAGTAAAGTCCTGCATTCAAAACTTTACTTACCGTACATTTCCAAACGTTTTACTAGCATCAACATTTACTTGAAGTTCCAAAAGTAAAAGTACTCATTGTGCGGAATTGCCAGTTTCTGAATTATGTATCTTATATTGCTGAATTATAATTAGGCTAGTGGTGCATTCACGTGCACATCATTTTTAATATTGCAGTTGTTAAAGGTGGAGCTAATTTTACTATATATCTTGCTGGGTATCTTAACCTATAATAATATATCATCATTTATTATTTTGATTTATATATTCTGACTCTGCAGAGTAACTAGTAACAAATGTTGTCAAATAAATGTATGGAATGAACAGTACAATACTTGCCTCAGCATAAAATGGAAATACTCAAATAAAGAACAAGTACCTCAAAATTGTACTTAAGTAGCCTACAGTACTTGAGTAAATGTACTTAGTTACATTCCACCAGGGGCCCTTGTAGCAAAAACAATGGTAGGTTAAATACTTGTATTATTTCCGTGCATAATTACATTATACATATATTTGTTTTTATAAATTAATATTGATTGAAAAAATGGTTCCTGTGGCTGCAGGCAAAATATAGCGACGCTGATTCAGACAGTTACACCATGTGATTTATATAATTAGATTTTTACATGCCCAGAGATGAATGTCATTGGTATCAAATCTGGCCAAAGTAGCTGTAAATAAAATATGTGCTGGAAACACCATTTGATGCGTATTGCAGTGCACAAAATCAGCTCTGCCAAATGCATGCATGCATTGTGTAAAAGTAATATGTGTTTCAATGATTTATAAAATAACTGCTTGGCAAAAAGTCTTATCCTGGGAAAACTACAATGCTGACCTTGTTAAATTGTTGTTTTAATAAAAACAATTGTCTTTAAATCAAATGTGAGTTCAAATCACAATAAAACCCTGGTTTACAAATAATAATACATTTACAACTAAGATATGCTTCTTATTTAAACATGGTGTCTTTCCTTCTTATTTGTTTATTTTTTGTGATGCTATATTTGTAGAATTTACTTCTACTACTTAAGCCACTGAAATTAAATTTTGTATTATTCAATTTAACAGAATTTGAATTTAATGCATATTGATCTTCAGACAGTGTGTATGTTGTTATTCTTTGTATGATATTGGTGGCCCTGTGTACTTGTATTTGTTTAGAGCTTTATTTTTTTTTAATGTAATTAGTTGCTATGTGAATACATGTATAATTGTGCCTAAACATGCATACATAAATTACTAAAAATTGTGGTTTTTAAAAGCTTCTGTAAAAAAAAGCATCATATTGTTGGTGAAGCTGTGCTGTACCTTTAAGGATTACGTAACCGTGACGTGGCACGCGGAGGGCGTGGTCGACTTGTGAAATGTCAGGGAGGAATGGCGCTCGGCGCGGTATTTTGAACAATCGCCTTTTCCTTTCCTCGTTTTATCTGGAAACGTTGCCCAGCGTCAAAATCTTGGGTAAGCGTTACTATGTGTTGGCCCATTCCTGGGTTTGCTACACTGCATCCAGTAGAAAGCCGCGCACTTTAGGAGTGTGCTCAATGTTGAGATATAATGTTGTGCTAGCTAGCTTGGGTTAGCAAGCTCAGCAAGTTTGCTAGTACAGTTGTCCTGCCCGCTGGTCTGGTTTGATGAGGCTGATTATGAAGATGATAGCCATGGCTAAACACAAACGAAGAGCACAGGGGCCAGTATATTCCCTGGAACTGATCCATTCCAGCATTATGTGTACTGACAGAAAGTTTGTCGTGTACTAACAGACAATTTAATGACACATATCGTGCAAAAATCATGCTATGTTACTGCGTCCGCAAAAGAAAAGTAAAAAAAACAAAAAAACACTGAGACGCGTATTGATAATTGTTTTAATGGGATAGTAAAGCGACTTCTGCATAATATCAAAAGGGACTTTATAATCATAATACCATACGCCAAAAACGGTCCTTTCTGTGAAGACTATTAAAACATTACAAGAGCACAAGTTGACGTTAGCTTTTACCTTTGCGTCCACCCGTTTCCATATTACTAGTAAAGCTCATATTATATCATCCCCTAACGTTATACCATTACACATATGATACATACTGTGGAGTTTTGCACATCCCTGATCAATATTTTTGCACACCGTGCACTAAACCGTACTGATTATATCTGACGTGCCTCTGGTTTAGAAATGGATCTTGTAAGTGTTTCTTGACTGGGTCAATAATAGGACTAAAATGTGTAATTTATAACTGGTTAGGCCACGCTAGCGTGTCAAATAGCCTATTAAAAACAGACTATACATGCCGTTCTGTTACCTAATAGATTTATAGTTGCAATTGTATGAAGTGCATTGTCCGACCTAAAATGTTCTAATTCAGATGGATGTCTCAAGTGACAGGAGGAATTATAGAAGGCTAGCATTGTTTACGTTGTCAGAGTCTGCTAAAAGAGTTTGTTACTTGCTAAAAGCCCACAGTTACCAGCAAGTATTATCTTCAGCTCTCGTGTATTTTGGCTTTTGTGTTTTGTTGTGGGTAAGTTTTTTTTAACTTAATGCAAATAATCAATAGATTCCCTCATTATCAATAGCTAAGTGTTAGCCAGAGAGCTAACAGAGTTGATGACGAGGTAAAAATGGCGGATCTTTCGAAATCCAACCCCGGCCTGAAATAGTAACGCAGCCAGCAACCAGCTTGTCGCTTTTTTCTCACCCTTTGCCCCAACTGGGACCACTTCTGTGGATGTTTTTACATAAATGAGTGCAGCTCAGCTCAGTTTCTTTTAGTCACTTTCATCCGAGGGACGCGAAAACAAAGAGCAGAGTTAGCTGTGTGTGAGTATTTTGGTATGGGGTGGGTAGGGTTCATATGTGCGTTTTAGTGGATTAATGTTGAGGAGAGTGCTGCAGGACAAAGATACGCCTGAGATGATCGCTGCGGCCTAGCGAACCCAGTATCAGCTGTCAGGCTCAAAAATGAGTGGAACTCAAACGTGGCTCATGTGCACCTCTCCATTGATTACATCTCACGCGATTACTGAAAATTAATAAACAGGTACCTGCATATAAGTTATCATACCGAGCATTTTTGCTGTGAATACGGCTAACTCGCTAGCTTTAATTGCCTTGCTTGTTTATTTTTCTTGCAAGCACACTGCATTGTTGTCCAGTTATGCATATTTGTTAAGTATGTAAAGCAATACGCCATCAATTAATAGTGTGGATTTTTTTTTAATGGTAAATCTTGTTTATCGCAATTAAATGCAATCACTTACTGTAAAGTAATCAACATATAGTCTGTGATATCATTTGGAGTGTACATCAGGCATCATGATGCATCTAGGACAGTAAATGCATACGTCTCCTAAATCTGGTTATAATAATTGATTGACTTTAAGGATTAAACATAAAGAACAGTTGTTTTTTAAGAAGCTTCCAATCAGGGTTAAAAATTAGCACCATCCACATGCTGGTAAAACATGCAAGTGGGCGGTAGATTTGCCTCACTCACTCACCAGTCCCCCCCAAAAAAAACTAATCTATTAAGTGGCAGTTGACATTTGAACATTAACCAGCTATTTTGCTGGTGGATGAAAAAGTTCATTTTGAACCCTGCTTTCAATGTATTTAGCTACTATTTATATGTGTGTGTGTGTGTGTGTCGGTCTCTCAGGTCTGTGTAAAAATGTAATTAATTAAAGTGTGTCTTCTTCTTCAGTTTAAACATTTGCATCTTTGACACCTTTTTACAGCCTCAATGAATATTTATCGCATTGTTCTTTCATGATTAACAGAGAGCTGAGACTTTGCAAGCATGGATGTGGTGTCGCCAGATCTCAACAGCCTCCTTCCTGATGAGATCATGGATACTGAGGCCATAGAGGACATCCCTCACTCCCAACCCGACAGCACCTCTGTCCAGTCAGAGCCCAACGATGACACACCGGTCCCAATGGAAACGGATACACCTGTGGCTTCAGACAATTTGAGCCTCTGTTCAAATGTCACTTCAACAGAGCCCACTCAGGCTCTCACCACCTCCGCCGCCACAGACACCATACTCAGCATCAGCTCCGGAAGTCAGCTTCCGATGTCAATTTCCACTACATCGTCATCCCTTCTTACCATCAAACCAGGCATGGCTACTTCCATAGCCACTACCAAAACTACCGATAGTTTGACTGGGACTAGTATCTCTACAAGTGGATTACAGAAGTTAACGGCTCCGTTTACCATCTCTGCTGCAAACCACCAGATCATTCTCAACAAGGTGGCCTCGTCTCAAGCCACAGAAGCAGCAAAGTCGGCAGGTACTCAGCCGCAGGTCATCAAGCAGGAAGGACAAAAACTTTTGGTTACAGCAATAGGAAAGTCGGGGCAACCTATAGTGCTGCAGTTACCCCACACAGGCAGCAAGCCTGGCATTTCACAGATGTCAGGAGACCCCAAATCTCAAGCTCCACAGTTTAAAGTGGTGACTATTGGTGGGAGGTCGGAGCTGAAGCCAGTGATGGGGAGTGCTGGCAACCAGATGACCACATTACAGGCCCAGCAGCTGAAGACCTTACAGGTAACGTTGATTGTTTTGTGTTAAAGTGCCATATTTTCACAAATTGATGTTGATATTATTTGACAATTTAATTGTGTAAGCATTTCATATTTTGCCACATATTAGTGTTAAATGAATATGAAAATTTTAGCAATAAGACTGAACACACTGTTAACAAACTAGAAAGCTAGAAAGCATTGTAATAAAAACATGACAGGCTTTTTTAGATTGGATTTTAGTTTATTCCATCCAACAGTTAAACACCAACACTTGAGAATATATATATATATATATATATATATATATATATATATATATATATATATATATATATATATATACAACACACACACACACACACACACACACACACACACACACAGTATATACTCTACTGTCTCAGCAGTACTGAACACAGTACGGTACGCTTTGCTGAGTTAGCTCTCCTGCTGGGGTAGGTAGATCAGAAAGTAAAAAAAAAAAAAAAAAAACTATTTGCATCTGACTTTCTTACTCAAAGCACAGTTTTGGTGTTTGGAAACGAGAGAGGGGCAAAAGACGTGTAACCTCAGTGAGGGAACTAGACAAACAACTTCTTGTCCAGTGTTTGCTTCTCTGTTATTTTGGCCTACTGTCTGTACTCTGAGGCCTGTCAGTCAGGCTGAAAAACAGTCAACTATCTTATGTTTACTTTTATTAATTGTGGCAATGTGACACGTGGAGTTTTTTTTTTTCTTCTTTAGATGATGAACAAAAGACAAAACTAGCTATATTTTGATACATGCACAACGCTGTACAAATTGTAAACAAGAGCTGGACAGTTCAAGTTCAGAAATGTATTAAAATAAAGCAATAATGCTGATTTTTGTCAGTGCATAAACCTGAGAATATGTAGAACTAAGGTCAAAGTTAACGCATTAAATAAATCAAAGTTAATTGTCCTTAATACTGAGTACTATGTTATGAATTGTGCTAAAGGGCCTTTCACTTTTAGTGTAGAGTTCTGTGTGTTTCCATGTGTTTTGTACACTCCTGTGTTTGTTAGTTAGAGCTGCAAAGATGAACATACTCCCCCATTCTCTATTTTAAAGACCAAACAACTAATTAATAATTGGAGAATAATCAACTGATTAATCAAAAATAAAAAATATAATTGTTAGTTGCGTCTCTAGTGTTAATATTAAAAAGGGGGTATTTGAGGCATATGCATTTGCCTAGATATCATAAATCTTGAGTGACCATCAGGCAGTCGTAGCCGTTTGACCACAAATTGTGGCGGCCATCAGTATCCCATGCCGTGACTATTCATTAATCTCCTTTTACGTCAGGCAGAGAAATTAGCAATGCACAGATCTGATACACTTGTGCTGATACGATCCAGTTCATTATTATTTATTCAGTGGATCAGATATTAGCCACATATGTAAATTAAATAGTGTTTCTTAGTCACTGTAGTCAGTCAGCTTAAAAAGTATGTTTGTGTATTAACGCCTCCACTTGTAGTGGAGTGGCGTTTAAGCTACCTTACACACACTGGAAATTAGAGCTGCAAAGATGAATTGATTACTTGTCAACCATGAAATTATGCGCAAACTAGTTTCTTCTCTCCTCTGTGACAGTTAACTGAGCATCTTTGGAAAACGCTGATCGACTCTTTTCACCGTTTTCTGACATTGTATAGACCAAACAACTAATTGATTAGATTAAATTATTGGGCTCAGCGAAGTATGCATATTTAAATCAACAAGATGAAAGAAAACGCAATAAAACAAGCTAGAAGATACTAGTAGTAGTAATTTAAGATTTACCTACACACCACGTCACTACATGAATTGTGTGTATTTAAAAACTCAACTAACCGCTGATGTTGAGCTGTGAATGTGTGAATAGAATACATCTTTCTGAATGTCTCCACAGATTGCTAAGAAAACACCGACATCGTCAGCTGCGCCGATAAAGTTTATCATCACAAAAACTGTTAACAGCAAAGGTCTAAGTCCTCAGACAACAGTATCTCCTGTTATTGCGGGTGAGTTTATATGCATTAAGAGTTAAACTGCCGGCTTGTTTTGTCAGTAACGTCAAGACTACACAGTTTTAAAATCTTTTCTAACGCCCTTTCATTTGTAAAGTTTTCTCAAATCTTGTTCCATGTGGTCATAGGACGGGCCCTCACACAGAATTCCCCAGTGATGCCCCCGAGGACGATCACTCTGTCCGAGTCCCTCAACACTAGTATACAAAGTATCTCCGGCAAAAAGATTGCTATTTCACCCCTTAAGACTCCCAGCAAGGTAAATTATAAATGATATGAATGATAATGATAAAGGATTAGTTTTCACTTTCTTTCCTGCTATGTTGGTGTAGTGTTTCCGTACATAGTTTAATACATTAATTGAAATGGTCAAGATGGTTGTAACAATAGGCTCGTTGGAGGTGAGCCAGGCCTGCGCAGAATCGATCACCGGCGAACGCCGCCCAATGCATGCCGGTTAGATTTGTGTCCGACTTGATCCCGACGTGCTCTGACGTCATGCACACGTGGCCAACGATAACCTCACGAGATCGAGGCGGCCGCAGTTCTGAGAGGCAGGCAGCGCAGTTGCTTTCCACCGACTGCAAGACCCAGGCGGACCCAGGGCATGCTGGGAAACGCCTGGCTCTCAGCTGATCTAACAGCTGATTGGTTCACAATGATGACATTTTATAACAACTTTTTATTGAGTTTTGAATTGGAGGGATTTTAATTGCTATTTGGCAGATTTAAAGGCGTATTCTGTACAGAACACATGTTGTCGGATCAGCTACAGTCTGTTGTTGATCAACATCAGCAACAGATCGCATGTAGAGCATTTTGACATAATATAAACAACTGGAGACTGCTACAAGCTGATATATGGGTCTGATAACATCTTATTAAATCGGAATCGGACCTAACAGGATGTGAGTGTTTCTGTGACTTCCTGTTCAGCCTGAAGGCTGCTGGAAACGGAGGTAAACTGTCCGACTTTACTGTTTTTTTTGTCACCGCCCCCGGCGGCCTCTGCTGCCGCCTTCTCTCGTCTACTTCACAGGCGAGGCGCAGCTCATCTCGAACCAGCCTATTTTGACTTGTAGCAGAGAAAGTACAGGTGTCATGAATAACCTTAACGATGTCAGGCAGCCAGTATGCACAACCCCAGAGCCCTGGAGAAGACACACCTACGTGGAACACAGCAGTCATTAATGTTATTCTATACACCTGTTTGCCAGGTCAAAATATCCACTTAAGGCAACATTTCAGCAGTGTTTTCATTCCGTTTCTGTCAGCACATGCAGCATTGATTCTTGTCTGCTTGAGAACTCAATTAGCGGTCATCACCTCCGGCTCTACGCGCTACAACACCGCAACTTTAAGGTTGTTATTGATACGTGTGGGCCAAATATTAATATTATGAGAGAAGTTGATGTTGATGTATATTTTGATCAGGTCAGTAGTTGGGGCTGATCAGGCTGCATTCTCGTTGTCTGTCTCTGCCAGGTGACGGTGGTATCTGTGGCTTCCCCGACCTCCAACGCCACTCAGAAGTCAGTGGCGCTGCCTATGAATGTAGCACTCGGCCAGCAGATCCTCACGGTCCAACAGTCCACATCTGCATCTCCAGTCAAGGTGGCCACCAGCCAAAACACAACACAGGTAAGATCGAGCTGGTCGCTGTTTGTCAGCTGGAATTTGAAGCAATGGAGTGTGTGAGGATACTTTTTTTTTTTTTGGACAACTGCTCCTGCATTGCCATACAACAGTCACCTCTAATGTAGGAAAGACAGCACACAGTCGGTTACCTCAGAACGTGCAGTGTGTCACGATACAAGTGTGCTAGGAAGTAGAAATGCAAATAACTTGATTCATCTGTCGATACAAAATCTGGTCTAAAAAAAATGTCAGGGAAAGGTTGTCTTTAGTCAGTCAGTCAGCAATTACAGAGCAGCAGATGCTCACAACTGAGATGCTGGATCCAGAGAATATTTGGCTTAAATGATTGCTCGTTTATCAAAATAGCTGGACAAAAATGTTAACATAAAAAATGTATCGGAGTAAAAGTATTAAACTCATCGAAAATATGTACTGAAGTAAAAGTTGAAGTAGGAGAAAAACAAATAATACTCCAGTGGAGTACAGATACACCCTTTTAATACTTAAGTACAGTAGTGAAGTAGTTCTACTTTGTTACTATACATCTCTGGCTTTGTGTGCGTTAACCATTGACTGATACATAGTGCAATGTGTTTTGAAAAAATAGGTTTTATTTAAATTTTTAATTGGGTAAAGATATCAAGACATAAAAACTGAAATTGCTTCTGTACTGTTTTTTAAAGATGTACCTTTTGTACCTATTTACAGAGCATACATTATTTGAATCTTACTTCTTTTCTATTCAAAGAGTTATTTTCATATTTTGCACTCATGGCTGAAGGAGGCAGAGCTAACGAAGCCTGGATCGAGGTGGCTTCATTTAAGTGAAAATCTGTCACAACGTACTTTTGACGTTTGAAGATTTAGCCTGACTCATACATACTTTTGTGCAAAGTTGATTTTTCTCTTCAGTCGTTTGGACTTAAAGCTCTTGTCTCCTGTTGTATCTCGACAATATTCAGAATATTAAACAAGTGCAGTCTGTGGCCGTGGGCGGAGTCGCCGGCTCTCAGTTCAAGACCATCATCCCACTGACCAGCCAGCCGAATGTGCAGCAGATTCAGGTTCCAGGGAGCAGGTTTCACTACGTCCGCCTCGTCACGGCAACCACAGCGAGCAGCGTGGGACAGCCCAGTGGTCCCAGCACCAGCTCTTTACAGACAGGTGACACTTTGGTAGTTGTGTTTTTTTTCTGGGAACAAACCTACACGGCACTTGTGGAAGCTCTTCTGTAGGGACTTATGCTTCTTAATGTCCCACAGCCAAACCTATGGTGGTCAGTACAGGAGCAGTCAGGATGTCGGTCCCGATCGTCCCAGCACAGACCATCAAACAGGTGACTTTGGTATTCTGGAAATGCTGCGTGTGTTTTAGGGTTGCACGATATTGACAAAATGTGATATTGATTATGTATATTGCGATATCTATTTTTTTTAAACGTGTAAAATTACAAAAGTTATCGGGGAAACGTATCACAATAGATTCATAACAAATGCAACACAAGGTTTATTTCAACTGACGGTCATATTGGACTGATCCAACATGAATGAATGAATGAATAAGGACCATGTCTATAGGACATGTTTTACTGGTTGGACAGTATAAAATAAAGAGAACAGGACACACCTTTTCTTTCGCTTCTCTGATTCATTCCGTTTTGTTGTCTCGATCTATTTCTTCACTTACACCGTCACTCTGTTGAAATATGGACACAAGTGGTACGCTCCATAGGGTTTGTCACACAGTGGACCCGTGCGCTGACGTGCACTAACATGTGCAAGTAGCACTGGCCAGTGAAACATGATCATTATAACGTTTCAAGCTCTAAATCAAACACAACTAAGCCACACAGCCAACGGACGGGACGCAGCGCTCCACAAAATATTGCATACTTATCGCGACGCTTTCAATATAATGTTGCGCAACGTGATATTGCGATAACGATATTGAGTCGATATATCATGCACCCCTAGTATGTTTATTCAAGCGCTTTATTTTTTTTTAATTTATGTGAAGTGTCTCTTGAGCTGCATTCATGGATTGTATTCCCTGTAGATGGCACCTAAACCCTTAACATCAGCAGCCGTAGTAACCACCACTCAGACCCAGCAACGCCTCATCATGCCTGCAACTCCACTGCCCCAGATCCAGCCCAACTTCACCAACCTCCCTCCCGGCACCGTTCTGGCCCCAGCTCCAGGAGGCGGGAACGTCGGCTATGCAGTCGTGCCAGCACAATATGTCACACAAGTTAGTGGTGTTTTCGTGTGTTGTTTTTGTTTTAATTCACCACTCTTTGATATGTGTATTTTAAGCTTGTGTTGTGTTATCTGCCTCTCCTCCTGTAGCTCCAGCAGACTCCATTTGTGACCCTCGCCAGCAGCTCTGGTTTCCCCACGTCCACTGCTATCCAGACTCAGGCCAGATTGCCACTCAATGGGTAAGGAGGGACATGAAGGCACCTCATATAAGATGTGGAACAGACCTTTTTATCTTTTAAATAAAATGAAAATTACGTGAGAAACGGTAGTGTGGGCTAATATAAAATGGGCTTAATGGAAAAAGTCCAGGCCTACTTGGAAAAACTGATATAATCTATTTTGTTTTAAATTAGGGCTGCACAATATCGTTTTTTATCGCCATCGGTATATCAACCGGCGCAATAAACACGTTGTGAAAGGCTGCGACTCTTGAGATTTTTTTTTTGTTAGTTGAAAGAAAATATCAGAAAACTGCACTTTAAAATGTAACTGTCATTCTTTATTTAGTGGTGCTGTTTATATAGACTGTTCGATAAAAGAGTCTTGGAAAAGGACTTCCTCTCTTTTGTTATAAATAGAACAAGCTGTTTGTATTTTAGCAGAATACTGAAAGCGGCAGAAACGCCGAACTGAGTACACATTGATATCTGTTTATTTATCGCAAGTAATATCTTGTTTGTGAGGACTTCTTTTATTGCTTTGTTGAACGTGCGGTGATTCAATTTAAATCTTAAGTAATATTATGAATTGCCTCACAGCTTGTCAACAGCAGAAGCAACCTCAAGACCGAGGAAACCATGCAACTGCACCAAGTCGCAGTGTCTCAAACTGTAAGTAGGACTGTGGTTTAGACCTGTTTACAGTTGACTTTCCTAGTGTTGTATTTCTTTGACAAAAATATGTAGATGTATAGGCTGATCTGATCAATGTACTGGAGTCCTCTTCCAGTTGTTTGGGGAACAGTAAGATCTAGACTAACTCAGTCTTTTAAGGCACTTTTATTAAGTTGAGCTCTGTTTTTCTCCCCCTAGATACTGTGACTGCTTTGCAAATGGAGAGTTCTGCAATAATTGTAACTGCAATAACTGCTTCAATAACTTGGAACATGAAACGGAACGTCTCAAAGCTATAAAGGTAAGGCGGAGGTTTGCGAGATGTGTTGTTGGACTGAGTGGCTTTCCTGTCAACAAAGAATCAATGTGGAAATGTGTTTTCACAGACGTGTCTGGAGCGCAACCCAGAGGCCTTCAAACCTAAAATTGGCAAAGGCAAAGAAGGAGAGTCAGACCGTCGGCACAGCAAAGGCTGCAACTGCAAACGATCCGGCTGCCTGAAGAACTACTGCGAGTGTTACGAGGTGGGTTTTCCCTCACTGCATTGTTTGCGGTAGCTGGTGTGTGTGTGTGTGTTTTTTTTTTTTTTTTTTAATATAGAATTGTTGAACCCGGTTTGTCGCTTTCTTGACTGTTGATATTTGTGTAATTCCTTTGTTTGACCTCGAAGGCGAAGATCATGTGCTCGTCCATTTGTAAGTGCGTTGGCTGCAAGAACTTTGAGGAGAGCCCAGAGAGGAAGACACTGATGCACTTGGCTGATGCCGCAGAAGTCAGGGTACAGCAGCAGACCGCCGCTAAGACCAAGCTGTCGTCGCAGATCTCAGACCTGCTCATGCGGACGACGCCTGTTATTTCAAGTGGAGGGGGGAGGTACTGTAACACGTTTCTCTACACAACAATAAGTTACAACAGCACTTGGGGAGTGACTCATTTAAGGCATGTTAAGACGTCTACACGTGATCAGCAGTAAAACCGCTCTGCGGTGGCTGTGCCATTGTTTTCCTATTGGGAGAGCGGTGGAGACAACTCGGAGGAAGCAGCTACCCTTGGCGCCGCGCACTGCTCGGAATTGCCGCCGAGCGCTGCGCTCAAAGTTCAAATTATTTCAACTTTGACCTCGTTAGGGTTGGGTATCGTTTGGATTTTTACGATTCCGATGACGAACCAGTACTTTAAAAACGACTTCAATTCCTAAACCGATTCTTGAAAAACTGAAAAATGACCTCAAAGATGTAATATGTTTACTTGCGATCACGTGCAGTGAATGGTTAATATGCTTTTACGTCCGTTTTGGTGAGCCCAGAGGGAAAATATGGCATTTTAAAAGTAGCCTACATTTACAGTAGCTAGCTAACAGTAGACTACAGAGATAGTGATTTTTTTTTTTTTTTTTACGTCCGTTTCGGAGCGACCGAGGGGAAAATATTTCAGTCGACACATTAAGTGGAACCAAAATTTTCATTCTAATCCGGTCCGATTCCTACTGGTTGCGTAGGAAGGGTTTTGGTACCCAACCACAAACCTCGTTGCCGCCGACCTTTTTCAAGGTGCCGCCAAAGCCAGAAGCAACGACAACGTACAGTATGCCTGCGCTGCACCTCTCTGCTCTGCGACATACCTCACGGTTTTATCCCTGATCACGAGGAGCTGGCTTAACTGACAGTAAGAATTTTGACAGATTTTTAAAACCGTTAAACTATATTAAAACACAAATAAAGTCAATGTTTTTTGCATGAGGAATAAAAATAGGCTATACAATAAATGTCTTAACTGCTAGTTCACTTGCTACTGTTAATTTTGCACTAGCAAGTTGCCTTTTAAGCTCCCTTTTTCTGTTAAGTTCGTGACTCTCTGCTGCACGGTGCTCACAGCGGAGAGTTACGTGACACATGCCACTATATACCGATGAGGACTGGCGGGTTAAATCAGCTGCCCTAAACACAGAGCATGCCAGGCAGACACACAGCTGACAACCTCGCTGGTGGAGGCGGTGGAGACAGGCTCTGGGCTCCGCGGACAGCTGTGGAATTGTGGACCGCCACAAGGAAAGTGGCTGCATGTGTCTAGGACGTGCGTGACCGGTACAAGTCCACAGCTGTCTGCAGACGCGCAGCACCGGTTGGAAGAAGGAAAAAAATCTAAAAGAGTACCGCTAAAATCATCATTTACATTAGGATTATATAACTGATATATTAACTGAGTTAAGTCTGTGTAGCATGACTGTAACTCACCACGTCTGTTAACAGATGATAGCTGATGACATGAAGGATGATGACATGGCATGGTTGTATTTCAGTTAGCCTAATAGCTGGTTTGATTTGCATTGAGAGATGATTTTATGGAAAGTACCCCATGCCAATCTCTAGGTATGGTGACGGGGATGTGATGATGGGGGGGCTATTTTAATTCCAAAGGCCAAGGGAACTTTATCAGGATGCATAGTATCCTGGATCCATGAAATAACTGGCCTTTAAAAATAAAAATCTGCCTGCCTCTATGGGAATTTAACATAGGGGTGTATTTACTTATGCCCCCTGTATTTTAAGGAAGAACATTTACGTATTTACGATACATTATTTATTCACAAAGAAAACTGCTGTCTTTTAAAGGTTGGATTTTTTCCTTTTTTTTTAATTGTTCCTCTTTTTAGTCAACTTTAGCATGTAACTGATATATGCATGACTGTAACTCACCACCTCTGTTAGCAGATGATGGCTGATTTTCTAACCAAGGCCCTGTATTTCTTTTCCCGCAGGATGCCATATACGTTTGTAACAAAGGAGGTGCTCGAAGCGACGTGCGAGTGTCTACTGGAACAGGCCAAAAAGGCGGAACAGCCTCAGGTGGAAGCGGAGAGGATGATCCTGGAGGAGTTTGGACATTGCCTCATGAGGATAATCAGCTCCGCGGGGAAAGCCAAAGCAGACTGTGCCTCCATCAACTGCTAGGCCGAGCACCCTGGCTCTCTCCACCCTCTAACCCGAGCCCAGCTGTGGGGGGCCGGGAGGCAGGGGTTACTATGCACTCCCTGTCTCAGACCCCCCTGGGGGTTGTCTCCCTCATCAAAAAAGGCAGAACAATGGCCTGAAAGTAGATTTCCCCCCCCCCCGCCTTGGGCGAGCTAAGGCCAGCTGGAATAATAAACATGGAACAGATGTTTGCAAACTGAAGGACAAATGGACAGAGCACCCCGCCTCTGATGGACTTTCAAAGCTGTTCTCACACTTTGTTCACCTGGCTGTCACGGACAGAAATGACTCTGAGCAAGGCAGTGCTGAACAGGGATTTAAACGTTTCTTCACTTTATTTTCCCTACAGGGTCCTTTTCAGATCTGTTTGTGTTCTCCAAACTTTTCTTTTATTCTATTTTCTTTTATTCTTTCCCTCCCTTTTTGAGGATTTTGGAAAAGAAATGCCTGTAACTCTGATGTAATCATTTGTGCTTACAGTAGACAAACGGAACATGTATCTTTTTGATATTTATTTTGACAAGTATTTGTAATCATTGTGAGCGCTAATATTGTGTGGCTTATAGTGCCGCAAACTATTAATTATTAACTAAGGCTAGGCTAAATTGTTTCAATAAAAAATGAGTAGGGGTGCTCTTAGGGTTATCCCTAAAGGTAATTGTAAGATAAATGCACACACATTATTAATTATGCACGCACACACCCACACCCAGAGCTTTGCTCAGAATAGTTGGAACATGGCTAGATTGGCGGAGGTTTGTTTTTCTGTGTTATCAGTTACAGTGCTTACTGTACATTAAAAACACCATGAATGGAAAACCAATGGAGACCTATTACGACTTGTTAAATGACGTTCCAAACTAGAGGCAAGCAGGGTAACGTAACACACACACAGGGCTGCAACTAACGATTAGTTTCAGTCGATTATTTTCTTGATAAATTGATTAGTTGTTTTTGGTCTATGAAACGTCAGAAGATGGTGAAAAATGTAGATCAGTGTTTCTCGAAGCCCAAGACGACGATGCCCACAACTCAAAGATATTCACTTTACTGTCACAGAGGAGAGAAGAAACTAGAACAATATTCACATTTAACAAGCTGGAATGAGAATATTTACTTTTTTTACAAAAAGTATTCAAACCAGTCCATTATCAACATAACAGTTGACAACTAATCGATGAATCTAATCAGACGGACAAAGAGCAAATGACCGTAACCTGATCCGTCCGAGGCTGGTCTGATGTCACAGGGGCACAAATGAAGAGCAAACGAGGGAGATAAACATTCATTTAGACATTTTATTTTATTGAGCATTAACATTAGAAGTTACTTGTTTACAAAGCAATGCACAAACACACAAGTACAATGCTCACATTTTACCTTTTTTTTTCTCTCCCCACCCCCATTTTGGCATTTTATAACAGGAAAAATACAGTGGTAACTATTTACTTTGCATGTTCCAAGGTCTTGGTATTGTTTGCTGGCTTACTGGCATCTCTTAAGGCACCAGTATACACCAACCGATCTGCCTGTCAGACGGTCGAACAGCTTTGAAAACCCCCTTCTCCCCACACTTTTTCGCTTGTGTGTTGTGAGGCTGTGTCCAAATTATTTTAACTTTTCAAAAACCAGCAATCTCACCCTCACCTCACCCCAAGTTCGGCTGTGTGGAGGTGAGAAATGAGCCAGGGTTTGAACTCTACACAACTATTGCTGTCATTTCTTATGAGAACAACCGAGTGCATCACTATGAATGTCTTCCAGGTGAGACTGTCTGAAAATGAGCACTGTTCTCTCCGTATTTAAACCCTCACGTCTCCCTGCGCTCTAGGACAGACTGCTTTTCAATCGGCCTTCCAGTCTGGCTGTTCACAACAACTATAAACACTTGATTTCTGATGTTGGACAAATTGTACCCACTAGTTGATTTCTAGTATTACAATTTCGACCTCATCTTTGCTGTCACACACTCTATTTTGTAATTATCTTGACAAAATGGAGAGCCAATTAAATCCTAGTTCTAGCTGCACCCTATTGATAAGTTGACTAGTTAAAAGAGTGCGTACTCTTTCATTAAGGGGTATTAACAGTCTGTGATGAACACATCACACACAGCTCCACGGTATTTTGCACAAACTTCAAGACTATTTTTCATCACATTTACTTATGTGACCTTGTGTGAAAATTAGCAATCTTAAATTGTAAAAATACATTGGTAAAATAAATGAATCGAACTCTCCTGAAGAGACCCACCAGCTCTGATAGTTACATTGTTATTGATCAACAGTCAAAGGACTGAGTGCAAATATTAACACCATGTACTACTGAAAATGCTGACATTTTGTTTTGCTCCTCCACTACATCCTGAATGCATGGCAGTTTCACTTCCCCTTGATTAAAAAAAAACACATTTGCCTACTGCCATCTTAGCAGTCATCTTATGTTCTATGTCTCCATTTGTGTTTGTTATATTGTTTGTGATTTCCAACCATACCATCTGTTAACAGTAGACTTATTAGGGCAAAAATGTGGTGTTATGACAACTCTTGTTCAGTAATGGATCAAACTTTGTACATTTTTTGTAGTTTAAAACAAACTATTTTTTTCAGATGCACGATTACAGAAGCAGTCGTCACGGAAAATCTTTGGGTCCCTCCAACAATGCTAATTAAATTTGTATAAAACAAAATCAAGTTAAAAGAATGCAAGACATAACCTGCAAGTTAAAATATAGGGATAAATATATAGGCTACATAACAAAAATGGGAAATAAGGTAATATAAATGTGTGGAAGGCTGTAAATAGCAAATGAATAACATGAATGCAGTATATGCATATATACACTCCCCTAAAGGATTATTAGGAACACCACACTAATACCGTGTTTGACCCCATTTCGCCTTCAGAACTGTCTTAATTCTTTGTGGCATTGATTCAACAAGGTGCTGGAAGCATTCTTTAGACATGTTGGCCCACATTGATAGGATAGCATCCCCCACACCATTACACCACCACCACCACCAGCCTGCCCAGTGGTAACAAGGCATGACGGATCCATGTTCTCATTCTGTTTACGCCAAATTCTGACTCTACCATCTGAATGTCTCAACAGAAATCGAGACTCCTCAGACCAGTCAACATTTTTCCAGTCTTCAACTGTCCAATTGTAGCCTCATTTTCCTATTTTTAGTGGCGATGAGTGGTACCCGGTGGGGTCTTCTGCTGGTTTAGCCCATCCGCCTCAAGGTTGTGCGTGTTGTGGCTTCACAAATGCTTTGCTGCATACCTCGGTGGTAACAAGTGGTTATTTTAGTCAAAGTTGATCTTCTATCAGACCAGCCCGTCTGGCACCAACAACCATGCCACGCTCAAAGTTGCTTAGATCACCTTTCTGTCCCATTCTGACATTCAGTTTGGAGTTCAGGAGATTGTCTAGACCTGGACCACACCCCTAAATGCATTGAAGCAGCTGCCATGTGATTGGTTGATTAGATAATTGCATTAACGAGAAATTAAACAGGTGTTCCTAATTATCCTTTAGGTGAGTGTATATTTTTAAAAACTGTCAGTAATTGAAAAATATGGGAGGCATGGTACATCCATCCCAGTAGGTGGCAGTAACGCGTACAGCGCCATCATTAAACCAGAAGAAGAACACGAAGACGACGACGACTGCACGTTGGAGGTCCTCAAGAAAATGTAGTTCTTCGAGATAGGAACGGTTATACTTCACCGACAAGTGTTGTAAAAATGTACGTATTGTGCATTGTAAATACATCTAGTGGGTATGAGCAGCTAGCTCGCGCTTCTCTTTTGAGCGTGACTTACTTTTAAACGAGGTTTAGTTCAGTAACGTTAGCTGAACGTTAGCTTGTATCTCTGCACGTGGAAGTCCCTGTTCGGTAATTAGCTATGTAAGTACATTTTGAAATTGAAACCGTTATTACTGTTGCTGTTGTTGGTGATTAAGTGCTGTAGACAATGAGTAAACCGCTTTACGTAGTTATTAACCCGCCGCGGCCAGAGCAAATGGTCCAGAAAAGACAGCGTGCTCCAGAGTGTAGACAGCGTCACACCAAACCCCTGTTACACATTTAGTTGTAGTGGGAACTTAACTTCTTGACCAAAATGTATGAGCCAACAGAACACAACTCTAACTTATTCTAAACTTAACGCAGCGTCTCTTCAATTCGGCGCTCGTTTTGCAATCCTAATGTTTTTGGGTTTTTTTTTTTAATACAGTAATTAAACACATACACTTTTCATGGTTTACCTCTAAAAATCTAAATCTTGTTTTTGACAGATCAACTGAGGAAAGGGAGTTTCAGTGAAATGAGCAGTGTGGACCTGACGGGCATGTACGTATTGCATTTCTGTTATACAATTAACTGAATAGCCATCCCAATGATTATATCAATCACTACCCATCTGACCCATTCATATGTTTGGGGAAGATTATTCATGAGCTTCTAAATGAGGGTTTTGGCATTCAATTCCCATCAAAAGAGCTTGCTGCTCCTGTGTGACAGTAACTTTACTTGAATGTCTGCATTGTTCTTTCAGGGTCGACCTGCTGCAGGGAAAGCGAGTAGAGACTAGAGGATTTCTTGACACATCTACCAAAAGCACTTGACTGGTTTGTATTTATTTTGAGGTTATTCATTACCAAATAAAAACAAATTGTGAAGCAGAGTTGATTGTGTGTGCTGTTTTTTCAAGACATACATTCATCACCACTTACCCTGTTCTAGGCCTAACGGAACAGAATATTACAGATTAACCAGTATTTTTCAACCTGGACCCTAGTGTGTTTTACGATGATGAAATTACTTTTTTATGAAATCTGGTGGGTTTGGCATGTCCATTTCGGGGCTGTTTCCTGTTAAAAAGGATCTTACTCTAACAAAGGTCGACCTGTAGGGATCCTTTCCATAATGTTAGACATAATAATCTAAGCCTGTCAGTGGCAAAAATGGCACTTTAGGTAGATGGAAACTGATGGTGCACATTTCCCCTATACATGTTGCATCCTGGGTCACAGCTGCTGGTTACAACATTCCTGCTCAATACTGGACCAATTTAAAAGATTGTTGTTCACATTAGCCGGTGGAACTACATATACGGCTAGGTGTTTGTATGGTGAATGTGGTGTGTCTACTGTGTAAGGGTTGCCTCCAAGTGTCTGAGTGTTTCTCCCACATTCAGTGACTATAAACACTGATTTAACAACATAACAAAACCAATTTCAGTAAAGGGCTCCAGAGCTGCCTCACATCGGGGCTACCATCTCCTCCGCTGGCCTCTGACCTTTCAGCTCTCAGGGCCACGTCACGGCTGTGTTTGGGTTTACTCCGGGTGCTCTGGTTCATTTTCACATTCAGTATTCAATAAAATGAAAACTATTTCTGCTTATCACTCATTTGTAAGACCTGTAAATAATCAACTGGGACTGAAATTCAGTTTTCTTTGTTGGTCCGTGGGTGTTTGCAGACACAAAGATTAGTTTGGCATGCTCCCATGTTATATAATAAATGTAGAATTATGCAAGTATCCGTAGGCGAACTCCCAATAGTAAAGAAATGGGAGTGAGAGCTGAGCCCCGAGGGGAACGTAATTAATTGGGAGACAGTTTGGGACATTCCCCACTGTTCCAAGAACCCAAATCACCAGCAGATCTACTTCAACATATGTCATAAGACATACTGGACTCCTCAGAAGAGATACGTCTCTAAAGTCATTCCCACTCCCTATTGCACGTTCTGTCAACCTGAACAAACTGGAACTTTCCTGCACATGGTCTGGGAGTGTGAACAGGTGCATGAGTTCTGGAATAAAACAACATCAATAATATCTGATGTGATAGGATGTCGAATTCCTACTGACCCGATTGTTTTGTTACTTAATGACTCAAAATTACACCTGCTTGAGAGACAGAGAAAAATGTGGCTAGCCGGCTCAACCGCAACCAAGAAAATGATAGCTCAGCGCTGGCTTTCCCCCCCCCCCCACTCGCTTTGTATAAAACAGTGGTTGGTGTATTTTCTATACATAGTTATGCTGGAACTCTCTACAGAAAGGATTAACAAAGCCAAATCATCAACTATCAGCCTACGGAAAGGTGCAGCAGCACAGGTATCAGTCCTAATGACCTCAGCATCACAAGAATTAGAGGAGAGTGACTAGGCAAGGTGTGATTTCTGTTTTTGTTATTGTATATTTGTTTGTTTGTTTGTTTTTTCTTTCTTTTCCTCGAGACCACGGAGGATGAGGGGTGGGAGAGGGTGGTTGTTCTTGTTCAAGTGTGTTTGTCTGTTCTGTTGTTGTTTAAAATGAAAAAAATAAATAAAAAAATTGATCTTAAAAAAAAAAAAAATGAAGAATTAGAATGTAGACTTATGTCCCTAAAGTAAATAAAAGTATCCATTTGAAAATCGTCCTCTTTAAAGCTGTAGTGCATTTTTGTCTCCCCCATGAGAAATTCTAAGTAACAGCTCATCCACATTTTTTTTATTTTACCTTTATTTAATCCACATGACGCAAGCAATGGAGCTCAACAGTGTCCGCCCACTTTATTAACGGCTCTGGTTATAGAGGATCTTTGATGATGACAACAACACTGTCAGCGCATCCACATGACACAAGCCTTTGTGATCGCCCACCACCCCCACGCAGTTGCTAGTAGCCAAGGAGGACACGGAAGATTAAAAAGAACATGATGGACTCTTCAGAAGAGGTTATTATCTTGTATTTTTTATGCAACAGAAATGCAGTCATGTTTTCAGCCATGCCTTCACCTGTTGCAGCAGTCCTCTTCGTCTCCAAAGCTGAACGCTGCCGTTTCCTTTCTCAGCGGTGATGTAAAAAGCATCGCTCCAGCTGCTGCGCACGAATGTCGCGGGACTACACCATTTTGTAAACATAGCCACACTAAGAAATACAGAGAGAGTTGTGTGGAGCTGATAGGCTTAATTAGTTTTGTATCAACTCATTTGGCAGTGGCTTGAATGTAACGGACGTTCATAAATATAAAATAGCTATAGCGCTATAGCTTTAAAATAAAAACCTTTTTATTTCATAGGCATATTTAGTCTGGCTATCACCAGACCAAGCTCAATCTTTAGGGCGAAATCAAATCGCCAGCAGATCAGGCTGGATTTACCCAGTCTAAGGCATATTTATTTATGTATTCATTTGTTTAATATTGAATAAAATACAAAATTGCATTCCATACCCCACTTTAAAAGATACATCTGTAAAACTGTTGAGGACACTTCGAATTGCAAACAAGGTCGATTATGCTCTTTCTATCCTGAATTTTGAGTACATGGACTTCTTACATTTGGAAAAACTTTCCCAGAGTCAAGAAAAGTGATTTAAAAATCTGTGACGTCACTAAAACGTAAATCTATGGGCGGAGCGGGAAGCACATTTTTATGATATTTTTGGGGTGCTGCTGTTCATTTTTATTTCACAATATTCATAGAAAAACTATACGGCCTAAAATTCTTCACAGAACTATAAAGGATCAGATGCTTATAAAGGTGCAACATTATAATCAAATAATATAAAGAATAAAAAAACGTTAAAAAAAAATATTACAAGAGATAAAGCGAGGGCTTTTTGTAATTCATATCTTTCAATAATCTTAAAAGGTTTCACTGCATTACGTTCTTCATAACTTTAAGGGCTTTGGCATGAAACACATTTTCCAAGAATGAGGATGTTGTTGACAAGAAAGTCATCTTTGGCCGTAACAAGTCCATAAATAATGTCTTTTTGATAGAAGAGTTCAAGTTGAGAAATTCAGCTCTTAACCATAGACTGTATAATTTAATATTGTACAGTCGATGGTCTTAACACATCCATGGAACGAGACAGCAAATTTGCGTTTTCCATGACGGCGATGACCCGCCCTACTCTGCGTCTGATTGGCTACTATTCATTTCCTTCATTGTTTGGATTAGTTAGGTGTAGGCAGGCGTGAGATCGGTAAGGGTTACCAGGATAAGCCAATCAGGGGCAGAGTAGGGCGGGACATGCCGTTGCCACTTAAGTAGACGATGTACAGCCTATGTGTACAGCTAGCACAGATAGCATTTTTTTTTTTTTTTGGTCTTCAAAAAACTTTATTATTTAAGTACAGATACACAAACACACTGAAAACATTACATGCATACATACATACATGAAAAAAGGGGCGCATGAAATTTACATTAAAGAGGTTGTAAAGCATTGTAAATATTCAGAGTCCGGATGGCTTTCTTTTTTTTCAGTCCTTTCAAAATATAATTCCATGTCATTTTTATATTAATATTCGGTTTTCTTTCAGACCATTTACATTTATGGATATACAATTTTCCAAATCAAATTAAAAGATTAAAAATGAAAACATGGCATTTATCCAAATCACACCACACGCTAGCACAGATAGCATGCTAGCAAGGATAGAAGGCTAGACGACGTCCCCCGGAAGCTGTTGTTCTTCTTCGTGGCAGGAGGCGACTGTTGCTTAGTGCCACGTTGATGGAGTCCAGTGGGGACGTGGAAATCTGTCTTGAGTTCGTAGCCGGGACCCGGTAGCCTCTTCTTGTTTCCACAGCTGCTAACCCCGAAGCAGAGCCGAAAGGCGAACCTGTAACAGTAACGGGTGGAGGGGTGTTTGTGTTTGTCACCTATTTTATGTGTACGTTTATGTAAGAGGGAGCAAAGAAGGTAAAGGTAAGCCGCTTTAGTGAAGTAATAAGACGTGTGTGTGTGTATAACTGTCTTCCCACTGTTATATTTTGCAGACAGCTAGCCGGCTAGATAATATCCGCTTGTTGCTGTAGGACATGCTGTACCATGTCCTTGTGAAGCACGGGAAAGTAACAATAAACTGCAGCCTAGCCAGTTTTCTGCCTTTTGACTCTCATTTCTTCTACTCCCGAGGCGCCGTATTGCCATTGCTGTGTGGCTTTTGATTGGTCCATCAGCTGTTAGCTTGCTGCTAGCTTTATACTGTACTTTTAGTTTTCCTAATGTTAACCTTTAAAGTACGCCGACCGACTCCCTCGGTTTCTTGAGATAGATAATACATTTGTAATGTCTTTGCAGCAAAAACAGCTCTACAATGTACAGCACAAGTGATCATTAGTGTCCGTCAAAGTAGGCCTGTGTCGGTTACTCTTTAACTTCTCTATTTATTACAGTTGCGGGGCTGAATGCACTATATATTGGTGGGAATAAAACTGCATTACTGTCACATGCAGGTAACATCATTACCAAATGCATTGACTAGTCTGCCTCCTATTTTTGTTGTTCACTTACCCTCAGTTTTCTGTTTATTATAGGTACAGCTCGCTAAAACCAATGCAGTCGATAACAACAGCCCTGCTATAAATCCCTACTTTATGAAGGTTATAATGTTTTTGTTTTAAACTGTTTAGAGAGGTGTTTATTTATGTTTAATGCACTGCTATTCAACAGCACCACACACTGCATCTGCCAAAATGAGCATTAAAAACACATATTTAAAACATAAAGGAGGCTTTATTGCAGGACTGTTGTATTAGACTGCATTAGTTTTACCTACGTGCACCTAATAAATTGGCAACTGAGCGTACATGCACATATACATGTACATTGCCAGCGTTATAAGACGCTGTAGTTGTTCTTGCTGTGAAAAGATCCATTGCTACTGCCATTGTTTTTTTAAGTGGAGGACAAAATTCAATTCTTGTTCTGTGTTGTTGACAAATTAAGTGTTTATTTTTTTTCGAAATGTCTGCCTTTCTAGTGCAAAATGTCTCTGTTGCTATCCTGCCATCTTGGCTCACTAAGGGAACACTGTTTAGGAAATGCAAAGAGAACATTTCATACTAAACACATATAGTATTTATGTAGTGTACGTAGGAATCTCATTAGGACAGCTCCTATGTACAGAAGGAACAATTACAGCGACCAATAAGTCTGTCAATGTCCATATGGGCATGGGAGTGTTGTTTTTAATACAGACTTGAAAAATGTGAACCAATCCGTAAACATATATGCATAATGTAAAGAACATTGTATGTTGTGTTATCTTTGGTAATTTCTTCATGAGCTACATGGAGGGAAAGCTAAATAAAACGACTGTAGTACTTTCCAGGGCTGGGTATCGACAATTACTTCTTGAATGGATTTGATTCTTATGCATAAGGTCCTAATTCTAATACATTTCCGATTCAATATCAATAAGGTAAGGGACATTTTTTTAGTTACAATACCAATTTTGCTTGGATATAAAAGAGAATCTCAGAGAACTTGCGCTGTAAATTGTACAAGCAAGAAACAACCCTCAAATATTATTTTTTTATAATAATAAAAGTACTTTTTACCTTTACGTCCATGGTATAAAGCCATATGTTAAGAGATTGATTTGGGGATTTTAATTGATCGATATAAGATCACTCAAACAAAGATTACTTTTAATTGGAGAATCGATTATTTTAGCCCATGCCTAGTTATTATTACTGCATGTTCCTTTAACGTGCACTTTTTTCTTTTTTTTTTTTCCCCCAGGATGAAACTTAAAGAGATCAACCGCACAGCCATCCAGAGCTGGAGCCCTGCACAGCACCACCCCATCTACCTTGCAACAGGTATGAGCACGCAGCGAGCACTGGCACACGCTTGCTGCTGCTGTATCTGGTTCTTTGGCAAGACATTAAATAATTAGTCTCCAAGCCATTCTTACAGCCACTTAAACTAATCACAGTCACAGAGCATGAACTGGAATATGACAATATCAAAACATGATGCCGTACCATGCAGTATAAATGTCTTTAGTGTATTTGACATGTGACCAGTGCTCTTTGCTGTAAAGATAGTAAAGATGCAGGAGTCCAGGGCTAAGTGAAATCTTGGACTTAGGTTAAAAATAGAATCCTTTATTTTTTCTTCTACTTACTAACTTTAAAGAATGAAAGTGATTTATCATATTGGTTACAACTTCTTAAAAAAAAAAAGCAGAACATAAACAAAAAGAGAGCACAAAACCACCTGAGACATGTTTTGGAGTGATTTTATAAAATGTAATCTATCTATCTATCTATCTGTCTGTCTGTCTGTCTGTCTGTCTGATTGATTCAGAATAGGGTAGTTTTAGTCTATTATTTGTTCATTGATGTTACCACTTTTTCTTGTTCTTTTTATGGCATTTATCAGGGCTGCAAACGACGTATAAAAGTGCCATTGATTTAGTTTGCAATCACTTTCCATCCAACTTCATTGTCTGGCCTTGTCAAAATGTTATTGAACTCTCCTTATATGTTTTGTCTGATTTATACCAGCAGCAGAATTTCTTTTCGGTTTCAGTTAGGTTTTCCTTTTGTCTCCATTTCAGCCAGTTTCCTGTTATTTCATCCCTATTCATATAATACATGTACACTAATTAGATTGTTGTTAATTTCACGTTAATTGCTACAGTGGAGATTAAGGGTTTCTCACAAATAAAATGGACCTTTTGAACATTATTATTACGTATGTTTTTGCAGAATAGTTTATCACTGACTAAAAGATGAGTGAAAAGATGTCTTTACATATACGCGTGTTGCATCTGGTCTTAATTTAAAAGAAGAAACAATATGGCAGATGTAGGGTCTGTGATTGGCTGTTCCTGCTCTGAGCGTACATGTTATCAATCATGTGAAGACTTGCTATAGTAGGAGTAAGTCTCTTGATAAATGTGTCTTGTTCTTTACACTTACTGGTAGAGCTGGGCGATATATCGATATTATATCGATATCGTGATATGACACTAGATATCGTTTTAGATTTTGGATATGGTAATATCGTGATATGGCATAAGTGTTGTCTCTTCCTGGTTTTAAAGGCTGCATTACAGTAAAGTGATGTCATTTTCTGAACTTACCAGACTGTTCTAACTGTTCTATTATTTACCTTTACCCACTTAGACATTATATCCACATTACTGATGATTATTTATCAAAAATCTCATTGTGTAAATATTTTGTGAAAGCACCAGTAGTCAACAGTACATCGTTGCGGTATCGATATCGAGGTATTTGGTTAAAAATATCGGGATATTTGATTTTCTCCATATCGCCCAGCCCTACTTACTGGAGAACTATCTACTCATGAATTGTCTCTTCAGAGCATTGCTAAGTGTAATCTTAAGAAGTTTGATAAGTAAGAGCCCTAGCGACGGGCTTGGTGTCGCAGATGATTTTCCAAATCGATTCCGATTCACAAGGTCCCGATTCGCTTCCATTTTCGATTCAATATCCATCAGGTTAGGGAAACTCAGTTACAGTAGCAATTTTGCTTGGATATAAAAGAGATTCTAAGAGAACTTGTGTTGTAAATTGTACAAGAAACAAGCAACCCTCCAAATAATTTTTGATCATGAGCAAGGTTAAAGTTTGTTTTACATAAAGAATTGACCCTGTACTGCTCTTTTTTTTTTTTCCCTCTTTAAAAAAAACCAACATATTGTGTATATATCTATTTATACTTATATTGTTTATATTCTAATACTTGATTTTCTTAACCTTCTTATATTTAGAGAATGTGTGACATGCACCTACAACACCAAAACAAATTCCTGTTATGTGGGAAAAAAACGTGCCTGGCAATAAAGCTTTTTCTGATTCTGATTCAATAGCAATTTTGCTTGGATATAAAAGAGCTTCTAAGAGAACTTGTGTTGTAAATTGTACAAGACAGAAGCAACCCTCAAATATTTTTTATCATGAGCAAGGTTAAAGTTTGTTTTACATAAAGAATTTACCCCCAAAAAGTTAGTTTAAAGTACTTTTCCATGGTGAAAAGGCAAACTCAGATCACTCAAACAAAGCTCGATTTGATTGGAAAATCGATTATTTTAACCCGGCCGTACTAGCGACAAGCCTTATGTATTATGTGACACAACATGCACCAAAGGTTCCCGTGCTTTCTTTCTGCAGGAACATCAGCCCAGCAGCTGGATGCCTCCTTCAGCACCAATGCCTCCTTGGAGTTTTTCGAGCTGGACTTGACTGAGCCATCTCTGGACATGAAGTCGTGTGGCAGCCTCTCCACCTCGCACAGGTACTAAAATCTGCAGACTGTTCACTTTTTCCCCCTTTCGTTGCAGCTGTTCATCACACACGCGCTGTCCTTCTTTCTCCCTGCAGATACCACAAACTGGTTTGGGGTCCCTATGGAATGGATGGCCAAGGTCACCCGTCTGGGGTCCTTATCGCAGGAGGCGAGAACGGCAACGTCATCCTGTACGACTCCGCAAAGATCATGGCTGGAGAGACGGACGTCATCATTGCTGAGAGTGACAAGCACACGGGGCCAGTGAGAGCTCTCGACGTCAACCCGTTCCAGGTATGATCCATTTTTTATATATTGTTTGAAATGGCCTTTACACCCCAACAGCAATAAATAAGTTATGGGCTGCTGTAATCCTGTGAAAACACGCACCAATCACTGCCTCGCGGTCTTCTTGGAAAGAACCAATAAAATGTCTCCTTGCCCCGCTGCGCGTACTCTACCCCTCTCGCGGACGAGCCTGAGCTCAATGCACTGCTGGAGAATGGAGGAGAAAGCTCAGAAACAGTTGCCACTGCCGCGGTTACTTGCAGCCGCCCGCCCTGCTAAAAAGGCGTCGAAAAAAGGAAGACTTAAGCTGAAAAAGCGGAAAACACGTGCACGTCTGTGTGTGAGGCAGAGCCCCAAAGGCAGGGGGATGGGTTAGACGCAGTACCGAGGAGATGCTACTTTCAAATCTTGCTAGCTTTTTAACACTACCAACCCTGCCTTTAAGTCTAGTGTCGGTGAATTTAATAGGGTGGGCATGCATTCAGTTTAAAACCAAATGCAGTGACTCATCTTTTATTTTTTCCTCTCCGCTGCAGACAAACCTGGTTGCCTCAGGTGGGAATGAGTCTGAAATCTATATCTGGGACATGAACAACTTTGGCTCTCCAATGACACCCGGACCTAAAACTCAGGTAGTTTCTCTACTCCATTAACTACATTTTTGTAAATATCAATGATTCATTTAAATGTACTTACTGCATCCTTTCCATTGTTAAAATTTGTTTTTGGTGTGAAGTTAATCTTTTCACTTTTTATATGTCATTTGTCAGATGTCTTCATAATAAGTGAGAATATGTGTTCAAACATTGAGCATTTTCTATATGTAATCTGTATAATTTGATGCATGTAAATAATGTTTGCACCAGTTTGGATGACTCTAATGAATGTGTTTTTGTCTTAAAGCCTGTGGAAGACATCAGCTGTGTGTCGTGGAACAGACAGGTCCAGCACATCCTGGCCTCTGCCAGTCCGAGTGGCCGAGCCTCAGTGTGGGACCTCCGCAAGAATGACCTCATTATTAAAGTTAGCGACCACAGCAACCGAGTACGTTGTTCCTTCTCGCTCAGATGTTGTCTTGGACAAAAACAAATGTTGAATTTTCTCAATTAATATGTCTTCTTTTGTGTGCATGTCTTTTTTTTTTTTAGATGCATTGCTCGGGGCTGGCTTGGAACCCAGAAGTGGCCACTCAGCTGGTCTTGTCATCGGAGGACGATCGGATGCCAGTCATCCAGATGTGGGACTTACGTTTTGCTACGTCTCCTTTCAAGATTCTAGAGAACCACACACGGTAAACACGCCGGTTTAATTTGGCGGCATAAAGCTTTACTTGATATCTGATCTCGTTACTGATATTTCATATTTTTGTCATCGTCAACAAATGATTGAAAAAGACCAAAACCAACAACGAATTTATCTACTAACAAGTATGTGTATCACAGCCTGATATATGATATGAATATCTTCTTCCTCTGTGCCACAGAGCTCCATTGTTGTTAAAAACATGTTAGTCAGCAACACAATTCCTTCATGTTCCTTCATCACCACGATAACACACTCGCTGTAGTTTATTTTGACTCAATCCCACACACACTGTCCTGCTGCCACAAATACTCACTAGAGCACAAAATGTGGATTAATCAGCTGCTGAAAATAGTCCTCAACAAATGCTCCATTTCCTCCTGTTACAGTAATGTTTGCTTCAAACAACAGTGATCAGTTTAAGGCTATTATGTAGCCCTTTTTATATATGAGGTTTATTGTGAGGTGTTTAAAGTGCCCATATTATGCTTTTTGCCTTTTTCCCTTCCCTTTATTGTGTTATAGATCTTTTTTGTGCATGTTATAGGTTTACAAAGTGAAAAAGCCCAAAGTCCCCCCCCAAAGGGACTTACCATCTCCAACAGAAAACACTGTTCACAAACTGCTCCAAACAGCTCTATTGTAGTCCAGCCTTTACTTCTGTTATAACACGTTATAATGCTCGCCCCTCATACTCTGCTTCTGACTGGCTAGTAGTCCTTACCTAGGTACTGTCAGGGCACGCCCTCATACTCTGCTTCTGACTGGCTAGTAGTCCTTACCTAGGTACTGCGCATGTGCGACTCCCAACAAAGATGGAACAGAAGTGAGATGTCTCACTCTGTAGCTAAAACAGAGAGGTCAACACACAGGGTGAAAAGAGGAGCTACAGCAATGTGCTGTACAACAAAAATGTATATATATATTTTTTTTTTAATTGAACCATGAAAACCTATTCTGGTACAACCTCTAAATACAATTATGAACCTAAAAATGAGCATAATATGAGCACTTTAAGATTTACATCTTCAGTCACTCACAACCAGTGGACTTGGAGATGAGAGCCACAGAAAGACTGGGAAAGTCAAAGTATTCAGAGACGGACTAACACATTGTTGGTTTTGGTCTTTTCATGGGATTTGATGACAATAAGAAAGACATAACCTATTGCCAGCCCTGTCCCTTAAAAATCAGGTGGCTTTTTAAGACCTAACTGTACTGTTGTGTATAAACAGGGGCGTCCTGGCCATCGCCTGGAGCTTGGCTGATCCTGAGCTGCTCCTGAGCTGCGGGAAGGACAACAGGATTCTGTGCTGGAATCCAAACACGGCAGAGGTAAAAAATCTACTATAAATGTTTTATTACAACCAAAGTAGAAAAAAAATAAACATCCACTGTCCACTGATTTTAAATAAAACATCTGCTTAAATCCTCAGGTGCTGTATGAGTTGCCCACCAGCAATCAGTGGTGCTTTGACATCCAGTGGTGTCCCAGGAACCCCGCGGTGCTGTCGGCTGCAAGCTTTGACGGACACATTAACGTCTACTCCATCATGGGGGGCTCCAACCAGGTGCAGAGCCAGAGACACGCTGACCAGGTGAGATTAAAGCTCCGGAGACAAAAAAAAACGTGTGTCTGCTGTGAACAGTTGTATAGATAAGAGCTGATCTTGATTGCTAAAAGATATATAAGAGATTTCTGCAAATGTTGTGGGAAAATAAACTGCTAACATTCAGCAAGAAGGATGGACAGAGCCGGAAGAAAATTGTGACTTTCTTCTGCAGTAGTTTGACAAACCTCAACCGCTATTTATGCCCCATCTAACCATCTCCAACAGAAAACACTGTTCACAAACTGCTCCAAACAGCTCTATTGTAGTCCAGCCTTTACTTCAGAGACAAACGTGGTCACTTTGTAACACACGTTATAATGCTCGCCTAGCTGCTAGCAGGGCACGCCCTCATACTCTGCTTCTGACTGGCTAGTAGTCCTTACCTAGCTACTGAGCATGTGCCACTCCCAAAAAAGATGGAACAGAAGTGCGATGTCTCACTCTGTAGCTAAAACAGAGAGCTCAACACACAGGGTGAAAAGAGGAGCTGCAGCAATGTGCACTACAACAAAAATATGGTGTTTTATGAAAATGAAACCATGTAAACCTATCCTGGTACAAGCTCTAAATACAGTTATGAACCTGAGCATAATATGAGCACTTTAACACTTCTTCTAGTATTGAGTTATTCAACCTCTGTCAGAATCCCTTTTTAAGAGCTCCACATCTTGAACTTGGCTGTAAATTAGATTTCTGGCATCGTGCCTTTGTGTCTAACGCGACTCTGGGTTTCTGTTACAGATTAGCAACTCGTTTGGGAACATGGATCCTTTTGGGACAGGACAAACTTTGCCCCCGCTGCAGCTGCCCCAGACTCCTGCCCCGCCAGCTACAGTCAACCCCCTGAAGAAGCCACCCAAGTGGATCCGCAGACCTGTAGGAGCCTCGTTTGCTGTGAGTCCTGTTTCTGTACTTTTCATGAGATCGAGGGGTTTTGTTGTTTTACCATCTGAAACACTCCTTTGGCTCTTGTTCGCTCCTAGTTTGGTGGGAAGCTGGTGTCTTTGGAGAACCCAAAGCCGAACCCGCAGCAGCCTCAGCAGCCCGCTTCACACGTCGTACATGTCAGCCAGGTTGTTACAGAAACAGCCTTTTTGAAGCGTTCCGATCAGCTGCAGGCCACTCTGAGTGCAGGCAGCTTTGTGGATTTCTGCCAGGGGAAGATCGATGCAGCTGAAAATGAGTTTGAAAAAACTCTTTGGTCTTTCCTCAAGGTATGAAATAATCTTTTTCTAGAAAAATCTTGGCAATATATACTGTAATTTTCAGTAAATAATGCTGTCATTCTCTAAGTTGTTTGCTGACTATTTTGTGTTTTCAGGCTAATTTTGAAAGTGATATCCGAAGCAAGTACCTGGAACTTCTGGGGTACAACAAAGAGGAGCTAGCCTTAAAGGTGAGGTGTATTTTCTAGGCTGCTGTACGACACTATATATTTATTTGCTCAAAATGTTTTCTGCTTAATACTCTTATGAAATGTCTTTCGGTACATCTTGTGATACATGTGTCATTTTTGTTGTCAGATTTCAGCAGCACTAGAAGAAAAGCCTGCTGACCCTGCGCAGGTAATTTTCTTCAGAGCAGTTACTCTTACGGTGCATTTTAAAGGAATAGTTCGACATTTTGGGAAGTTCTCTTTAGAAGATAGATACCACTCTCATATTTGTCCGTTAAATATAAATCTAGAGTCAGGAGGCGGTTGGATGATTGTAGCATAAAGAAGGGAAACGGGGGCGAAACAGCCAGCTTGGCTTGCAGCACCTCCTAAAGCTCATTGATTAACACATTATCTTATTTGTTTAATCCATACAAAAACTGAAGTGATAATTCCCCGTAAAACATGTTTTATTATGTGTCTGTGCAGTGACTTCCTTGGGTTGTGACAATACTCCAGCAGAGATTCAAGGAAGTTGAGTCTGGCCCAAACATAGTTGCGTTTTGTATGAATTAAACAAACCGGATATAATGTGTTAATCAGTGAGTATTAGAGGTGCTGGTAAGCAGATATTGTTGCCTTTGAACACAGCCAGGCTAGCCATTTCCCCCTGCTTCCAGTCTTTATGCTAATCTAAGCAAACAGTCTCCTGGCTGTAGCTTCATATTTAACTTAAAAGCCATTAGATTAGTATCGATCTTCTCATCTAACTCAGCTAGAAAATGAATAAGTGCATTTCTCAAATTGTTGAACTATTCTTTTTACTTTTAGCAGTTATCTCCATTTCGGTCATGTGGATGAAATATAATATTGTATAATGTAACTTTTTTAAATTGCTGCTCATTCTGGTGCCCACATATATCTTTATCAGATCCTGTATGACAAGCCATCACTGTTTATTACAATATACAGTCCTATTATTATGGTGTTATTTGGTCTTTTCAATGAAAATTTAACTTGAAAAACAAATAAAAACCAGCCACTGTTTAATTTAAAAAGGGCAACATAAAAATCCAACCATTTAAAATCTTTAACAAGTAGTCCCTGTGTATCTGCCCACTCAGTAGAAATGCTTCCAAATTGCCCATAACCACACTGAACTACTCTCCATTTGTTCCTGCTTACTGTGCCGTCCACATTCTTTCACTCACGGTACAACAAAACGGACTGACTACTATTGGCAGTAATTAGTGCCACAGTTCTTGGCTGTAGTCTCTCTCTTACATTTGGCAACAAAGTGTTGCAAGTATTCATAAAGATGAAGCTTGTTCTCAGTGCTAAAAATACCACTTCCCTTTTTGAAGCTACTCAGAGGAAGCTTTGCGCAGACTTCTGATTTTACAATCGCAGTGAAAAAAGTTTCAAACACATTATTCTGGTTCTGGTGTGAATGTGCACACTGTCATACAAATTTGACTGTTTTCTGTGGATTTCGGTGGTCGTTGTGACCGTCTCCCTCTCAGAGGTGTAAATGTATCGTCTATTCACACACCCATTTCCACCACTGAACCCAAACATGACGCATTTTCTTCAGTGTTAAATCCAAAGATGGGAGTATCTTGGTATTACCTCCGCCATGGTTTGTTTGCTAACCCGAAACTTGGTGGAAGCGTGAAGAATGGGCCAAGGAAGAACCCTTACATTTTGGAGCAGATCCAAAGCACGTTGCCGATAAACAATTTATTTTATTATATATCTCCACTCACACTCAGTCACCATGCGCCACACTACACACTTCTCCCCAAATGTCTAATGATATATCCGTGTTGATTTTCAGCCTCCCGTTTCGTCTTTATTTTGCAGTTAAACATTCAATTACAGTCCCTGACTTTTAACTAGCCTGGGAAAACCCCTGGGCACCAATCACAACCGTTGAGGCGGGCTTTACACGATGATGATAGCGCAGCGACGGCGAGCAGCTTTTTGTTTACATTCAACATGACGGCCACCGAAGCGCAGCAACCCGTTGATGCCGCTGTCGCTGCTACGTCACCCGGATCGTCGGTCTGATTGGTTGAAGGACTATCCAAAATGCGCCCAGAGGCATTTAAGCGGCGTCCGTTGGTGACGCCCCTTTGGAAATGGGCTGTGAATGAACCTTGCCCAGACCCACTCTCAGTTACAACTGAGAAGGGTCTGGTGTCAACCAGGCTAACTTTTAACCCATATCTTCCCTCAATATTCAGGTGCAGGTGCCCGCTCCAGCCAGCCTGCAGCCTTTACCAGACATCAGCCTCGTGCCGCCTGCTGACACACCCGAGGCAGTGTTCGACGCGATTGCTGCCGCAATCGTGCCGCCCACTGACACTCCCAAAGCAGCCTTTGACATGACATCTGCAGCACTCGTGCCGCCTGTGGACAATCCAGAGGAAGCGTTCGACATGATTGCTGCCGCAGTGGGGCCGCCTGCTGACACTCCCGAGGCGGCGTTCGACATGATTGCCGCAACAAACCTTCAGCCTGCTACAGCCACGATGGAAATAGACTCCATTGCTGACCCTGAAGAGCCAGCAGCAGCAGCAGCAGATCCAGAGGACGCTCCTACCACCGAACCGGTAGAAAATGCGGACCAGGTTCTTCCAGAGGAGGAAGCCGAGGAAGAGGAGATCCCCTTGGAGGAGGAGGAAGAAGAGGAGGAGGAGGAGGAGGAGGAGGTAGACTTTCATCAGTGCACAGTTTCACAGATCTTCTAGCCCAAGTTATATCTGTTAAAGGCTCTGCACACCATAGTAAACACACATAGGTGATTTGAATTATTTAAGGTTCATTGGTGTGAGTTACAGCGTCACTTTAAACTAGATTATTTTATTAGCATGGAAGATTTATAAAAACAGGATTAAGGGCTATTTGACCACTCAATGTACGTGCCCTGAACTCTGATCAGTCATCGTTTGATGTCATTTGCCGTTTCTGTTGTTTGTTCTTTTATGTGCAACTCATTGTGCTGCTCGTCTTGGCCAGGGCTCCCCCGTAAAAGAGATTCTGTGGGAAATATCCCTGGTAAAATAAAAAAAATACAATGTTTCTCTGGTGTCTTAGGAGACGGAAGCCCCAGTGGAGGAGGAGCGCAGTCCTCCTGAGACCTCAGCTCCAGCTCCATCCCCAGCTCAAGCTCCAGCTCAAACTCCAGCCCCAGCCCTCACAGATGGAGTCAGTCTCAGCATCAGTCAAGGTAACTCTTTGCTGCTGTAGGTTTCAATCATGAAAGATTCAGATTTCACAGCATATCCCCTTCAACCAGAGGGAGAGCTCGCCCGTGAAAAAGAATCTGTGTTTGTAGTGTTTTAACTATTTGTTTTCCTGCAAGATGTAGACGGGCTGATCACACAGGCCCTGCTGACTGGAGACTTTGAGGGAGCTGTGGAGCTCTGTCTCCATGACAACCGGATGGCAGACAGCATCATCCTGGCCATCGCCGGAGGGGTCGAGCTCTTACAGAAAACCCAGAAGAAGTATTTTACGAAAACGCACAGCAAGATAACCAAGGTAATAGGGATACTAATTAATAAGAGTTTTTTTTCCCTGACAGATAGCCGACCCTCGTTAAATGATGATTAACCGACACGCAGGCAGCGGAGTCCCAGGAGGCTTGGACATTCCGTGGACAGCTGCGGACTTGTACCTGGACCAACATGAGTCCACAGCAGTCCGTAGCGTGTATGTCTGAGCCTGTCTCCAGGGCATCCACCTGCGAGGTTGTCAGCTGTGTGTCCGCTAGACATACTCTGTGTGTAGGACGGCTAATTTCACCCGCCAGTCCTCATCGATATGTCACATCTCTCCGTTGTGACAGCAGAAGTTTTTTAAATAACTTTTTATTTTTGCTTTAATAATATACTTTTTAACTCTTTAACTGATAGTATTGATCGGTCAAAGTTCTTATTGTCAGTTAGTGGTTAACCGTTTGATCATTAACATCCTTACAAGGCAACAACAAGGGGATTTCTTTTACAGAGAGTTTTATAAAGTGAGCGTCATGATATGTCATGAACTTGTGTTTTGGTCCTGCAGCTGATCAGTGCAGTGGTGATGAAAGACTGGCATGACATCCTGAAGACATGTGACCTGCAGAACTGGAAGGAGGCGCTGGCTGCGGTCATGACCTACGCTCAGCCCGAGGAGTTCTCTGCCCTCTGTGGTTAGTTCAGGATACACGCATATTGTTGTTTGACAGTGTTGCTGACATGAGTTTTGTCCCTCCTTTTATTAAACTTTGTTGTCTCTCAGCTGTGAATGTGTGCTGTCTAACTGAACTCGCCTTGCTTGTTAGACCTTCTCGGGGGCAGACTGGAGGCAGCAGAGGACGCCCAACTCCAAGCCCAGGCCTGTCTGTGTTACATCTGTGCTGGAAACGTGGAGAAGCTTGTGTCTTGCTGGACCAGAGCACAAGACGGCCACTGTCCACTCTCTCTCCAGGTGTGTCTCTTGGCCCTATTGTAACGATCTAAGCGCACGGCATGAAGTGCGGGTGCGGTTAGGGCGTGTACGAATTCACTTTTGCTACTTTTAACAGCGGAAAAAAGTTCAAAAGGGTTGCACTTAGTGTCTTAATTAATTCATAGTCAAGCATAGTGTGCACGCGCTGTGCACGAGCCTACGCACATTTTACTAATGCGCTGTTAAAATAACAATGAAATGTTGCGCTATTGACTTTAGACCAGGTTTTTGTTGGTCAATGGCATGATCACTTCCCGCTGCCTCAAGATAGCAAGAATGCACCTGAACACACCTCCCTGTAAGACCAGCACGCCCATGGGCGCACAGATGGGCGCAGGTGCATTTGCTATTTAAACGACGTGGGCCCTGGACAGGACATTGACAACTGCATCGATCTTAAACTAGCAAAGACTCTTACGTCAGGCTTTGCGCTGCGCCGGGTGCAAGATAGGGCTGCCCATTGTAAACCTGCAAAAACTGATTTCTTTGGACAATTGTGGGCAGCATCTCTGTCAATCTGATGAATGTCCGATATTCTCTCCCTTTTTAGCTTTTGGTCTGTACCAACTCCTGAGGAAAATATCTGGCTCTTTAGCTGCTAAATGCTGCACTGCGTTCAGCAGCTAGTCTTTAACTGTGTCTGTCTGCTGTTAAGTGCTGAGCAGGTAGTCTAGAGTGTGTTCCTAGGCTTTTAGGCACAGCTTCCTGCTGCGACTGAAAGTAATGTTATTGAGAGCAATTAGAGTGAACTTATACAGTAAAGTTGTAGGCCGGACAGATAAACAGTGAGCAGAAAGAGACTAAAAACCTTAGTACAGCTGAGGGAAACTGAGTAAATATTGAGGCTAAATTCTTTGTGTGATTAGAATTATGTTTCCAAATCAATGCTAATGTTGCTCCATGTCTGCTGGGTGTGTAAATAGAACCCATAAAGCTTTATAATGTGATAATATCTCAGTGTTTACATTTTGTTTCCGCTGAGGTGGGAACGTAGGAACAGAACCAAAAAGAAGTTTTCAGCTTGTTGTGTTGCTCTCAACTGACCAAAATAAAGACTGTAAATGCAGCTTGGATCTTTAGTTGTGCTAATGTGCTCTGTGTTTCCATCCCTCAGGATCTGGTGGAGAAGGTGGTGGTGCTGCGGCGTGCAGTGGAGCAAACCCAGCGCTCTGGTCCCACTGCTATCGGTATCCTGCTGGCTGAGAAGATGAGCCAGTATGCCAACCTGCTGGCCTCCCAGGGCAGTCTGTCCACTGCCATCACCTACCTGCCTGACAACACCAACCAGGTACCACATCTGGACTGGGCTGCACCACCTAAATCCATTACCATATTCCCCCGTGTGTGTGTGTGTGTGTGTATATATATATATATATATATATATATATATATATATATATAAAAAGTGAGGTGGTCCTATATTTTGGGTCTAGATTTTTAAACCCCAATATACAGTACATCCACAACAGTGCCAGGGGGCCTGAAAAATGCGAAGAAACGATGTGCGCCACGAGAAAAGCAGCTCAAAAGCAGGGCAAGTTAGCAAACAAATGAGAAGAAGTTTTGATGCAAACTTTAAGATGATGGTGATGAATGCAGCAGAGTCGTCAAACAACTGCCAAGCAGTGAAGAAATGTTGTGTCACCGAATGTAATGTATGGAAATGACGAACCCAAAAAGAAAATCACACTGTGGTTGCCAAACCGGCCGCTTCCGTGAGATTGACCGCAGGGTTTGTGAATATGTGACTGACAAACGAAATGAGGGACTAATTTCAAATCAAAATATTTTCTTTATTAGAACAAGATGTGTTCCTCATACAATAGGAAGTCTTTTACGTCCTATTGTCGGGGGTCGTCTAATATACGAGTCAATAAGTTTGTGTAGAGTTCTTCCTAAATTCCTAGTAATAAAAATGTCTAGTAAAGCCTTTCATGAAGTGTAAAAATTTACTAGCATTTTAAGTTCATCCTTTCATCTTTTTACCTTACAGGTTTCCGTACAGCAGCTTCGAGACCGTCTCAGTCGGGCTCTGGGGCAACAAGCGGCGGCGGCGGCTCCTGCAGCTCCGGTACAAACCCAAAGAGTTCAGCCTCAGCCGCCTGCCCCGACTCGGACGCAGCACGCCTCAGCCCTGCCCCAGCATACGTTCACTCCGATCCAGCCCGCCATGGTGCCTCAGCCCACTGCAGCAGCTCCGGTGCCCATGCCGACACCGGCTGCCTCGGCCCCTGCACAGCCACAGTATTACCAGCCTGTATGTTTCACTTTTTATGAGTTATTTTATCACGTAACAATGTTCACACAAGTTTTTACCGTTCTTCACTTTGAGATTTTACTCATGAATCAGCGTGAAACCTGGTGTCTTGGATTAAAAGCTTTTTATCGTTAGACATCAGGGTTGACACAGACCGGTCTTTTTCCTGTTCTTCCTCTTAACACTAACATCTACAGGTCACATACCAGAGATGGGGCTCGACGTATTAATGTTAGGCTCAGACTCTAACGAATCTCTTACAAACCTTTCTTGTCTCCTAACATCTTTGTAAGCAAAGATCAACGGATGCATTCTCATCTTTAGCCGACTGTCGCTAACTAAAATAACAAATATCCCCGGCGGCAAATTACATCAGTTGCAGATAATTAATGTCTTAAAAAGAAAGGTTTGTCTGGTCTCTGGGTAATGTGCTCTCTGCAGCTAGTGTCTGTTTTCAGAGACAGATGGGGCTCTTTTTTTTTTAGCAAAAAGATCAGAGCATCACTCTGTAACACCGCTGTGCGACCCCGAGTGAACTGTGTGTGTTTTTTGTTGTTGACAAGGGACCAACAGAGTGGAGACATTTTTAATCTGATCAGTTTCAAAGTTGTGACCGCCAATATTTAGAGTGAGTAGCTGGTGACGTAAGTCAGTAAGTAAAATATGTTTATATAGCGCTTTCACAGATACAAAAATCACAAAGTGAAGTACAGTTTGCTACAGCTCTTAATGGATTGTGTCAGATACATTTAACATTTGTATATATTATTTTCAGGTTTTAAACATTCATTAGGCTGTCACTAAAAACTGTAGCAGTAGCTGTTTCTGCCTTCTCAGCCACCAAAAGTTGTGTTTTTGGATGTGTGTGCGTTGCGGTCGTGATCTGTGTTTCCTGCCCCCCCCACCCCCCCGTGCTGCGGCCATCATTGGTATGTGCCGTGTGTCTCTGTGTGCTTCAGGTGAGGGCTACCTCCACTGTCACCTCCTGGAGTAACCAAACTCCCACAGCCCTCCCCAATGTCCCTCCTCCTCCTCTTCAAGTAGGCAGAGCCTCAGAGCAGCAGGTACCCTGACCGCCCACCCAACCTCCACACACACAATGTTTACAGATGTTGTTGCACACAGACTGACTTTATGATCGCAAAAGAGTGTTTTTATTGATCGAATCAGCGCCTGATGTCGCAAATTCTATTTGGCTGCTGCGGTTTGTCTGCGGTAATGCCTTTCTCCTGCCTTTCGCCCATTATTCCCCACTTCCTATTGATACTCTGGCTGTTTTCTTTGACTCAACTGTGATGCTTGCTCCACTTATTCTTTCATTTGTTTCTCTCGTTGCACTCAGTTATTGTGATTTGACTGTACAGACATCACTCTTCACACTCTTAACTACACCACTCCTGACATGCATGCTGTTCCTTGTTAGCAAACATAATGCTACTGAACTGCAGACATTACATGAATTTTACTTTTAAAACTATTACTATAAAAACCACTGAAGATCAGCTTACAGAACATTCAGGAAGTAGCTTCTCGTTTTTAGCCATTGCTGACCAACGAACATCGCCGCAGGCAGATCATATCAGCTGTCGCCAATTAACGACAATAACTTCACGGCGAGCCGAAGTGAACTGTGACACCACTTTAGAACTGAGAGTGGCCTGTGTGTTGTTGTAGTTTCAACAGAGTGAGACGTCTTCTCCAGTTAAACAGTAGCTGATGACATCACCAGTTAATCTTTCATTCATAACACATCAATAATTCTAAACGTATGTAATAGTTTTTGAATCAGGATCTTCAGTATTTGGATCAAGTCACTCGTGGAAAATAATGTGTGGCAAATAATTGTCATAATGCAGCTGTTACTTCAGTGTGTCAGATACGCATTTGATCAACATTTGGGTAAACATAAGTTATCAACATCAGACAACCCTGCTGGCTTCATCGTCTGTTGCAGCGCACAGAGACAATTACCAGTGGCTAGCTCTTTTATCTTTTGTTTTGAAAAATGGTTTCCAATTTGTGTCTTTGCAGGTGGAGCCTTCAGGCCCCATGTATGGGATGCAACCGTCCTGCACAGCTGCTCCACCTCCAGCCTCCTCCACCTCTGGGTACATGTACTCCCATCAGTACCAGCGTAAGTGTTTTTATTAGGGCTGTCAATCGATTAAAAAATGTAATCTAATTAATTACATACTCTGTGATTAATTAATCGCATACATAATTAATGGTGCCTGAACCGATACTTTTTTAAGAAAGTAAGAAAAGAAAAGAAAAAAAAGGGTACTAAACAACAGTTGGTGACATTGTTTATTGCTAAGGCCATATGGTCAAAATTAAATGATTTAATAATAATGTATAACAATAACTTATTTCACTAGTAAATTGCTGTTGAACGACAAAAACAACAACCAGATAGGAAAAGGACATTTACAATAACTTCAAATGCACCACGAGGCTGTAGTTTACCAGTTTCATTGAACGCACCATCTGTGTTGTTTCTCCGACAGCAGCTGCAGATTGTTACATCCCGGTGTTGAATCCTCTACAGTAAAACACAGTCAAACTTTACACCGTTTAGCGTTAGCTGTCAGCATTGTAACCGTGTTTAATCCAGCTACTAGCTAGCGGTAGGCTAACGTTAGCTGCTGTTGAGTATAGTGTTAACTAGCTAGCGGTAGGCTAACGTTAGCTGCTGTCGAGTATAGTGTTAACTAGCTAGCGGTAGGCTAACGTTAGCTGCTGTTGAGTATAGTGTTAACTAGCGTCACATGCAGCGGTGTTTGTGTTTCCTATAACGTCTGTTTCAGAGCATCAGAGAAAAGCGCAGACATATCAGTGGCACCAGATTTTCGTCTGTATGCAAACGTCAATATGGAATGGATTAATCTGCGTTAATTTTTTTAACGCGTTATTTTTTTCTCAGATTAATTAATCGAAATTAACGCGTTATTTTGACAGCCCTAGTTTTTATATATTCTACCCGTTCTTGGATACAGAGAGAAAAGTTTCAGATTAAAGTTTGAGGTTAAATGTCATCGAGCAACCTTGTCTCCTAAAAATATTTATATACAACTGATTTGTTGAGGAAATGGTTATATTGAATGTCTGCCGAATGTTCGCTGAACAAATCGTTTTCATGGTCACGTTCAGACAACTTAAACACAAAGTCAGACACATGATTTATTTATTTTTTTGTTTAACTTTTTTCTCCTGTTTTTTAAGTTCAATAATTGCAACATCTTTCCAAAGGTTAACGAGTAATCATGTTAAATATTTACATATATAAATTTCAATATTGTCCAAAATCATTGTGATTATTATTTTTCCAAATCAAGCAGCCCTATTTAGTAGTGTAGAAATGTTATTTCTAGGAGACAGAGTTGCATCAAGAGGTGGTACACGAACAACACAACGTTTTTTTTCTGTCTTCTTTAAAACACGGACAAGCATTTCCTTTTGGAAATGTTTGACTCTGTTGTACTCCGAGTTAGTAACTAACAGAAGATGAGAATGAATAACTTTTCAGTATGTTTATCTCTTTGCCTGTTGAGTCTTTTGTAACCCACAAGCCAAACATAAAGTACCTTAGCATGCACTGTAATGTAACTGTTAATACTCAGTCTGTCCTGTTGCATGACACAGTTAGTATAACATGCAACCGTGCTAGTTTATTACTAACAGCATGTGTTGTATTCTGTGTGAATCCCAGCCTACCCCCAGGTCAGCCAGTATCCACCTGGAGCTGGGGGGGCGTCTATCTATCAGCCTCTTCAGTACTCCTCCGCCGCTGCTCCTCCTGCAGAGCCCCCTGGCTTTCTCTCTCAGTACACACAGCCGGCATCTCCGGTCTATCCCGGACAACCTCCCATCAGCCAGTGCCTGTCCTCCTCCTCTCCTCCCTCCCACCCTCCTTTCTTTCCCACCGCCTCCTCCTCCTTTTCCGCTCCTCCGTCCTCCGGAGCGTCTTTCCAGCATGGCGGGCCAGGATCTCCTGTGTCGTACATGCCTCTTCCTCCACCGAGTGGAGTCTCAGGTACACAGCTGATCCCCGTCTCTTAAAGGAGAGAACAGGTCTGCATGTTTGTGATCATCCTCACAGACTCACTCCGCCTGTCTGTTCTAAAACTAGAGAAACTACTTCTTTTTTTTAACTTGTTATAACAAGTTCAAGTTCTTTATGATCACGTATAACCCTAACCCTCTAGGACACACGCGTCAAACTCAAGGCCCGCGGGCCAAATCCAGCCCCTTGCTAATTTTGATCCGTCCCTATATACATTTAGGTTCACAATACATTTTGGCCCACCTACTTTTTGTCACTTTTCACAACGTTTTTTTTCAAAAACATTTTTATGCTTTTTCCAAACGTTTTTGGCATTTTCTTCAACATTTTTGTCGACCAAACTGTAAGTGAGAAGACTATATGAGACATGCAATAATATAGTCAAAGATATTTGACTTTTCCCATGACATAAAAGCAATAAACTCTATGTCTGGCCCTTGATGTGATTCTCATTTTCTAGTGTGACCCTTAGGGAAACTGAGTTTGACACCCCTGCTCTAGGAGGTCACTGCACCTGACTAAAAATAGTGTGCAGCACATAACCCCCCTTAAAATGATCTTACCTTTAAACAAAGTCATGCTAACTTTAACCACTACTTCCAGTATGCTCAGCTAAGCTTACGGCTGTAGCTTCATATTTTTCGTACAGCCATGAGAGTGGTTTCGATCTCAGCAAGAAAGTGAAAAAGTGTGTTTCCCAAAATGCAGAACTTTTCCTCAATGTTATAAGTTAGTGGCCAAATTGAATAATCTTCTAACTCTGACACATTTCAAAACATAAAATAGACTGACTCTGGTAGTGTGAGAAAGTGTGAATGATTAGGATTATTATTTTTTTTTCCGCAGGGCCTCAGAATGGCTGGAATGATCCTCCGGCACTGAACAGACCATCAAAGAAGAAGGTACGTCTGCTGACTGAAGCTCTGCATTCTGTCAGTGTGGACAGTACATACAGTATCTATAAAATATATATATATATATAAATAAATAAAATGTGTTTGCCATCACTCAGCCGGCTCCAATGAACTACGCCCCTCCTGCTCCCATCATGGCTCCGCTGGGCGCTGACCCTCAGGCCCAGCCGGTACCCTCTGGGCCCCCTCAGGCCATGGGCCAGGGCCAGGGCCCGCATGGAGCCCAGGTCCCCTACTCAGGCATGCAGCAGCAGCAGCTCTCCCCTCCACCCATGAACCCTGCAATGCCCAACACCAGCATGGAGGGGGCACCAGGAGCGCCTACTGGAGATGTTATACAGGTACACAGTTCGCATCGCTACCAAGCATAAACGAAGCGGACCAATCACAGTTGTTGCGGTCTGCGAGGTGTAGTTACATTTTTTGCGAGGTGCGCGTCAGGCTACGGTGCAGGGTCCGGCGTAGAAGTCCGTATCTCCCAAAACCTATGTGCGTACCCACAGCCACCTGCTTCAATTTAACGCGGGAGCATAACTTGACCTTTAGGCTACATCTACACTACTACGTTTTTCATTTGAAGCGTTTTGAGACAAAAACAATCTCCATCCACAGAAGAGTTTTTCAGCTGCATTAGCAGAACTAATCTCCGTCCATATTAACATAACATTAAATAGTCTTATTTTGACCTGCAGCTTATCTAATAGAGAGAGGAATTAGGTATGGTATTACTTTACCACACATTTACACGGGCAGATAGCGGTTAAGTCTTAGCCTAAAGAAGAACTCTGCAGGAGCACAGTCTGGCCTAGGTAAACCCCCCCGCCATGCAGCTTTGATGTATCAAAATGCTAACTTTAGAGATTGTAAGTAAGATTTAGCAAGGGAAAGTTTTGCATAGCCTCGGGGCTAAGCCCCCCCCCCCGTCTTTCAATCCTAGTGACGTCCCTGGTAAACGTTGCAAAAGATATTGTTTTTGAATCCAAAACGTAGCAGTGTAGATGTAGCCTTAGAGTCATTTGCACATTAGGCTTCTTCTAATCTTACTCTGTTTAACCCTCTTAGCCTCTGCAGTCCATCCCTGCTGAGAAGATCATGAAGAAGCCCATCCCTGATGAGCACCTGGTCCTGAAGACCACATTTGAGGGGCTCATCCAGAAGTGCTTGGCTGTAGCTACCGACCCTGTGAGTCCGTCTGACGGGGATGGCAGTTTAATTTATCTCTACTTATTAATTTATCTGTACTTGATGAATGTAATCGTTCTCTTTTTCTAATCTTCCCACAGCAAACTAAGAGAAAGCTTGATGATGCCAACAAACGTCTGGAAGCGCTCTATGACAAACTTAGAGAGCAGACAGTGAGTATCCAGCTTGGCTTGGCTTTCTGCACAGTGACAGAGTACAATAATAAAATTTTTTACTGAAAAAGTATTTTCTTAAGTCTATTGACCGTATTTATGGGTTCATGCAAAAACCACAAACGCACATCTGTTCCTGAGTGGCACAGAGTGATTAGAGAGAACTTTGACCAATTTTCTCGCATTTAGATTTTTTTTAGGTTTGAACGAAATTCTCAAGTGGTATTTGGAGTTTGAATATTTTGCAGACATTAACTGAAAACTATATCAAAGTTCTGTTCACCAGATCAGTGTCTATCGGAGAACTTTTACTTCATTTTTTAAGATAATTTTTTTGGGCATTTTTAGACCTTTTATTATATAGCTGTAGACAGTATAGCTGTATAGATTAGACAGCTGACGATGTGAAAGGGGAGGGAGCGGGGGCAATGACATGCAGCAAAGGGCCGCAGGTCAGAGTTGAACCTGCGGCCGCTGCGACAAGGACTGAGCCCTTATTCATGGGGCGCACGCTCCACCAGGTAAGCTATCCAGGTGCCCCGAACCTTACTCAAATCGATTATCCTAAAAAATGGGCGATAATATTTAAAATAAGTCTTTGCAGCTCTACAACACTCTACAAGAAAATAAAGACATGTAATGCTGCACGAGGCCCAAAGTCTTGAGACAGATCAGGATGGATTGGTAGTACATCCTGCTAAATAACTGTAGTTGAAAAGGTTTACAAAGGAGGTCTAAGCTCAGATTTTTAACCAACGCTTTCTTCTCTCCAGCTCTCTCCCGCCATCGTAGGAGGACTTCATAACATGGCCAGGAGTATAGAGGCGCGGTCCTACACGGAGGGCCTCAACATCCACACCCACATAGTCAGTAACAGCAACTTCAGCGAGACGTCAGCGTTCATGCCCGTGCTCAAGGTGGTGCTGACGCAGGCCAACAGACTCGGGGTGTGATCGGGCAGAGAGTCTTCCGAGTCTTTGACCGGTGGACGAAGTAGAGTGAGGTGTCAGTGGTCAAGCTCGTTTCACAGGGAGCTCCATTTTGACTCGCAGTGCAAATGACGAAGAATTCTGAGCTGTATGAAAATCCTGTTAAATTCGTCTTTGTGCTATTCATGTTTTCTGACGCAACCCAAACACAAGCCATGCTATCAGTCGCACTCAGTGGTGAAAGTAACGTCTGAGCCCTGTGTAAACAAACGCACACAAAGAATAAAGGGCTAGAGACTAGTTTTATTTAAATACCACCTTAGGCTACATTTACACTAATACATTTGGTTTAAAAATGCTTATCTTTTGCTTCGTTCACGCCTTGCGTACTACTACGTAACTACTCCGATGTTTCAGAGCCCCTAAAACGGAGACATTTGAAAACACTGCTCGTTTTGGTTTGAAAACTCCGGGGCTGCGTTGTAGTCTGGACGGCACTAACGGAGACCAATGAACGTCAGTCTTATTCGTAACCTTTCCGCAACGGTTCCACCTCATCGTCATCGGTCCGAGCAAATAAATCCGTGCTCTTACTTTTCACCATTGTTATTCTTTCTCCAAAGTATTATCTGTATTTTCAAATTATACATCAATGATTTGAACCGCAGAGTAACGTCAGGCAATCTGCTTTCTGTTTACACCAGCACGCACATGCCCAGTGTGTGTGAATGGTCATGTGATGATGTGTGTTTTGTCAGACGTGTTAATATGGACGGAGATTAGTTCTGCTACTGTGGATAAAACTCTTGTGTGGACAGAGATCCTTTTTGTCTTAAAACGCTGCTTAAAAATTAAAACATAGTAGTGTAAATGTAGCCTTAATCTGCCAACATGCTAACAAGTTACACAAAACATTTGTTTAATTAAAACTTGCAATTAATATGCAGTAATTGTATTGAAGCAAATAAAATCTCCAAAAATGGCAAGCAAAATATAAGGAAGGCATAGCTTTAGCATATTGAATAAGGACATAAATAAGGCATTTATAGACGGGCAAAAGTAGGAAAAGCAAAGGGGAAATTCAGGAATTTTAAGGGCATTACTTTCTATTTGTGTTGAGATGATCAAAATAAATGTAGTATGGTTAAAGTTCAATCTTTTGGCTCACAACTGCACGATTGCACAAACAATTATTTAAGGAATATTAGCTCGTTCGTCTTTATAGTCTTTTGATATTTGTGCACTAAAGTAATGCTCAGATGCCTTTTTATAATCCATAAAAACAGAATTTTCTCTTGAAAGTACAAAATCATGCTTTGTTTTTACATATAAATGCATCATTGCTTGAATGCTGTTTTCCAACAGACTTAAGCAGCAAATTAAGCAGTTCAGAGAAAGATTTAAAAAATTAGATTGACTTAAAACTGTAGGGCCCTAGCTTGCACCCGGCGCAGCACAAAGCCCGACCCAAGTGTCTTTACTAGTTTAAGACTGATGCAGTTGTCAGTTTCCCGTCCAGCGCCCACGACGTTTAAATAGCAAATGTACCTGCGCCCATCTGTGCGCCCATGGCCGTGCTGGTCTTACAGGGAGGTGTGTTCAGGTGCATTCTTGGCGTATTGCTACCTTGAGGCAGCGGGAAGTGATCGTGCCATTGACCAACAAAAACCTGGTCTAAAGTCAATGACGCAGCATTTCATTGTTATTTTAACAGCAAATTAGTGAAATGCGCCTAGGCTCGTGCACAGCACCCGCACACTATGCTTGTTACACACACAGGGAAGCGCAGCAGCACACAAACATGCAAAAGATTACAAATAAAAATATTACGGTGCAAGTCCGCCATCATAACAGCAATGCGCCAAGGTACAAACACGCCTGGCTTTTAAAGGGAATGGGAGATGATACTCTGTCTCTGATTGGTTGATTGCATGTTGCGCCCAAAACACACCTATGAATTAATGAAGACACTTAAGTACAACCCTTTTGAACCATGCACCCGGCGCACAGACCCTTTTTTCGGCCGTCAAACTAGCTAAAGTGGATTTGGACACGCCCTAAACGCACCTGCGCCAGGCGCTTCACGCCGTGTGCTTAGATCGTTAAAATAAGGCCCTTAGTGCGTAACTTTTTGATATTAATGAACGTCTGTTACATTCAAGCCTTTGCCAAATGAGTTGCTACTAAGCTAATTAAGACTATCAGCTCCACACAACTCTCTGTATTTCTTAGTATGACTATGTTCAGAAGATTGGTGTGGTCCGGTGACTTTCCGGCGCAGAAACTCGAGTGAAGATAATGACCTCTTCTGAAGAGTCCATCATGTTTTTTAATCCTCCGTGTCCTCCTTGGCTACTAGCAACAGCGTGGAGGCGCGTGCGCGATCACAGAAGGCTTGTATCATGTGGATGCGCTGACAGTGTTGTTGTCATTACTTAGAATTCCTCATGGGGGCGACAGAAACTACGCACTATAGCTTTAAACCCAGTAGTCCCATGACACACATTTAAAGCAAAATGTCTGCTTTTTAATGTACCTAATATGACTTTTGTTAATACTCTAATCCCCTCTTTCTGCTTTCTCTGGCTTACTTTCACCACTGGTGTCACTACGTAGAACACATTGGACCAAGATATTGTCATTGTGTGGGATATGTCAATGCAAAGCAACGCAATCCCATTTGTCGGAACATTAATGTTGTATTTCATTTTTTTATTCTTTTTTTTTTTTTCAGCGTAATCATGAGGCTCAGCAGAGTGCAATGGACTTTTAAAAAAAAAAAAAAAAAGAGAGACTGCTTTTATGGAATTTTAATGTATGCATGCTTAAACAAACGCCAACAGTCGTCTTTAATGGCATCAGAGGTAATTATCGGCTAATTAATCAGACCTCAGAAGGAGACTTGTACGTTATTTTCATTAACGATGATGAGGGCTGTAGTCTGAGTGGTCAACCTCAGTTTACGTTGTCAATAAAGGAAAACAAGTCTTTGTTTAAGATTGACTACATGCGATATTTTCAATAAATAGTATTTATTTACAATATGATGTTGCGTCATTTTGATTTTAGTTGCTTTCTTTTGAATTAAAATAGTTATGTACATAAGACATGGCCTACATCTGTGCGTTGTCTCCAGATTGAATGTTTTTTTTTATTTGATTTTAAAGCATGTTTCGGATAAATTCTGCCGAGAAAATGTTTAGCCAAAGCAGAAGATTAGCAAATTAACTGGATGCACAATAAAACAACTGCATTATCTGTAAATGTTTCCCCACATGAAGGGCCCCACACTGCCACAGTGTTCTGGAGTTGAAATCCTGAAGCTTTTATTCATTATTTAGTTTTCTTAAAGTAGTCCAATTTAAATATTCTGACTCTATCAAGACAAAGAGTTTAAGCTGGTGACACACCAAGCGGACGGCCGACCTTCGGCAGAAAAGGCAGTCGGGCTGACTGCCTCCCTGAGTTGGCCAAAAAAAGTGCCTCGGAACACACCGAAGCGATCCCGACTGCCAACGGCAGCTGATTGGACGAACGCGTCACGTGGGTCTGGTTTCTCCAGAAATTCAAAGCCAGACTGTCGTGGCGGCTTGTTCAGAATACAATCTCATATTTTACTAAAATGGTTCACTGAAACGTGTTTCTGAAAACATTTTAAGCGAGAAATAGGCCATGCAGTTGCTGAATCTGTCTTCATTTCAGATCGACAGATTTTGAGAGGCGTTAGTCATGCTAATCCCGCTCGTCATTTCCGGGTTAGCACTCCACCAATCAGATTGGTCATGGAGTCCGACTGCCCGCTCTCCGACGCAACAAGTCACATCGGCCAAAATGAAGGCCGATAGCTCCTCGGACAGACGACGACACGGAACACACCGAACGGACTCGAGTCACCGACCTCGTCAGACTGTCCGACGGCCGATTATCGGGTTGGTGTGTCACTGCCTTTACAGCCACAACAGCAGCTCTGTGTTGTTTGTTTATCATGTTCGCCATCTTAGTTTTAACGTGTTAGCATGCTAACATTTGCTAATCAGCACTAAACACAAAGTGCAGCTGAGGATGATGGGAATGCCATTAGTGTAGGGCTGCAGCTAACGATTATTTTCATTGTTGATTATTTTCTCAATCGATTAGTTGTTTGGTCTATGAAAGGGTGAATAATGTGGATCAGTGTTTCCCAAAAGCCCAAGATGACGTCCTCAAATGTCTTGTTTTGTCCACAACTCAAAGATATTCAGTTTACTGTCACAGAGGAGAGAAGAAACTAGAACATATTCACATTTAAGAAGCTGGAATCAGAGAAATCTTCCTTTTTATTTAATTTTTAAAAAATGACAAACCGATTATCAAAATAGTTGGCGATTAATTTAATAGTTGACAACTAATTGATTAATCTTTGCAGCTCTACTTAATTGATTCAGGTATTTAGTCATAAAACTAAATACTGGACGATTTCATGTTTTGACCTGATGACGCCAGATGATGATGTCAAAGGGTTAACCAGTTATTACAGTTCATCCTGAAGGCGAACATAAACAGCTCTATTGTAGTCCAGCCTTTACTTCCGTGACGAACGTGCGTCACTTTGTAACACACGTTATAATGCTCGCCTAGCTGTTAGCGTGGCACGCCCTCATACTCTGCTTCTGACTGGCTAGTAGTCCTTACCTAGGTACTGTCAGGGCACGCCCTCATACTCTGCTTCTGACTGGCTAGTAGTCCTTACCTAGGTACTGAGCATGTGCGACTCCCAACAAGATGGAACAGAAGTGAGATGTCTCACTCTGTAGCTAAAACAGAGAGCTCAACACACAGGGTGAAAAGAGGAGCTGCAGCAATGTGCAGTACAACAAAAATATGTTTTTGAAAATTAAACCATGTAAACCTATTCTGGTACAACCTCAAAATACAATTATGAACCTCAAAATGAGCATAATATGGGCGCTTTAAGAAACTTTGTTTAAATGCTTTAAGCAATTATTAATAAATTAGAAACTTTCAACATAATACCCAGTAAAAGTCAGATGGTGTTGTGGGCGGGACATTAAGTCAGACTCAGTGGGGAGTGAAACCGAAGCAGAGGGACAGACACAGAGCTGGAGCTGAGCCAAAGTAGATCACTTTCTAATTATTTATTTTATCGGTTATCAGGCAAATAAAACGCTGATACAGATAATCTGCAAACTGACAAAAAACGGCTCGGTTATCGGTCTATCCCTAGTCTGTATACCGGCATAGACAGTACGGTTAATCCCTCTTTATTAAAAGAAGGATATACACAATATAGATGGCAGGATTACAGCTTTACAGAGCTTTGTTATAACTCACAAAAAGCAGCTTCAAATGAAACGGTTGTGTCACATTCCTTTCACTGTTTACAACGGTGCTTCAGTTAAAAGTTCTGCTCTGTTTACCGAAGTCTTCTGTGTTTGTCATGGTCGGGTGATCCTGTTTGGGGGTTTCCGGTGGAGATGTGCTGTTGAACTGTTGTTTCCCCCGATCAATACTCCTTCCTGTACCAGAATACTCCTCTTCTTTATCTCTGTTACTTTGTGGTTATTTGATAAAACATACACAATATATCTACTGTTACTTACTTTCCACCATTGCAGACAATAGATAAACATATATCCAGTGATGGAAAGTAACTTTACTCAAGCACATTTTTTTTTTTTTTTTAAGCTGTTCACAGAGATTCACTCATACAATACAAGACACTCTGAGGACCCCCATTTTGTCGGACGTCTCTTAAAATATACATTGAAATGGAGAGGACCATCTCTACCGGGATCACTACAATCAACATTTACATTATCATCATTCAAAAACATCAACAATGACTTTTAAGATCTTATTGTAATTCATCCCATTTTGTACACTTTTTCTAATTGTCACTGCTGCTCAGTGTAACTGGTTTCTAACCTCCCCTGCACAATGTCGCACCGTGTGACTAAACTAAACTGGAACTTATGTACAAATTCCTTGCTACTGTTACTTTACTTGAGTATTTCAACTTTATGGTATTTTGTACTTACTTATACTCCACCACATTTCAGAGGACAATATTGCACATTTTACTCCACTACATTTTTGTAGTTACTTTGCAGATTCTGATTATTAAGAAAAATATGAATCAACAAATAAATTGTAAATTACTCATCTCGCATGATTCCTTTATTGTTACACCTCAATTATACAGGTATAAGAGTAAAATGATTTGGGTTTGGCTCCTCAACATTGCAGAAAAAAATAGAATAAAAAAATAAAAACAACAATAAGCTACACTATAAATAATGTGCATATAGTGTTTGAAAACATGCATATGGAAAAGCAGCGGCAACATGAATGTGATGTACACATTAATGCATCACTAATTAAAATAATACTTCTAATATCTGCTTAATTTGTACTTTTACTTTTGGTACTCTTAAGTTTATTTAATTATACTTTTGTACTTTTAAGGAAGATTTTGAATGCAGGAAATTCTATTGTAACAAAGTAATTTTACACTGTAATACTGCTAGTAATAAATGAAAAAAAAAAATCCATCTCTGCATAATCGGATACTGTCTTTATTTATTTACAATTCCACGCTTTTATTTTGAAGGACAGATACCCAAACCGGAAAATCTGTCTTGCCAGGATTACATGTACTCATACCTTCTGTATGACACCACGACGGCATCACACCTTTATCAGTAATGAAAGAATTGTTGCCTGTTGCGACGTGTATTACCGACTATATATAAGATAATGTAGATGAGAAGTCTATGTAACGTTGCCGTATTTCCAGTCTACAAACATTTAGCTGAACCACGGAACGGTAAGAGAATACCCTGGGCGGACACGGAAGGCAGTTTTATCGACAGTTCATTTATGTTTACAAACCAAAAAGAATAACCGGTTTCCCACCCTCTATGTTTATTTTAAGTGCTATGTTCTCCTGCGTGCTCACTTCCTATAGCTCTCTTTTTTTAAGTAAATGTGCCCACACCATAGCATCTCCCTTATGACAATAAAACGTTTTTAATAGGTTAATATCTTCCAGACAAACTCTGAGCTGTCAGAGGAGACAGGCGATGTGGAACTGGAGCAGCAGTCGGTGGGCTCTTCTACCTCCCGTCTACTCTGTGCTCACTGCTGCTGGACTGTGGCTGGTGTAAGTTCTGTTAAAAACAGCTACAAAGAGACACAAACGACTACAAAAAGCAAATACCAAGAGACACGAAACGACTACACTGATAAACAAAATGACTACAAAAAGACGCACGACTACAAAGAGACACAAAGGATTATCAAGAGACAGAAAATGACTATAAAAAGATGCAAAAAGACTACAAAGAGACGCTAGGACTACAAGAAAATGCAAATAATTACAAAAAGACGCAGAATACTACAGGAAAAAAAGCCAAATGACAACACAGAGACACAAAATGACGACAACGAGACAAGAATTACAGAACGACGCAAATGACAGGTGACTACAGTATACTATAACTTCTATTCATCTTTAATATTATATTCCCTCCTTTGTTCTGATAGATACTTTGTAGCTGTAAATGATGAGAAGATCGCACCCCTGGGTTCATCATACAGGTAAGAATAGGGCTGCACGATATCACCTATAATCGAAATCACGATTAATTGCACATTATACTTCGATAATGAAAAATTACGGACACTGCGTTTTTTGGGGGAGGCACAAGTTGCTCAGTTGACTCAGACTTGGTGTTTGAGTTATCCTCCGTTATGTTTTCCATGGTCCGGACAAAGTCACGTGACTACACACATGGTAGAATGTTTTTAAAGTGCTCATATTATGCTTTTTGGCTTCCCTTTATAGTATTGTATATCTTTTTTGTGCATGTTATAGGTTTACGAAGTGAAAAAGCCCAAAGTCCCCCCCAAAGGGACTTACCATCTCCAACAGAAAACACTGTTCACAAACTGCTCCAAACAGCTCTATTGTAGTCCAGCCTTTACTTCAGAGACAAACGTGGTCACTTTGTAACACACGTTATAATGCTCGCCTAGCTGCTAGCATGGCACGCCCTCATACTCTGCTTCTGACTGGCTAGTAGTCCTTACCTAGGTACTGTCAGGGCACGCCCTCATACTCTGCTTCTGACTGGCTAGTAGTCCTTACCTAGCTACTGTCAGGGCACGCCCTCATACTCTGCTTCTGACTGGCTAGCAGTCCTTACCTAGCTACTGTTAGGGCACGCCCTCATACTCTGCTTCTGACTGGCTAGTAGTCCTTACCCAGGTACTGTCAGGGCACGCCCTCATACTCTGCTTCTGACTGGCTAGTAGTCCTTACCTAGGTACTGTCAGGGCACGCCCTCATACTCTGCTTCTGACTGGCTAGTAGTCCTTACCTAGCTACTGAGCATGTGCGACTCCCAACAAAGATGTTACAGAAGTGAGAGGTCTCACTCTGTAGCTAAAACAGAGAGCTCAACACACAGGGTGAAAAGAGGAGCTGCAGCAATGTGCAGTACAACAAAAATATGGTGTTTTTTGAAAATTAAACCATATCAACCTATTCTGATATAACCTCTAAATACAATTATGAACCTGAAAATGAGCATAATATGAGCACTTTAAGGAGAAAGTAGGCCTATCAACAGGAATAAATAATCAAAATTATCGTCATGGGAAAAATACGTCGATAACAGCTTCAGAATTCCAATGTCGATACATTTTCAATTAATCGTCCAGACCTAGGTAAGAATCACACAATATCATCCAAAGATGACTTTTTTTTTTATCTTTGGGTTAATCTTGTTTTTATGTGTTTTCAGGAGAAGAAATGGATCGTTTTACCCTCCCTACATTAGGTAGGTACTCATCATTCTTTCCTTATTGTTGTAAATCATTTTTATTTTAGCGACAAATCCAAATGTTTCCCATTCCAGTGTTGCAGGCAACTTTTCACCAGCCAGCTGCATCTTCAGCGAGGTCATGAACTTGTCTGCGTTTGGGGGTGAGAGCAGCGTTGATCGTTATAATACAAGATGTCACAAATGCAAACGCTAATATTTTGATATTGCCAACAAATCCCATGAAAAGACTAAACCAATGTCGTGTTGGTGTGTCTTTAGGCTTTTTATACACACAGTGCTTGTTAGCAGGATCGATTACATGGTTTCCGTTGGTTGTTCTCTATTTCAGGGTTCATAATTGCTGTCCTCAGATACCGTCAGCTGAAACACAGAGCATACCATCAATGGCTGAATGTCGGTAGTCTGGTGGCTTTCTCTATCGGCTGCTTTGGAATGACACTGGTTGGAAACTTCCAGGTAACGTGCACCACTGGCACATACAGTACATGTATTTGAATATTATTAAGGGATGGATGGATGAAGGGGAGAAATAAGATAAGTAATACACTATGTACAAATAAAGATAAAAAAAGATAAGTAATACTCTACTGATCATAAGTTTGGGGTCACTTAGACATTTCCATTCCACTCCATTACAGACAGAATACCAGCTGAGATCAGTTGCATTGTTTCTTTAATCAGGGCAGCAGTTTTCAGATTACATTATGTGTTTACATAATTGCAAAAGAGTTCTCCAATGTTTTCTCAGTTTTCTCAGTTAGCAATATCTACATTGTCCTTTATCAGCAACCATTCATCCAATGGTCCAAAGGCTCATTATGTTTACTAATCTGATATCATTTAACTGAGAAAACATTGGAGAACCCTTTTGCAATTATGTAAACACATAATGTAATCTGAAAACTGCTGCCCTGGTTAAAAAAACAATGCAACTGATCTCAGCTGGTATTCTGTCTGTAATAGAGTGGAATGGAAATGTCTAAGTGACCCCAAACTTTTGACCGGTAGTGTATGTACGAATGAAGATTAAAAAAAGATAAGTAATATGTACAATACAGTAATACATTCTAAATAGTGCAAATGTAAGGCAAAATCAAACTGTATAGAAAACTAAAGATGAAGATATTGTAATTTGCAATATAAAAGGAAGAGTTCCTGAGTGTCTTCTTTTATATAAAGTGGCCAGTGCAGATCCTGATGGGGGGGAGAGGAGGTTCAGAGTCCAGCGTTCTTGGGGATTCAGGGGAGAGGAGGGGAGGGAGAGAGTGGAGGGTGTTGAGCTTAGGGAATGAAGCTGTTGTTCGGTCTGATGGAACAGGCTGGGATGCTCCGGTATCGTCTCCCAGATGGAGGCAGAGTGTGTGATCTTGGTGAATTTGTTTTTGTTAGAAATGGTGAGCATGTTGTAGAAACAGGGGGAAGAGTACAGCAGGGTGGGTTGTAAAGTAACAGCAGGAGGTGTGGAGCAACAGAAAGTGCTCTGCATTTACGGATGACATGTCATCTCTGCTGAGATCGTTTGTGGATATCGGTGACGTGTTGATCAGAACTGAGATTATTGTCTTAATTGATTGGTTTTGGTTTAAGGTATTTACTGAGGAGATGATCCACAACTTTGGCACCTTAATGACGTTTGGACTGGGAATGCTGTACTGCTGGGTGCAGTCCTTCATCACCCTGAGAGTGGACCTGAAGAATGAAGGGAGGAAGACTGGGATCATCCGCTTCCTGTTGTCTGGATCCATCACTGTCTGCATGATCCTCTGTATCCTTTTACTCCGACCGCTTTAAGACTGTAATGAACATATTGTTTAAAAGGTAACGACTGACCAACTGTACTGTATGTTGTGAATTTAAAGGGGCCCTTTGACTGACAATCATTTGAGTCATTGGGTTTGTCAAATATAAGAAAATAGTAAAAGAAAAAATGTACATCATAAGATTCCTAAAGCCCAATATCTTTGAATTAATTGTTTTGTTTGGCCAACAATCCAAAACCCAAAAATATTCAAAGCAGCAAATCCTGGAATCCAAATATTAAAAATTGTTGATGAAAGATAAATCAACTAATATTTTCAGCTCTAATATAAAATATATGTATCTATATATCTATCGTTAAGTAGTTTGCCTGTACCTTTAACGATACCACTCTAATGTCTGTACTGTCAAATATGAAGCTACACTTAGCTTAGCATAGTATAAAGACTGGAAACAGCTAGCCTGGCTCTGTCCAAAATGTGTCTTTTTTTTTTTACACAGATTAAACAAATAAAATATAATGTGTTAACTTCTGAGCTTTAGAGGTGCTGGTAGATGGATTCAGTCACATTTGGACAGAGCTTCTGTAGCTGTTTCTGTGTTTCCAGTTTTTATGCTAAGCTAAGCTAATTGGCTGCTGGCTTTATTGCCAGACCTTCCTCCACAGCGCTGCGGAGGCGAGTCCACACAGTATTCCGGGATGGGAGAAAAACATGCTCTGGTTTATTGGCATTTCTTTAAACCAATCACAATCGTCGTGGGCAGCGCTAAGCGCCGGACGGAGCAACAGAGCCGCTGCAAAATAGCCTCGGGAAGAAACTTGTTTTGGTGGAACGTGTGTTGTCAAAGGTTGTTTTAGTCGTGCAACAGAAAACTCAGATTGGACAGATAGTCTAGCTAGCTGTCTGGATTTACCCTGCAGAGATCTGAGGAGCAGTTAACCATAGTCCTCACAAATCCATCGGAGGTTAGAACACCAACACAAAGAAAAGAAAAGAAGGTAGAATTTTCAGTGGCACCTGAACAATCCCGGAAATTAAACATTGCAGATAAAGACTGTTTTCATGATCTGTAATCCCTCATTTTCACGTCTCATCCTTAACTCACCAGCTACAGACTTCTCCCTGATAGGTCAGCGCCTCCACATGCAAGCAGCTCAGTCCCAGTGGGCGCTGGTCATGTTCTTCATCACCTTCATCTGCACTTTTGCCATCGAGTTTCGCCACAACCGCTTCGACATCGTGTGCACAGACAACTCTGGTACAGTGAGCCGGTCAGAGGCGCTCTCTGAAGCGTCCAGGTACCAGCTGGACCAAATGTAGGTATGTCACACTGTCTCACGTTTAAAGATCCTCATGTTTAACTGCAGGAGGCGCATGGATCAGCAACTTTAAGATGCATTTATTCCATATTTTTTTACTCTACTCACTCTTACCAAATAATCACTTCATGTAGGAATGTTTGACTGTTAGGTATGTTTTTATCTACAAACATTCAAAAGTAGAAAATCATTGTACTCATTTCTCTTTATATGCAAGGACGCTTGCAGCCAGTTAGCTTAGCATAAAGAGTGGAAACAGCTAGCCCAGCTCTGTCCTAAGGTAACAAAATCCTCCTCTAAAGCTCACTAATTAACACGTTATATATTTATTGTAGACAAACTTGGCAAGAAAGTCAAATAAACGTCCTTTAAAAAAATGTTGGCACATGAAACCAAAACAAATAGCTGTATGGCTCAATACCAGTACAGATAATTGAGAAACTTATTTTTTGGACCCTTAAACCATTTTAGATTTACACTAAAGTGTTTAATGTACAAGCTTTTCCATTACATAGAACGTCAAGTATTGTTTAGACACAGACGAACATAAACATTTGGACTGAGGGAGAAGACAGGCTTATGTGTGAGACAAGGCATTTATTGGAAGCAAGATTTTAGATGATCATTTCCTGAATCATACCACTTATGTTTCACACACATTAATCCTCAATTTGGCAATTTATTTCGGGTAACTTTCCAACACCAACGTTACGAGGATGGCACATTTAAATAGACACCATTCATCTGCTGAGTAGACTAATTAAGACAACGTTTGATATGAGAACTTCCTGCCAGCAGCAGCACTGCTGAGTGCATCTACACTGTAGTTCTACTTTCTAAAACATGACAACGTTAAACAGTTTAATCACTGGATAAAACTTCAAACATCTGCAACACGTGTGTACAGTATGTGTAGAGGGGAGAAAACAGCATACAGATGGAAAATGTTTACTAAACGGTGACGAAATACAACACATACAGTTGGAAAGTTTGGAAGCGGTTCAGCGACCAAAATACGGTTCATCTAAAAAGGTAAAGTAACTTCACAGGTTATGTGCAGTTTCCATCAGGCTTAGTTCTCTTCTCAGTCAATCAAATGGTCCGATGAGAGTGATGCTCCTACGTAGATCTGTTTCCATACATGTGAAGGGCATCCTGAAAGACCTGTGTAGATGGACTTCTTACAGACTGGGACTATGTTAGCCCTACTGGTGGCTAACTGAAGTCCCGGCAGCAGCTCCTACACTTCTTGAACTGTCAACGTGGCACAAACAAAAACAGAGTTGCAAAAAAGGAGGGCGGTGAAGGGGGAGCTGGGGAGGGCTAGAGAAGAGAAGGAACAGGTCAGTATGGAACGAAGTTGGAGAAGTTCTCCCCGTCTTCTTCCACACACACACACTATGTTAAGCCCGTCCCGTCAGTTCAAGTTGGCTAAAGGATGTAACGAGGTCATAGTGGGCCCTCTCGTCATCCGTCAGCTCCATGTTTCCAGGCCGGACCACCACCACCACGTTCACCCCGGCTTCTTCAGCTGCTTTAGCCTCTGCAAATGACAAATACACGAGTGAATATTAGGGGCGGGGGGGGGGAATCGATACAGTGTAGCATTGCGATATTTTCCGTGGCAATACTGTATCGATACCCAGACGCCAAGTATCGATCTTTTATTATATACATTGAACATGAGAATTTAACTTTTTGGTACTAGAATAATATTTGCTTTGTCAGTCTACTAGATGGTGCAGTGGTGAGAAACAAACAAACAAAGAAGTTTATCTTTTTAGATGAAACAGATGTTGACCAAGTTCTCCTTTGGGGGACATCATTTGAAGTTGGAAAAAAGGTCAGAAATTGCAATATATCCCAATAATATCGTATGGTGACGTAGGTAATGTGATAATATTGCATCGAGGGGCCTTTGGTGATTCCCACCCCTAATGAATATATGGATCCAAAATGTAATGCAACATTAACAGAGCCTTACTGCAAAATGAAATGCATTTCATTTTGTTTGTTTTTTGGCATTTTGTGCCCATTAAACTTAGTATAATCCAGACCACGATTAGCGCTGTTGGGTCTCATTCACAAATATCTTTTTTTATGAAATCTGTTGTTGAGAAAGGACCGGAGAAAAGTGCGTCAGATCATGATGTGTTTTTAAACCGCAGAATTGTTTGCACATTTGTTAGACCTCAAGGATGTGCACAATGGGTTTTCTTGAGTAACACCGAATGTAAACAGAAACTTTGTGTACTCCGCAGGGCGCCTTTAACAAGACTGGCAGCTTTGTGAGGAGGTGCTTCAAGCTAAATGCTAATGTCAACAGACTAACATGCTCACAATACTAGCATGCTGATGTAATGTTTATCGTCTTAGTTCAACATTTGCTAATTAACAGACTCAAACAAAGTCTGCAGATGTTTTTTTTTTTTTTACAGTTTTCAGCAATGATCTAGAATGAAAATCTGCGGAAGTTAGCGGACCGTTTTTCTGCTTGAGGTGAAGGTGTTTGTAAAATCGCCGAAAAATTCTGCGCCCGTAGATTCCGTGTGGCCCCCGCGAATCAGCACTAAACACAAAATGTACACACAACTGAGGCTGATGGGAATATGATAACACAAAACTCAAGTACCGTACTAAATCATATAATCACATTAAAAGGAACATATTCTAGTATGTATTATTAGCAAGACTTCCACAAACCAAGTCTTACCACGAGTGACGTCGGTCAAGAATGTGATTTCCTCGGGTTGACAGCCAATCCGCTCAGCAATTCTCTCGTAGCTTTTGCATTCCACTTTAGCTCCTATACTGGTGTCAAAGTGACCATCGAACAACTGAAACGTTTTGAAAAAGAACATCTCAGCATGACTTTACAATTGCCTGAAATCAATTAAACCAACAAATTGGTTAAAAAAAAGAAAGAAAAAAAGACAGATATGGTAAACTATGTTTGTATTGAAATATGTTGATCTTCTTGTGAGTATTAAACACACGATGAGAGAGGCGGCTGTACTTACATCTAAAACATCTCCTTCGACAGAGTATCCAAACAGAAGTTTCTGTGCCTCCACGCTTCCAGAGGAGTAAATGTACACTTTTAGTCCCTGTCCTCTCCATCTTTTGATGGATGGAACAACATCCTGGTAGACCCTGTTTGCAACAAAATTAGAAGACAAACATTATTTTAAAGTGCTCAAATTATGCTCATTTTTCAGGTTCATAATTGTATTTAGAGGTTGTACCAGAATAGGTTTACATGGTTTCATTTTCAAAATACACCATATTTTTGTTGTACTACACATTGCTGCAGCTCCTCTTTTCACCCTGTGTGTTGAGCTCTCTGTTTTAGCTACAGAGTGAGGCATCACACTTCTGTTACAGCTTTGTTGGGAGTCGCACATGCTCAGTACCTAGGTAAGGACTACTAGCCAGTCAGAAGCAGAGTATGAGGGCGTGCCCTGACAGTACCTAGGTAAGGACTACTAGCCAGTCAGAAGCAGAGTATGAGGGCGTGCCCTGACAGTACCTAGGTAAGGACTACTAGCCAGTCAGAAGCAGAGTATGAGGGCGTGCCCTGACAGTACCTAGGTAAGGACTACTAGCCAGTCAGAAGCAGAGTATGAGGGCGTGCCCTGACAGTAGCTAGGTAAGGACTACTAGCCAGTCAGAAGCAGAGTATGAGGGCGTGCCACGCCAGCAGCTAGGTGAGCATTATAACGTGTGTTACAAAGTGACCACGTTTGTCTCTGAAGTAAAGGCTGGACTACAACAGAGCTGTTTGGAGCAGTTTGTGAACAGTGTTTTCTGTTGGAGATGGTAAGTCCCTTTGGGGTGGACTTTGGGCTTTTTCACTTTGTAAACCTATAACATGCACAAAAAAGATATATAACACGATAAAGGAAAGGGGAAAAGCCAAAAAGCATAATATGAGCACTTTACAGTTGCTGATTGTTTTTCCTGTCGACTGACTAAATAATTGGCTAGCACATGACCATCATTTGATGAAGTGTTCAGTTAAGACACATATTCATGTTGATCACGTTTTCTGGAAGTCCGGCTCAACGGATGTACATTGCTGGGATAAAACCTGACATCAACTTGCGCTTTCTCCAATATCTGGAGTTAGCGGACGGTTGTTTAAAGAAATACAGACAAGCTGCGTTTCCCAACCCCCCCACGCTTTCAAACGAACTCTGGAACGGTTCGCTTGTGGTGAGAACGCGATCCGACCTCGAACCGCACCAACTACTACACACTGTGCACGTCTGAGCTAATGTCTCCTGTAGTCAGGTGACATCTGCGATGCGGCAGAGGTGACGTAACCCCATTTGTTCAGGTCCTATCCCCTGACCAATCGGCTATCCTAACCTTAACCACTCGAGGTCAAATGCCTAACCCCAACCAATCGAGCCGTTTCGTAGGGCGGGTCTTGGCGTGACCATAGTAGGATTCGTAAATTTGCGTCCAGAACACAGGACCATCTTCCTGTATTTACTTGTTTGCGCCTGCCCCCCAGACACATCCGACCAACAAGTAAGAGTGAACAATGTAGCTTGATTGTAATGACGCTTTGAGTTTTCCAGGTTTTAAACAAAACCGAGCCAAGGGGAATGGTTTCAAGTTTACAAACTCATCAACTGATTCGGACCAAAGCAAACCAGCTATAGGTGTGAAATTGCCCTTACATGTCTAGAAACCTTGCCGAGTCATGACTCAAGTTTGAACAGAGGATATGTATAAACGACTGAATTTTGAAGTGAGGAAAATGATCAGTGTACTTACTCGCCTTTGATTCTCCCAGATGAATAAGCTGCCCTCCACATGTGCCCCTGGAGCTGTTTGAGTGCTGTTGACTTCCTGTCTGCTGCCATTTGCCAAAGCACATTATCCATTACTTCCCTAATGGCCTTCTCCTCGTCTGTGTGAACCGTCTGGTCCACGGTGTGGACGGGGCACGACCGATTCTGTCTCATGTCCTCTTCAATCTGCAATGACAGTCAGGCTTTTTTTTTATTATTATTATTATTATTAAGGGAACACCATTAAAGTCCTCGGGTATCAGGAGCACGGCATGCTTTTTCACCAGGTTTTGGATCACATTTATTTGAACATTTTGTTGTCCACAGGTGTAGCATTCCCTGCTTCAAGTCTCAATATTTGAAGCAAAATGAAGACAATTTAAGACTTAAGTCAACTACATTTTGCAGGACAATCTGCAAAGTCCTGCATCCTGACGTATTTGTTATGTACACGGACTATGAGGTTAAACTTTTGACTTTCTAATTCATGAGTGTTTACATCCATATTGTGTGAAATTGAAAATTTGTAAACATTGACCCTAATTTTAGGGGGAATCAAATGTAATTAGACTTAAATTAACATTAAGATTTGGTTGCAAATGTTTTGCATTATTAGAAATATACAACAAATCCATCATCTGTGCAAATCACCAAAATATAAAATGGTGAATCAGGACGTCATTTAATTTGAAATAAACAATTCTCTACAAAATATAATATTGGTTTGTTGGAAAAAGGTATGCCGTATATGTCAGTATATTAATACACACTGTAGAGCTGAAACTATTAGTTACAGTATATTCTATATTATAATCAATTCATCATTTTTTCAAGCAAAAGTGACAATATTCCACTCTCTCAAAGGTTAATATTTCCTAGTTTTCTTAATCTCATATGATACTAAACCAAACATATTTGTGTTTTGGACTGTTTGGTTAAACAAAACAAGCAACATGAATATGCCAACTTGAATTTTTTGGGAAATTAGACTTTCATTAAGGGAACTGAAACGGAGTTTGTTGAACAGTATAAGTATCTGGGAACCGTCATAGATAACAACCTGAAGTTTGATGTGAATTGTGATGCAGTCTGTAAGAAGGGACAGCAACGTTTGTACTTCCTTAGGAAGTTAAACACTTTTAATGTAGATAGGAAAATGATGTCCTTATTTTATAAATCTTTTATTGAATCAGTTCTTATGTTTGCCATGATTGCTTGGTACGGTAACCTGAATATCAGGGACAAAAACCATCTCAGCCATATTGTAAAGGTGGCTGGTAAAGTGATAGGTTTCCCACAGTCCCCCTTGATGGTTATCTTTGACCAGCAAGTACTCCGCAAGGCTCGGTCTATATTAGACTGCACAAACCACCCCCTTTACTCTGAGTTTGTAATACTCCCCTCAGGTCGCAGATTTAGAGTACCTCGGTTCAAGACCAACAGGGGTAAAAACTCCTTTGTCCCATGTGCAATAAATCAGCTTAATTTGCACATGTAATGTAGTACTTTGTTTTGTTTTTAGAGATTGCTCCAGTGGTGATAACTTGTGTTGTGTGTATTACATACAGGAAACCTTTGTTGTACTTATGTCTTGGATTGTTGCCTCTATCTGTATGTTGCTTGAATATGTTTGTTTCTTTTTTATCTTTCACTCCTGACTGCATTTCAAGTTTCCCATTTGGGATAATAAAGTAAACTGAACTGATTATGATGGACATTTTTTTCCCGACATTTTATGGACCAAATGATTAGTCGTTTCATCAAGAAAATAATGAAGAGATTAGTTGATCAAAACTAATCAATAGTCTCTGGCCTAATACACTGACATGCATGTCGAGGGCCAAAGTCTTCCCTCGTTCACTCACTGAGCTGTTGACACTAAGAGATTGTCGGCAGCAAGAGGTTGGTTCTTAATTTTGATTAAATCCTGAAAGCTCGTCCCTCCTTTACCTGTTTCTTTAGGAGATGAACATCTTGTTTGCACTCATCCTCCTCCCAGTGAGTAGACAAATACTCCTCAAGATGCTCCCTGATGTATGGAAATAAGATATCCTGGAAAACACAAAGTGGTCATTAGGTGGCTGCTTACAGGGGGGAAAATAAATAATTCAGACATAAAATGTACTAGTTCGTATTCATAAAAATCAAAGCTTACTATTTTATGTAACCATTTTTTTGTGTTGTCAAAAATGATGAACAATTACAACAAAGGCTCTACAGGATGATTTTGTACAGACTTTGAGGCATTCTTTTATCTCAAATAGCGTGAAAAATCGTGCAAATAGCTGCTGTATATGTTAGAGAGAAAAACATCCCCTTGGTTTGGAATGAGCCCCAAATGATTTTAAACACGTTTTTATGTAATGCGAATAGAAAGGGAACAACGAAGAAAGGAAGCATGAAAGTATAAAAATCTGAAAAAGCGTTAAATTGAGCTATGACTCTGCCACAAAAGTCCAAAATAGTCAAACACCGTCAAGCTAACTGGTTTAGCTGGCCCCGCTACTGGTGACAGTCATCTGTTAGCAGGATCTTTGTTAAGAGTCGTTGTTGAGCGCTACATAATTAGCTTATCATGCTATGACATTAGTATGTTCAAAACAGTATTTCCATCAAATAAAATGTACCTTTACAAACGTGATTGGTGTTGTTGTTCCTTCGATATCCAGCAAGAGTGCGCTGGTACAAGCAGGAATTGAAACAGTGGCCATTTTTTAGGAGAGTCTGCTGCAGCTGGTTAGCTGACGTTAGCTTATAAATTAGCAACACCACAGTGTTAAATTAAGCGCTCTTCTCTGGTGCTCTGACCCCGGGATAGGTGAAGCAGAGTGAGGAGTAGCCAGGCGCGAAGAGAGGTACCACCTGGTTAGATGTAAGCCGCTAGCTAGCTGTGCTTTGCCATCAGCTGATGCTGACACTGACTGTAGTGAAGGAGCAGTGAGTGAGCACACATGTTCAGAGCTTACAGTCAGAGCTGTCAGTTCAGGCTGCAGCTTGGTGGGGGCGCTACTGAGCGTGTTGTTCCTCTTCTTCTTTCAGGTTCATTAGCGGTTGGCAAACAACGATTTGGTGCATCACCGCCTCCATCTGGTACGGAGTGTGGATCAGAATATAACATATCGTCACCTTCCTAAAATAATGGCCTAAAGTCATCTTTTGACAAAAATGATTTTCTTGCCTAAATCATCTCCTCATGGTGCTGGCCACCTCAGTTGAACAGGTCATGTGATTCTACACCTTTAGTATAATGGCCTATCTACCTATCTATCTATCTATCTATCTATCTATCTATATATATATATATATATATACCACTATCTACCACTCTATCACTGAAGTTATTATTATTATTATTATTATTATTATTATTATTATTATTATTATTATTATTTCCATGATTCAGGGCTCGTCCCCGATTGGTGAGTGATGAGGTTGTTTGTGCATGTAAACACACTGATTGTTGACAGAGTGTATAGGTTTAAGATTGCCTAAGTCACAAAGGCATTTATTCCTCTTATGTTGCATAATTGACAGACATTGTTATTAGTATGTCAATAGTCATCTATTGTCGTAACATTTTTGAGTGAAATTATTAATAAATATATATTCAGTATTTGGTGCAGTTTTCTGAAAAACCTGAAAAAATGACTTATTTTTTACCATTATTTTAGGAAGGTGACGATATGTACAATTGTAAATTATAGAGTGTGGTCTAGACCTACTCTATCTGTAAAGTGTCTCGAGATAACTCTTGTTATGATTTGATACTATAAATAAAATTGAATTGAATCATAGATATAAAACACTGAAACTAAAAATAATAAATAATAGATTTAGGATTTGTTTTTCTGCTCCACCTCCAGTCCAGCAGGGGGCGGTAATGCGCCTATAAAGAGGTTGGTTAACCGCCAATACAACGCAAAGAAGAAGAAGACGAAAAACGACGATCACAAACCCCCCCTAAACTGTAGCAACTGAAACTGAACATTTTGTTTTTATGAAACACATTTTACCTAAAATTAGACTAACTTTACAGTTAAATGAACTTAGAAAAACGAAATAACTTGCTCTAGTTAACGACGACGAGTTACAGCTAACGATACATGATAACAAAAATATTAGCTAGCCGCTAGCTAGCATTAGCTGTCAGCAAGCCAACTGACGTTAGCTTTTAGCGTTTAGCTTCTGCAAATAATTCTGACGTTGCTTAAGTTTAGCGACAACGTTTAAAAGCCTAAAACAATGTCGGACGACTATGAGTTCAGCGATGACACGACCATGATGAGAATGGAAGAGGACGGGGAGGCAAACAGTGACGAGCCGATGTCTGCAGCCGGGGACTGTGGCCTGGTGGGGGGCGAGGCCGAGGGATCAAGAATTGACGCCAGTAAAAACGAGGAGGATGAGGGGTAATGGCAACATTACACTTATCGTAGAGTTGGAAGGAGTCTCTCCACAATGAAACATTTCTAACCAACCATTGTGACTCCGTTAAGATACCGCAGCTGTGTTGTAAACACCAAATCAAGTGCTGTCAGTGTCAGTGTGGTGATAGCTTGTGGAAAGAATTTGGTAATTTTGGTAATTGTGGTTCCTTTTAAATGTGCTGTTTTGTCAACAGTAAGATGTTTGTAGGAGGGCTCAGCTGGGACACGACTAAGAAGGACCTGAAAGATTATTTTTCCAAGTACGGGGAGGTTGTAGACTGCACTTTAAAACTGGACCCCATGACTGGCCGTTCACGGGGCTTTGGCTTTGTGCTCTTCAAAGAACCAGACAGTGTTGACAAGGTACTGGCCTGCTCCCATTAGTGCATTAATAAAGTACTTCTAAGTACTTTAAAGCCACATGCACAGTGCTGACCTTTTTGTGTAATGATAAATGAAGCTGCCAAAAACAGGGAATTAATCTTGTGTTATTGCTGTATGTTAAGAACCCGTGCTAGTTTGCTTATTTTCAGGCAAATCGGATGTTTAGCTCTGTGACTTGAATGCAAGGGCAAACTGGGGCTGAATTAACAACAAAGTATATATTTCCTTTTCTCAGTTGTAGATCATTGTGAACTGAAAGTCTTTGTTTTTTTGGACACAATTTGCAATTTTAAATGTCACCTTGAGGTCCATTACAGGATTTGTAAACTTCTCCCCTCACATTTTTGTGACATTTAATAAAATAAAATAACGATGAATTGACAGTATTGACAGTAACAAAATAACCGGCAGATTCATTGACAATGAAAACAATTCGAACGACCCAGTCTGACAAAGAAGCATCCTTTGCATTGGGGTCATGTGTCTTTAATAGAAACAATAACCTACAAAACAAATGTGTGAATTAACACTTAAAGATAATTTTTCTAAATGAGCCCTTTTGTCAATTATTTGTTTTGCTATGTAGGTTGCCACACAGAAGGAACATAAACTCAATGGAAAGGTCATTGACCCCAAAAAAGCCAAAGCCATGAAGAGCAAGGAGCCCGTAAAGAAGATCTTTGTTGGTGGTCTCTCTCCAGACACTCCTGAAGACAAAGTCAGAGAGTACTTTAGTGCCTTCGGAGAGGTACACATTTTTTCTAACATTCCCAGATTTAGCTTTTAGTTTGTGCTGTGGCTCATTGGGATCATATATATATATATATATATATTTTTTTTTATCCATTTAATGAATTTTTCTCGTGGGTCTGCATGACTGTAAATCAAAATGAACTTGCCCGTTTCTTTTTATAAACGTAATTAAACACTTAGCTGGAGTCAATTGAACTTCCCATGGAAAACAAAACCAACAAAAGGAGAGGCTTCTGCTTCATCACATTCAAAGAGGAGGAGCCAGTTAAAGGCATCATGGAGAAAAAGTACCACAATATTGGACTAAGCAAGGTACAAACTTCTTTTCTCTCCTGCCAAATAAGACTCGATTACCTGGTAATTGCGCTAATTACTTTGACTTTTATAACTGACACATAATTACTGTGGACATACAACTTTACTGGTGTTCCTTCAGTGTGAAATAAAAGTGGCGATGTCCAAGGAACAGTATCAGCAGCAGCAGTACTGGGGAGGCCGAGGTGGATACCCATCCAGGTCTCGAGGAAGAGGCGGTGGTGAGTGGAGAAAACTTTGCACGTATAGAAAAATGTAAATAATGCACCTTTTTTTTTTTTTACAGTAAAATCGTAACTTTTGGAATAAGAAATTACAGTACAGGACTAGGGGTGCATGATATATCGACTCAATATCGTTATCGCGATATCATGTTGCGCAATATATCGAAAGTGTCGCGATAAGTATGCAATATTTTGTTTATTTTGTGGAGTGCTGCGTCCCGTCCGTTGGCTGTGTGGCTTAGTTGTGTTTGATTTAGAGCTTGAAACGCTATAATGATCATCTTTCACTGGCCAGTGCTACTTGCACATGTTAGTGCACGTCAGCGCACGGGTCCACTACGTGACAAACCCTATGGAGCGTACCACGTGTGTCCATATTTCAACAGAGTGACGGTGTAAGTGAAGAAATAGATAGAGACAACAAAACGGAATGAATCAGAGAAGAGAAAGAAAAGTTGTGTCCTGTTCTCTTTATTTATTTTATACTGTCCAACCAGTAAAACATGTCCTGTTCTCTTTATTTATTTTATACTGTCCAACCAGTAAAACATGTCCTGTTCTGTAGACATGATCCTTATTTATTTATGTATTCATGTTGGACCAGTCCAATATGACCGTCAGTTGAAATAAACCTTGTGTTGTAGGAAAACTTGTTTTATTTGTTATGAATCTATTTTGATGCGTTTTCCCGTAACTTTAGTAATTTTAAATATATATATGTTTAAAAATATCGAAATTAATGTCGCAGTATTCATAGTCGATATCGCAATATGACAATTTGTCTATATATATCGTGCAATCCTATATAGGACCAGGCCCTGAGGAAGTGCATCCGGCTTTGAAGCAAACATAGCGGCCAAATGGTGGAACTGCTACTCCGGGCCTGTCACATGATACCCTCTGGCCCATAGACTTCCATTGAGAAAGACACATCTGTAAATCAGTGGATACATTTTCTTTTTCAGGAAATGAGCATTTTCACTTTCTTGCCGAGAGTTAGTTGAGACGATCGACATCAGTTTCATGTCGGCACAGTAAATATGAAGCTAAAGCCAGCAGGCGGTTAGCTTACTATAAAGACTAGAAACAGGGAAATCTCACCTCTAAAGCTCACTTATGAACACGTGGTGTCTTGTTTGTCTAGTCTGTACAAAGCAGGGGAGTAAAAGTGACAGGTTGTGCTATTATGGGAGCTTATGTGCCTGACTGTTTTTGGCAGGAAAAAGTGATGTGGGACCCCGGCAAGGGCCTTTTTACAGAATGACGTAGATCTCGCTGGTGCGCCAGGATTTTGAGTGCGTGACCAGAGGGTGCGCACCACTCTATTTTTTACAAAGCGGAAACGGGAAGCATGGACGAGCTCGAGGGCAACCGGATGCCAGGACTCTGAGTGACTGCAAGTCTCTCTTGTAAACTTACTGGGTTAAGATGAGTTCTTTTATGGCGAATGAAAGGCTTGATCCGACGAAGTAGGTCATCGAATCAAATCGAAGCATTGACGTCAACGCTGCTGCCAGTTCTGCCGTTGTTTACCTTTTTCTTCTTCCTCTAGTCCGTAGAGATGGCAAAGTCGGTAGCATTTCCTCATTAGCGCCACCTCTTTTCAGGAGAAGACTGCAACTAGTGTCGCGATTCATATCTAAGAATTGTCGTTGGGCCCCAGTGGACTTTATTATCTGCTATAGCTTTTCCAACGTTTTGGACACAGATATGGTAATAATTATGGTCCAAAATGATGAATGAATGAATGAATGAATGAATTTTTTTGTAATTACAAAATGTAACAATTATTTGAGGGAGGGCCCCTAATAATATGTGCTCCCAAGTCTTCCACAAATCTAGGGAAAACACTGCATTTTAACGAAATACTGTCATTTTATTTGATGTCAGCTGTAATAAAGGGTTAAAATGCTCAATAATGTAATTTTAATAGAGCTCTATCTAACCGCATGTAAAACAATAAGCACTTAATTTGTGTGATCAAAAGCATTTTATTTCAATCCTGTTTAACTGCAGGTCCCAATCAGAATTGGAACCAGGGTTATGGCAACTACTGGAATCAAGGCTATGGGAATTATGGCAATTATGGTTACAATAATCAAGGATATGGAGGATACGGTGGCTATGATTACCCTGGTTACAACAACTATTATGGATATGGTGACTACAACGGTGAGTAGAACACCCTGACGTGCTCCAGTTAAATTTTCCCTTCACTTTCTATTAGTTTTGAAATGACAAAAACCCCTGAAATCAGATTTTGCGCCCCGCTTGTAGATGAATCTGGTGGATATGGCAAGTCGCCACGGCGTGGCGGTCACACCAACAGTTACAAGCCGTATTAACGGAGGAAACTCATCTTCAAGTAGGTATGTAAAGACAAAACAATACACCTCTTACTTTAAACTTAAGGTAGTTATATTTACTTTGCTGTTTTGGTAACATTATGTTTAATTTCCTCTTGTAAATTTCTTTTTCTCAGCACCCTCAAGTGCTTTACAGTAGTGGTAACATAGAGGCTACAGTCTTGTGGCGATTATTTTAACAGCTGGCCTTCTGCTGCCTCTTTTGCACCTTTTTAAAAGTGTAAAGTTAACAGGTAAAGTACTGATACTACAGTAAATGGATGCCAAAAGTTAAGGATGTGCAAGGAAACAGAAAAGGAAGTATGTTGTCTCCTAACTCTGACATACCTTGTTTGTACCTGCCAGCGGAGCTTCCTTGCAGGCCATGAGCTGACTCCCAGATACTCTCAGGGCCCGCTCAATGCGGACCGGGTACGAGAAGCATACGCTCTCGAATGCTGCCATTTGGTATGGTCTTACAACATCCTGTATCAGCATTTCTAATCTAAACAATATGGGACACGTCCAGCTTTGTCATCTTTCTTTCCATTTTACTTTCTTTGCAACTGTTTTTTAATAATGTAAAACTTAAAATATACACATGTAATTGTCATTTTTGTTACAGGCCCTTACTCCCCCACAAGTAATGATTTATAAATATGTAAAAATAACTATTTGCTTTTCAAAGGGTACTACGTACAGCATTCTCTGGACTTTCCAGTTCCTATTGTTAATATATGCATTCCTAATCTTATCTAAAATGCTTGTTTCTTTATTTAGCTCTTGTAGCCAGTAAGTCCATGAGCTAAAACCTGGTTCGTATTTGGACGAGACTGTGTTGGGGGGAGAGATAAAGTGCTACTTTGTGTACATGTATTGCTCTGTTTTGTCTTACTGACAGCGATGGAAAAAGACTCCTCGTTTTGTTAATTTTCCTGTAACAAATTTTCCCTTTTTATAACCTTTTGTAAAAGAAAGAAGTTTCCAGAAATTTGCATGTAATGTTTTCTTTAATGTGTATTATTTTTTTTATTTTTTTTTGACCGATTTGAAGGTTTCTTCCATTTAGTATTTTGACTTCTTCAATTTATATTGCACTTCAGGATTTCTAGCTTATGGACTAACTATTATTTGTTTGTTTTTTAAACTGTAAAATAATTGTTCTCAGTTTTTTAATTTATTTTTGACATTGGACATTATAAACACGGGGGATTCCTGTTTTATTTATAGTTTTAGCAGGTTTTGGTTCATCTATAGCTGATCTGTTTTGTTTGTTTTTCGTAGGTTTCAGAGTGATGAAAGACAGCAGAGCGCTGATGGAGCGTTGGCCAGAGAGATGATGGTATCCAGCAAAGGTCACTAGCTGACTGTAAGAAACTAATGAAGAGCACTATGACCTACACTACATTTCCTCTATATTTACCGGAGTATTTGTTGTATCTCAAAAGTTTGGCTGTTTTGCATTTATTTAGATTGCTGCAAAGTTAGGGCAGTTTTGCGTTCCTAATCCTCTCTTGTTTTTGTATTTAATGTTCTCAAATGCTATTTGTGAATTGCTTCAATTATTACATAACCGAAATGTTAGATTGGTTGGAACAGATCACACACACACACACACACACACACACATACAGTATTGTAGTAGCAAAGAATGCATAAAATGCGTTGTTACAATTTCCTTTTTATGGTAGTCATCAGTCATATAATACATATGTCATTACAGAGTTTGACAGTCATAAACAGAATATATATATATATATATATATACACAGCTAATTGGACAAAAAGAAATACAATAAAATAAAAATAAAGACTCATTTGGATATGTGATCCGTTGTGAAATAGTAATATTACGTCACATTGACTGTTGGAGTGTTCAAGAAGTACTTCAGCCAAGTTTCTAACAATTTAAGCTCTAATTTGCATCATGTCATCATAAGCTTTATCGCAGCAGCCTAACCAATAAGCCTGCAGGTGTTACAAAATCATCTACCCTTTTGAATTTACATAAATATTTCTTGAAATGTCCGTTTGTTTGAGCTGAAATGATCTGAGACTCTCTCACGAGAGCAATTACACGCAAAATAAAAGAGGTGAGCTTTATCCACCGTCTTCATCGCTTTCAGTCCTGAGCTGCTGAAGGAGTTCAGATCGGGTGTTATATGACTTTTGTGGCAAAGAGGATGATGAGGATAACGATGATCAGCACAATCACACCAATTATGATCATCATTTTAATGTTTTTCCACCAGTATTTCCTGGCAACCCGTGTGGATGTTCTTTGGAAAGAGTCAGCCTGAAAAGAAGCATAAAGGAAACCTCATTAAACACAAGTGATGGAAGAAGCACCCAGATCTTTGACTTACACATCAAAGTCTTGCAGGTGTTGAGGAGTACCAGAGTTTCCCCGGGGTTCTTAAAAGTATTTTAAAAGTCTTAAATTTAATATTCTAAAAAAATAAGGCCTTAAAAATATTGGGTTTCGTTTATTGAGGTCTTACGTTTTTCTTTTCCTTTTAAATGATTAAATAAATGCCCTAACATCATAAATACATGTTTTGTGTGTGTGTTAAACTTTATTTTGTATTTTTATTACAAAAATATATATATAATATAAATAAAACATATATTTTCATAGCATTAGAGATCACTTCACCAGAATGTTTTATTCATATTTCGTTATCGTTACTTGGTAAATACTTATTTTATCTCGGACTTGAAATCCAAACTGATTTTCCGTCATATGGCCGTGAAGTTGGCATTAAACCAGAACCCTGGGGAGCACCAATGCATATGTAAAAAAAAAAAGTTGTATAAAGCCTTTTGTGTCAACAGAGGGAGCTGTGTGAAGTTTGATGAATTTCAGTAAGGCTAAGCTAAGGACTACAAGTTTGAAAATGAAAAACAAATCTGGAGGTGTGGACTTAGAAAGATGGGAGTTTACTAGACCTCTGTAGCCCGCTCCTTATCTCTGCTCCAGGCTAGAGGCTCCAGGCTACTAGGCTCTAGCATAACACAGCTGAATCTCCAACCTAAACTGTTGACAATAGAGTTGCATTGTGGGTAATGTAGGCACCAGAGTTTGACCAGGAAAAAAAGACCAATTTTGGTTCTGCTGCTTTAACTACTTCGTATGCAGTTAGAATGTTTAGTCCAGAGGTTCCCAACCTAGGGGTTAGGCCCCTCCAAAGGGTCACCAGATAAAGCTGAGGGGTCGGGAGATAATTAATGGGAGAGAGAAGGAGAAAAAGTTCTGATACATAGGTTTTCATTTATTGGATGTTTTTCTAATGTTTACCATTTTGTTAAATACTGGCTCATTTTACCTCTTTGAACTTCAAGCAGTTATTTAAATGAAACCATTTGGAAAGTTTAGACGGGAAATGTCTCTCTGATTACAGTACCTCATAACATCACAGAGTACCCCAACTACACATGACAAAAAGGTTTGAAACACTATTTTAAAAGCTTATATGTTTTTTTTATGTTAAATCTTAATACGTAAAGTCATCTATATCCTTCGCGTTCCACTTCCGGGGGTTGTTCTGCTGCCGCAGGACATTTCACCGGATGCGTGTATTTTCCTAGCCTGGTCGACACCAGACCCTTCTCAGTTGTAACTCCAATTGTAATTTCCAAAGGGGTGTCACCAACGGGCACCACTCAAATGCCTCTGGGCGCAATTGGATAGTCCTTCTACCAATCAGACCGACGATCCGGGTGACGTAGCAGTGACAGCGGCATCAACGGGTTGCTGCGCTTCGGTGGCCTTCATGTTGAATGTAAACAAAAAGCTGCTCGCCGTTGCTGTGCTATCGTCATCGTATAAAGCCCGCCTCAACGGTTGTGATTGGTGCCTCGATTTGGAAAAATTGGAAGTGGGCTTGAATGGGCTCTTGGCCAGACGGACTTGCAGAGCAAATCTCAAATTTGCCGGAAGTTTGTCAGGGTTTTCCCAGGCTAGTATTTTCCGTTTCCTTCCTCTTTCTTTGTGTTGGAATTTTAAATCCGGTGGATTTATGAGGACTACGGTTAACTGCTCCTACAATCTCTGCAGGATAAATTGAGACGCCTAGCTAGACTACTGTGCAATCTGAGTTTTCTCTCGCACGACTATTTTCCAGCGGCTCTGTGCGGAGTTTAGCACCGCCCATGACGATTCTGATTGGTTTAAAGAAATGCCATTAAACCAGAGCGCATTTCCTCCCATCCTCGAATGCTATGTGGAATAGCCAGACCCTCCTTCAACGCGCTGTGGAGGAGGGTCTGGCAAAGCGAGACTATATGTAAAGTAACTCACTATAGTTCCCTGATATAGCAAGTAAAAAAGTACAATATTTTCCTCTGAAATCTTGTAAAGGAACAGAAAAGTACAGTACAAGTATCTCAAAATTGTACTTAAGTACAGTACTTGAGTAAATGCACTTAGTTACTTTTCACCACTGTAGAAACACGTTTTATAACAGCCTTGCTGTTTTAAGAGTCCTATGAAAGCCTAATCTCTAAACACACTGTACCGGGAGATACTTACAGACGCCTGCAGGTCATCAGTCTTGCCGATCAGATCATCTAATCTGTCCCCTCTCTCCAGCACTTTGCTGATGTTGTCTTTCAGAATAACTTTAACCTCGTTGACCTGGCCTTGCACCTGGTCGAGTTTGGCCGTCGAGCCAGCGGCCGGGGACTGAGACCTTGTGTCAGCCTGAGAGAAAAATGAGGACAAATTTTTCTATTTTTAGTCGCAATCGCTACAAATTTACCACCACAAAAAAAAAGCAAGCCTGTAGACAGGGGGGTCTGGGCTATTTTTCTTTTTGCACATTTTCTGTTTAAGCAATCTGACAACACTGTAGTAAATATTATGCTGCTTGCTCATTAAGATACCAGCAGACAAGCTAATCCAGATCAAATTTGGGCATAAAAAGTTCCCAAAACTAAGTATTTGAACCTCATAATTAAATACAAAATGAGTGGAAAAACTGCAAAAGGTCCACTTTCAGAAAAAAAGAGCCCCGATTTCCATTAGGCTGGCTACGGGCCTGCTTAAAGTCAAACATACTGTCGGAGCAGAAGCCTCTGTAATGACAAATTTAAATGTCCAAACCTCACTTCCTGTTAACAGGAGAGATTGCGCTATCAGGTGTGTCTCAGTTTATAGAGGCCTGTGTGATTGTCACATGAAAATATCAAGCATAAAGTCAACCTGGTTAGCACGATAGTCTTACACGAGAATAGGAAGGGAATGATTGTAAACGATATTAAGATGAAGAACAATCGATATCTTGAAACATTAACAATATTTGAGTTAAAACTAAACTTCATTGTATAAAAAGTACACCACTCACCATGGAAGCTCAGTTTCTCAGACACAACCAACAGAACAACTACTACAAAAAAAAAATAAAAGCCTCCACAGAGTCCTGTTATCCAGTCCTACCAGTATAATAAACATACGCAGAGATCTGTGCTTCTTGCGACTGTATGAGTCACACGGTAAGAGCTGAGCAAATGTCTGCTGAAGGTTGCACCTCTCCTGTGTTACTCATTAACTCCCGGTTGCCTCAATCAAAGTCTCATTGGCTTAACAGGAACCAGTCATCATCCCCATGAAGAACTGAAGTCCGATAATGAACACGCAGTACTTTCATTTCCTGCTTTTTATGAACTCTGCTACCACACGTTCATCAATGATTCAAGAGTAGTGGGATAGTTAAGACAATAAAAGAACACATTCTAGTTTACAACGTATAGTTTTGTCCCAGTTCTACGTGTTCACATACCATCAGCTGTCGAGCAGTGTTGAGTGGATGTGTCCAGGCAAAGGGCTCTGTTTTCAGCAGAGAGATATTTGCAAGGCAATAAAGGTTGCCTCATTTCCTCATCCTGTGTTGTGCAGATTGTTATTTGAGCAGCCAGTGACAGTTTAAGTATGCAAATATACATTTCCATGCTGTTTTGAAGCATGAGTTTACCTCAGTTTAGCACCCAGAATGAATTATGTAACAGTAGCTCCACGTTGTAAACATTTTGCCAGATATGTTCAAGAACAATAACTCATAAGTATGAAAATAAATATGTCACACCACCTACCAGCAGTCTGTATACATACTGTAATTCATGCTGTGTAAATAATACTGACACTGACTAACACAAGTAAAACTCCTGGATTTAAAGTGAAACTCAGGTAAATGTATGTTCTTTAGTGCTGAGGATGTGATGCATTGACAATATACTATAACTACAATATACTAATAGTTTTTCCCTCTTCCCTGCCAAACTATCGCCTCACTTGGGAGCATTATTTAGCATGATATGGATTCTTATATCGTCTAGTTTCATATGATACCAATATCTTCACAGAGCCTCTGGATCGATCTCAGGATTTTATGAATTGATATTGGATAATGTAATTTTTTTTTTTAAACCCAGCCCTATTCAAAATGTAAGTAAACGTATAAAAGTATGAGCATCAACATTTATATAAAGCAACAAGTAAATGTTCTCATTATGCAAAATGGCCCATTACAGAATAATATATATTGTATTACTGATTAGAATTATTGATAATAATATATTATTGGGTAAATGTACTGTATGTATGTATGAATACATATGTATAAAAAATATGTTTATATATAAACAGGTCAAAAATGCCTTGATAGTACTTAGTTGGTACTATAGAGGACACTTTTCTAATAAAGAGGATCTGGCCATGAGTCACACAAACTGAACATTGGGAGTGTGCTGCACTAAGTGGTGAATGATTGCCAAATATTCAAGAAACATGTCTAGGCATATGATTGCTTAAATTCAAATATGAACATATACATTAGTCTGAAATGTACTATTACCCTAAATAATCAAGACCATAAAGACAAAATGTGGGTGTGACAGTGCAATATTCAACCTTGTAATCATGGACTTTGCAGGGGCAGAGCGAGCGGATGGCTTCTGGGGCTTCAGCCCTAAATGTCTTATCAAAACCCCCGAATCTTTTAGGTTTTTAAAATACCTTCAACGTCGTGTCATTTCCTCTAAGTCTCTCTGACTGGACTGACAAAACAATGCAGAAAAAGGTTCTATTACTGGGGAAATATTGCCATTCATTCTGTGAACTCTAATTCCTACCCTACAGTACCTACATTATACTTACTGCTGTAACACAGCACAGCAGTTTGGGTCCATCTATCTATCTATCTATCTATCTATCTCTCTATCTCTCTATCTCTCTATCTATCTATCTATCTATCTATCTATCTATCTATCGGTGCTGGTCATATAATTAGAATATCATGAAAAAGTTGATTTATTTCAGTAATTCCATTCAAAAAGTGAAACTTATATAATGTATACATTCATTCCACACAGACTGATATATTACAAGTGTTTATTTATTTTACTTTTGATGATTAGAACTGACAACTAATGAAAACCCCAAATTCACTATCTCAGAAAATTAGAATATTGTGAAAAGGTTCAGTATTGAAGACACCTGGTGCCACACTCTAATCAGCTAATGAACTCAAAACACCTGCAAAGGCCTTTAAATGGTCTCTCAGTCTAGTTCTGTAGGCTACACAATCATGGGGAAGACTGCTGACTGGACAGCTGTCCAAAAGACAACCATTGACACCTTGCACAAGGAGGGCAAGACACAAAAGGTCACTGCTGAAGAGGCTGGCTGTTCACAGAGCTCTGTGTCCAAGCACATTAATAGAAAGGGGAAGGAAAAGATGTGGTAGAAAAAAGTGTACAAGCAATAGGGATAACCGCACCCTGGAGAGGATTGTGAAACAAAACCCATTAAAAATGTGGGGGAGATTCACAAAGAGTGGACTGCAGCTGGAGTCAGTGCTTCAAGAACCACCACGCACAGACGTATGCAAGACATGGGTTTCAGCTGTCGCATTCCTTGTGTCAAGCCACTCCTGAACAAGACACAGCGTCAGAAGCGTCTCGCCTGGGCTAAAGACAAAAAGGACTGGACTGCTGTTGAGTGGTCCAAAATTATGTTCTCTGATGAAAGTAAATTTTGCATTTCCGTTGGAAATCAAGGTCCCAGAGTCTGGAGGAAGAGAGGAGAGGCACAGAATCCACGTTGCTTGAAGTCCAGTGTAAAGTTTCCACAGTCAGTGATGGTTTAGGGTGCCATGTCACCTGCTGGTGTTGGTCCACTGTGTCTTCTGAGGTCCAGGGTCAACGCAGCCGTCTACCTGGAAGTTTTAGAGCACGTCATGCTTCCTGCTGCTGACCAACTTTATGGAGATGCAGATTTCATTTTCCAACAGGACTTGGCCTTGGCTTAGTTGTCAGTTATAATCATCAGAATTAAAAGAAATGAACATTTGAAATGTATCACTTTGTGTGTGATGAATGAATATAATATACAAATTTCACTTTTTGAATGGAATTACTGACAAAAATCAACTTTTTCATGATGTTCTAATTATATGACCAGCACCTCTATCTATGGAATTAAAAAATTTTACTTTTTTTTAATACTTAAAAGGTCTAATACTTCTTCCACCACTAAATAAGTTGCCAAATTCAAGGTAAGTTATCATAGTTATATTATTTTGTGTTTTTATATTTTTATGTATTTATTTACTTGTTTGCTCTTTAATTTAATCAAAGACTTTCTATAGCTAAACCGTCTCTGATTTAATTGAATTAAGTTCATGGATGTATTAAGAGATTAAGCTTTCAGCGCCATCTTGAGGCTGTCCGTGCTGCTGCCTGAAGGACTTCCACTTGTAAACATCCTCGTTCAGCAGCTCACACAGCCGTTTACAGAAAACCCACCGAAAAGATGAGTACTTAAATGTGTGTATTTATAAGACTATTTATTATAATTATTTGAAACAGCCTCCCTTATACGACTACCAGTGAAACGTTGCGTCAGTTGTTTTCCGTTAAACCCGCCTGTCTTAAATTGACTTTACTAACAGTTAAAATCAGGCAAACGTCCAACCAAACAGTCTACGCTGCACATGCTTCTTAGCTCAGCCGTCATAGTTAATTATTGCTTATGAAAATCAGTGTCGGCGGACAACAGAAGGTACTTTCACTTATAGTACAACGGTGCCGTTTATTCGGTTAAATTCAACTTCCCTGCACCGACCGACGAGCTGAAGATGAATCCGAGCGGAGCAGCCCGCAGCGGGAAGACTTTCCTTTTCACATCCGAGTCTGTTGGAGAGGGACACTCCGGTACTGTATTCATGTTTAACTGTGTATACCTGATGTGTGTACTGATGTACTACACCCAATACACTGCATGGGCATGTTCATTGTCTGTCTGTTAAAAAAAGTAACTCGTTACTCACATAGTTAAGTTAAAGCAGCGATGGAAGGTAACTAAGTACAATCAGCTACATGGCAGTGATGGGTGGAAATAACAGAGTACAGTCAGTGGTGGTGAGGTACCACCAGGACTTTACTTGAGCATTTCCATTTTTTGCTAGTTTAATCTTCTACTCCACTGCATTTTAGAAGGAAATGTATGTTTTACGTAACTGCATTTATGTAACAGCTTTGGTTACTTTACATTCCTCTGAACACACAGGAGTTTTCAGTTGTTGGGTCACTGCTCTGGTTGAAGGTGGGCCGGAGCTTTGATGGGGATTTGTTAGGTCACAAATCTTCATCTACAAATGAGAATGAAAAAGGAAAAAACTGCCCTAATTGGTGCAATAAAGCTAACATGAGACTCAATAAGATGTCAATCAATCAGTCTAAACACACTCACACGTTCCTGTAAAGAGTTCTAATGAAAACACCTTAGTGGTTACTTTGTTCAGAGCTTTTAATAATCAGTTAATATGCTAAATTATAATGCATGACAAGGTTGCATATTGCACTTTCATACTGCACATTCTGCCACATTACTGACTGTTGCAGTGTGTATGTATATATATATGCTGCAACAGTCAAAGCGATGAACACATTAATGCATCAATAATTATAATCCTGTAATATATATTATTCTGAATTGGGCAATTCTGCATAAATGAGTGCTTTTTACTTTTGGTACTTACAGTAAATATTGATGCTAATTCCTATGTACTTTTACTTACATTTTTAATGCGGGAATTTTACTTATAACTAAGTATTTCTACACTGTGGTATTGAGTCTTTTAAGTAAAAGATTTAAATACTGATAGTTATCAAAAACAATACATGTATAGAGGTGTCTGTCCCTATTATATCTCTGACTTTGTGTTCACAGATAAAATGTGTGACCAGATCAGCGATGCTGTGCTTGATGCATACCTGAGTCAAGACCCCGACTCTAAAGTGGCTTGTGGTGAGTTGTAAAACCTGATATTTAAGTTTTTATTAAGGCCCCCCCCCCCCTTCCACTCAGAAGAGTTTTTACATTCATCTGCTAACGGAGGAGCATTTCTCTGCGTTCACCGTAAATCTCAGTCATAAACTTACACATACAGGCATGATTTTTAGTTTAGAAGCCAATTATGGTTCAATATGCAAAGGACCTTTCAGTTAAGTAGGGGACATCTGTGTGCAGCAGTTAAACTTTTCATAATCATAGATTTTTTAATGAGGGACAAGAAACGGATGTAATTCAATAGTATTTCTTGACACAAACCTCATGTTTTGAATACTTTCTGTCAAAAAGCCTACTGAAACAATAATTGGAACAATTCAGTATGAAGCTGAATTGATTCTGTGGCTTGTTTTGAGGCTTCACAGAAGTGCGCAGAATATTTCCTTTGGTTTGTTTACTCATAACTTCTCAATCAATAATCTGGCTGTGAACTAAACTGGAAAACAACATGAGAGCGTTTTAAAATCCAAAATGTGGCCTTGTGTGGACCACCGCAAATCAAAACTAAAACGGTAGCCAACAAGAAAACAGTATAGCCGTTAATACTCGTTATTAATGAACAGCCAATTATCTTTGACTGGATCAGTGTTTCCCCTTTTAGAGCAAAGTTCAGTACAGCTTTATCTCGTGGCTGATTACATGCATTCAACTCCCACTGAAACATCATCATAATTTCATTTTTTTTTTTTTTCAACCTGGACCCTATTTTTCTATGTTTTTGTATCTAACACTTTTTGAAATTGGTCCAATATTAAGAAAAACTGCTGCAGTCGGCAGCGGCAAAAGCTGCAATGTAACGTCAATGGGCAATTGCGCACCTTTAATTTACGTCCACTAAAAGTGCCGTTTTGTAGTGTCATTATTATAGAAAGGATCCCTAGAATTGACTGTTTTCAGAAAATTGTTTGTTCTACACGTAGTGTCAAGTAAAAACATCTTGTTGCAGAATGTGTGGCGAAGACAGGCATGATTTTACTGGTTGGAGAAGTGACGTCTAAGGCCATCGTGGATCTCCAGTCAGTGGTCCGAAATACTGTGAAGAAGATTGGCTATGATGACTCTTCAAAAGGTGGGATTCTTATTTGAATGACTTTAAGTTAGTGCAGAATTATCCCGGGGAATTAGGGATAGACCGATAACCGGGCCGTTTTTTGGCATTTTGCAGATTATCTGTATCAGCGTTTTATTTGCCTGATAACCGATAAAGTTAATGAATTAAAAAGTGGTCTACTTTGTTTTCCCTCCAGCTCTGTCTGTCCCTCTGCTTCTGTTTCACTCCCCACTGAGTCTGACATAATGTCCCGCCCACAACACCATCTGACTATCTCTTACTGGGTATTACGTTGAAAGTTTCTAATTTATTAAATAATTGCTTAAAGCATTTTAAAAAAAGTTTTGTTTTCGGATTTTGTAACGTTCCAAAATCTTAATTTTGACTTAAAGCTTTAGTGCGGAACTTTTTGATATTAATAAACGTCCGTTACATTCAAGCCATTGCCAAATGCAGTGGCGTAACGAGCCAACACCATCAATAGGACAGGATAGGATCATAGAGACACAGCATGTAAGAGATGAGATGACTGACAAAATCAGGAGTAGCCTACGCGCACCACAACAAAAAAACACTGGTGAATGCACCATAACACATGAAAAAACGGAAATTGTCGTGGCCCCAAATGCCTGATTTCGCTGGAGCTTTTGTAAAAAAATTGCAATAAAAGTTGCAATGATTTTTTTTGTTGTATAGTTCTTTAAAAATAAAAAGGACACTTGTTTTGGGGAGAATAATAATTATTACTATTAATTAATTACTCTGGGCTGAGATTTCCTAGGAACCTTACCAAAAAGGCTCAGGATGCTGCAAATGTTGGTATAATATGAAAACGGCTGGTGGATTTAAGACACAAAATAATAATTTATTGAATTAATCAAATATGAACATATCTGTCATTGTCAGTGGCTTGTTGACCTTTACATTGTTAGTTAATTTCCTATCATGGGCTGGGACACACATTCATACGGTTTGATAAAGTAACGTTACTTATTGGACTTTAACTTATCATTGCACTTACAATAACGAGCGTAGCTGTCCTCAATTTAGGTCCTCCTGTACGTCTCGTCTCCGGTTTTTCCTGCATCCACCGTGTGTGTTTGTGTGTGCGAGCATCAGTCGCGGGGGGAACGAGGCAGCAGCCCCGCCCGCTGCAGAGAGCCGATTGAAACAGCAGCAGCTTTCAGCGACTTTAGAGTGAATCGTTACAGCGTACATTGATGTTAAAATGTATACATGTTGACAGGACAGTCTGAAATGTTTTGCACGTTCTATCGCTGAACGTTTTGTTGGTAAATGTGAGCTGTTCGAGTCACACACACGTCTCGACTTCATATCAGAAACAAGGAAATGAATTTGACCCGTTCTCACTCCCGCTTGGTCAGTGGCTGCACGTGGGACTGCTGGGATTGTCACGAGTAATGAAAATGTGATAGGGGGCCCCGGCTGTCAATCAATCTCTTCCAGGGATGCGGCCCCCTGATTGGTCCGGGCCCGTAAGCAACCGCGTACCCTCCTTACCGATTGTTACGTGTCTGGCCAAATGAGTGGCTACAAAGCTAATTAAGACTCTCCGCTCCACACAACTCTCTCTGTATTTCTCAGTATGACTATGTTCAGAAGATTGTGGCGTCCAGCGACTTTCGAGTGCAGAAACTCGAGTGAAAATAATCCTCTGAAGAGCTCATCATGTTTTTTTTTTAATCCTCTGCGTCCTCCTTGGTGCGATCACAGAAGGCTTGTATCATGTGATTTCACCAACAGTTTTGTTGTCATTACTTAGAATTCCTCATGGGGGCGGCAGAAACTACGCACTATAGCTTTAAAGATATATTTTTTCACTGTTTATGCATATCGGTTCCAAGTATCGATTATCGGTTTCATTGACTACTAATAATCGGTATCGGCCTTGAAAAACCAGTATCGGTCGATCCCTACCGGGAATTTAAGCTTCTGATTCTCAACTGTGATCTGCAGGTTTTGACTATAAGACCTGCAATGTGCTGGTGGCGCTGGAGCCGCAGGCTGTGGAGATATCGGACTGTGTGTTTGAAGGCAGGGATGAGGAGGACATCGGTGCAGGGGACCAGGTTCAGTATTTCACCTTTAAACCTCAACTTTATCTACTACTGACTTACTAACGATTCACCACGTGGAAGTTAGAAATGTTTTATGACATGAAAATGGTTGTAAAATGTCACTTTGGTAAAGGAGCCCTTATAGAGCATTTGCAATGTGATTGTTGTCATTTATTGTAGTGTGTTTTTATTGGCTACTTCATTTTTATTTAATTTAAAAGCTAAATTTAACATTTCCTTATGCAACAATTTGTTTAATAGACTAGATATCAGAAGAGTCTACAGCTATGCTAGCAGCTCTATGTGACTGTACTGTTAGTTAGCATGCTAACGTTTGCTGATAAGCACTAAACACAAAGTACAGCTGAGGCTGATGGAAATTGTATGTTTTAGAGCAATCAGTGTGCAAACCACATGCATATCTTTATTGTACCTGAGTCCAACAACTGTACAGTAATTTCTGCTTCCCAAAGACTCGTGACACTGTAGAATGCTGCTTTTAAAATAATTAACTTAAAAAAAAGTAAAGTATTAGGGGACCACTAAGGCCTATATAAAAGAGACTTCAGATACAGTATTAGGGGACCACTAAGGCCTATATAAAAGAGACTTCAGATACAGTATTAGGGGACCACTAAGGTCTATATAAAAGAGACTTCAGATACAGTATTAGGAGACCACTAAGGTCTATATAAAAGAGACTTCAGATACAGTATTAGGAGACCACTAAGGTCTATATAAAAGAGACTTCAGATACAGTATTAGGAGACCACTAAGGCCTATATAAAAGAGACTTCAGATACAGTATTAGGGAGACCACTAAGGTCTATATAAAAGAGACTTCAGATACAGTATTAGGAGACCACTAAAGTCTATATAAAAGACTTCAGATACAGTATTAGGAGACCACTAAGGTCTATATAAAAGACTTCAGATACAGTATTAGGGGACCACTAAGGTCTATATAAAAGAGACTTCAGATACAGTATTAGGAGACCACTAAGGTCTATATAAAAGAGACTTCAGATACAGTATTAGGGGACCACTAAGGTCTATATAAAAGAGACTTCAGATACAGTATTAGGGGACCACTAAGGTCTATATAAAAGAGACTTCAGATACAGTATTAGGGGACCACTAAGGTCTATATAAAAGCATCCAAAAAGCAGCATGTCATAGGACCTTTAACTTGAGGATCCATTCAATAGTTGAAGACATTTCGGTAACACTTTACTTGAAGGTATCTACATAAGAGTGACATGACAGTGTCATGAACACATGACCCCTAGTCATGACCCTAACCATAATTTGTCATGACAAAAACCGAATGACACTTAATGACAGAAGCGTCATAAATGTTTATGACTTGTTTATAATGTTTATGACACATTCATGACAGTGTCATGTCACTCTTATGTAGCTACATAGTAAAGTGTAACCAACATTTCAATCAAAACCAAAAATGTCAACCTCATGGTGGCACTAGAGGAAAAGTCAGGGGATCAACAAAGTCATTAGGATTCATCCTCTGGGGAACGTGAATGTCTGTATGAAGTTGAGTACCGATCCATCCAATAGTTGTTTCGATATTTCAGTCTGGACCAAAGTAGTGGATAGACTTGATCGTGCCTCGAGCCACGCTGCTCGTGTAGGTAATAAAAAACATCTAAAGGCTCTTTTTATTTAATTGCATTTACTTCAATTTAAGGATTTGAATTTGAAACTTTTGGCATGACTTCTCAGACTGGGTTTCTGACATTTCTGCATTTGTCGTGCTGCTTGTGTCCGCAGGGTTTGATGTTCGGCTACGCCACAGACGAGACCGATGAGTGCATGCCCTTAACCATCATTCTGGCTCACAAACTTAACTACAGGATGAAGGAGCTCTCACTGAACGGAGAGTGTCCTTGGATACGACCGGACTCCAAATCACAAGTGAGCCATCTCAAAAGTGCACAGAAGGGCCAACTGGTGGACTAAGAAGGGAATTACTGGAATTGTCGGGTCTTTGTAAATTATAGAGTGTGGTCTAGACCTACTCTATCTGTAAAGTGTCTTGAGATAACTCTTGTTATGATTAGATACTATAAATAAAATTGAATTGAATTAAGAGTTAAAGGCACCGCCCGTGAACCGCAGCGTTTCTTGGGTTGACTCTGATCTTTGTTTCTTGATAGTCCCCATCTCTCTCTCTCCTCTTTTCCTGTCTATTAAATAATTAAAATGTCAGGCAGGTGTGTGCGAGGCAGCAGGGTAATGCAGACAATCCAGGCAGACAGTTGAGTTATTTATTGAAGAAGCTTACAGGCAGGCAGATACAGGTTCAGATGGCTGGAAAGCAAGACACGAAACAACATTGACTAGGTTTACATGCACTTAATATTCCGGTTTTTGCTCTTATTCCGAAAAAGACGATATTCCGACTAAGCTGTTTACATGGCTAATAAAAATGAATATTCCACTACTTTTTTGGTTTACATGCAGCCACGCAAAAAAGATATGCAGCCTTCCTCTTTCATTCCTTCAGCGCCCTTCTTGAAAAGGTTGACGTCGCTAATAGAGCTGGGCGATATGGAAAAAATCTAATATCACGATATTGTTGACCAAATACCTCAATATCGATATTGTGGCGATATTGTAGGGTTGACAATTGGTGCTTACAAAAAAGTATTTACACAATGAGATTTTTGATAAATAATCATCATTAATGTGTATGTAATAACTAAGTGGGTAAAGGCAAATAATAGAAAAGCTAGAACAGTCTGGTAAATTCAAAAAATGACATCACTTTACTGAAATCCAGCCATTAAAACCAGGGACAGACAACACTGTCAAATCACGATATTACGATATCCAAAATCTACGACGATATCCAGTCTCGTATCACGATATTGATATAATATCGATATATTGCCCAGCCCTAGTCACTAACCCTTTTCAGCTCCTTTACGTTTACTTCATGTGACGCACACTGTTGTCAAGTCTTGTGAAATACCACAACACACACGCAAGCCCCGTCTCTGTGCTTATGTTGTGATTTGAAATTTGAAATTGGTGTTGACTGACAAGGCATTTTTTTCGATACTTTGGAGGTACGTGATGCTACTATGGAAGTTGGTCGGTGCCAAAAAGTATTTTTGCCCTCTTGTCTGCAGGTCACAGTGGAGTATAGAGACAACATGGGAGCCATGGAGCCACTGCGCATTCACACTGTGGTCATCTCAGTACAACACAGCCCGGACATCACCCTGGAGGAGATCAGACGCAATCTGATAGAGAAGGTGGTGAAGCTCGTCATTCCCGCCAAGTACTTGGATGACAAGACCATCTACCATCTACTGCCAAGCGGGAAATTCCTTACGGGTGGCCCACAGGTGAGTGAGGACTAAACCACAGAGGGAAAGGCAATATGAAAAAAGATAAATCAATGTGTGGGCAAGACGAAGTTTCTGTTTCTGTGTCATTAGAGTGATGCAGGACTCACAGGGCGTAAAATCATAGTGGACACATACGGAGGATGGGGTGGTCACGGAGGAGGGGCTTTCTCCGGAAAAGACTACTCCAAAGTGGATCGGTCCGGAGCTTATGCGGCACGCTGGGTCGCCAAGTCTCTGGTCAAAGCCGGACTGTGCAGGAGAGCCCTCGTTCAGGTGAGGAGGTTCATTAAGCTGCACTTGTTGATGACTTTTTGTGTAATAATTGTGCGGCTACTGTGCATAATAAAAAATTACATTTAGAAGATTAAATTTGCTACAAATAGACTTACTGAATATCTGAGTTGTGGACAAAACAAGACAGCGTCTGACTGAAAGCGTCTGTGTCTGTTCTGCCTTTTAGATCTCCTATGCGATCGGTGTGAGCCACCCACTCTCCATCTCTGTGTTTCACTACGGCTCATCGAACAGGGACGAGGACGAGCTGCTGCAAATAGTACAAAAGAACTTTGACCTGAGGCCCGGGGTCATTGTGAAGTAAGTGTAGTTATTCATAGCTGAAACCTCATAGTTGTAGTGTTATTCTGTAAAAAAATATAACGTGTAATGTTGACTTCTTTCACAGGGAGCTGGGTTTGAAGCGGCCAATCTACCAGGCCACTGCCTGCTACGGTCACTTCGGCAGAGAGGAGTTCCCCTGGGAAAAACCAAAGTCTCTGGTGTTTTGAGCTCCAGTCACATTCCAGTCATGTCCTAATAACCAGTCATGAAACAATCAAGAGTCACTGAATCCATATATCTAAATACAACAGAGATGTTTTTTCTCTGACCTCAAACTGTACGGAAGTGGTCAGTGTCTTTGTGAGAAATGAATTTAGATTTTGTTTTAATCATGATTGAGCTACTTTCCTGTATGAGAAACTGTAGTTATTGTTAAAAGGAAATGATGCAATAAATGTGATTTTTGAGTATCAAGGAAGAATTGTCAGATTCTGTAACATGTATGAAAGTCATGCATTTTGCTAACTTGTAATAAATATTTGGTGATTGAAAAGCTGCATAAGACTTCCTCGAGGACTCCATTTTAAATTTGAGGTACTTTTACTTTACTTGATTAGTAATAAAAGAAAAGGGTAACTTGAGTTATTGTACTTAGTTACTTTCCACCACTGCTAAAAACATTTACTCTCACTACAGGCTGTAGGTGGAGCCAGAGGAGCTGGATTTCTTTTTAAATGACCTGCTTCATGTAGTTCTACTGGAACATAGGGTCAGTTTCAGCAAATATGACAGAAAGTTAGTTTTAGAAGTCTTACCTACTGCACCTTTAAGTATACTTAAAGCAAGAAACGTGCTAACTTTTACTGCCACTGGATGGAGATACAGATACTCTGTTTTAAACAGTCTGTGGTTAGACAACATTTTTCAGGAGGTTAACGCAGCAGTGTCAGAAAACGATGGAAAGTTGAGCTGCTGTCACTTTATGTCAAACTTTAAATCTTTTTTTTTATAAAGGAAACAAACGTTTTCTCTCATAACTTTAGTGCGTAACTTTAGCAACTAAAAACTACGCACTATAGCTTTAAATAGACAAAGTACATTTACGTGTACGGTTTGTGTATTTCACAGCTGAGGACGAAGCTAAACAAAGAAGAAGCTTTACACCAATCATAAAGGGTGAGACAGAGAAACGGGGATGCTACAGTGGATTTGATTGGCTGAAGCAGGAGCAGACACACGCACAGGGAGGACTGGCTGGTGTGTGTGTGTGTGTGTGTGTGTGTGTGTGTGTGTGTGTTGCTGTACTTCCCTCTGAAAAGTTTGCGATTTATTAAAGAGCTTCTGACCTGCAACGTAGTGCTGCGAAATCCTGCCAGACTTCATGTATCTGGATTATTTATCTCCTGTGTTGCAGTGAGCCGAGTTAAAGCTAAATAACCAGTTTTTCTAAAGGAGGAACATACTGTACAAGGTGTGTCTGTCTGGAGATTTTTTTTTTTTTTTTATGTTTTTTTGTGAAAGAAAGAAAGAGAAAGTTGAGTCTGAAACTTGAGCAACACTATGCTGGGGAATGGTCGAGTATACGCGGTGAAGAGGAGGAAGAAGCCCGTTCAGAAAAGGTACGTTTTCATGTTATGAAACGTTATTTTTTTGTTGCACCGCAGGCTATGAAACAGAGGGTCAGAGGGGTCAAAGCGGGTCACTGCTGGCCAATGGATCAATCAGCCATCACCACCTTATTAATTACTGCGCAATTAATATTATTAGTCGTAGTAGTTAGTTGTAATACAACCTATCCCTTAACATTAAACCTCGTGCTTCCACAAAATCAGGCAGCTTGTTGTTTTAGCTTCACCTGCAGCAAATGTCTCACAAAGGTAACGAGGTCAAGGGCAGATAAGGTAAATGTGGAAGCAGGGGTGATTCTAGGATCAGACCTTTAGGGGGGCTCAGCCCCTAATGAGAATGTGATTAGTTTAGTTTACTAGTAAACTAAACCTGACACTTTATAAGTCATAACGACCAATTTGACTCACATGTTCTCAGCATTTTTAGTTGCTTACATTTCAATTTGGGTTCTAATCTGCACCATCAAACTTCTACTCTGGGGACTACCAACGTTACTACCTCCGATTGGAAACTACGTTTCTGTTAACCCTTTCCTTGACTGGGTTACAGGTGTGTAGCATCGGCGACAGCGACACAGGATATTAAACCTGTTTCAAGCCCTTAGAAGCTGTAATTGTTTGTCCACTAACAGACAAGTTAGCAAACTCTAACTTGAACAACTAAAATTGATTTAAAAAAAAAAAAATATATATATATATAATTTTTAGGGGGGCTGAGATCACATTTTTTTTAGATTTTTTTGGGGTATTTCAGCCTTTAATGGAAAAAACAGATAGATATGAAAGGGGGATGACATGCAGGAAATCCTCTCAGGTCAGACTCAAACCCTGGACCTTCTGCGTCGAGTTACACATCTCCATATACATGTATGGGCGTCTGCTCTACCAACTGAGCTAACCCGACCAACTGAGATTAAATTTAGGGGGGCTTGAGCCCCCCTTAAAAAATGGTCTAAAATCACCAATGGGTAGAAGAAAGACTCAGATCTTTTACTTACTAGGGCTGCACGATATGAGGAAAATATGCGATAACATGGTTGAATATCGTGATAACGATATTACTTGCAATATATCAACAGATATTTAAGTGTACTCAGTTCTGCTGCTTAAATACAACAAATTGCATGTTGACATTAAAAACAAATGAAAGGAAATAATTTCCAACATTCTTTTATTGAACACATTGAACATTGAATTGAATATAAAAGGCACCAGAAAAGGAATGACAGTTACATTACGAATTGTTGTGCAGCTCTATTACTTACTACCACAGTGTACTCTGTTATAAGTAAAAGTCCTGTATTCTAAAGGTTCTAGCAGGTGGAGCTAATTGTAATTACTTTATATCCTACTGGGTAGCTTAATATATAGTAATGCATCATAGTTGATTTTTATGTTGTATTAATCATCTAAATCTGAAAAGTAACTCGATTCAATTTAGTTTATTCAAGAAGGAGACAAATTAATAAAACACCTGATTATACGTGGGTTAAAAATGCCAGAGTTAGCCAAAAGGCTATTTTTCATCTGTAGTCCCCTGGCCTTGATGTTGAAAAAGGCTTATTCAAATACAAATTAACAAGAAAGAGAAAGACAACACAAGCAGAGCAGCACTTAGCACAAAACAAGACATATAGCACAGAACCAAAAACTAAAGCTGTCAAATACATGTAGTGGGAGTAAAAAGTACAATATATGCCTCCGAAATGTTGTGCAGTAGAAGTACAAAGTAGCAGAAAATGTGAATACGCAAGTAAAGTACTTGAAATGTACCTCAATTTGTTTAGATTTTTATAATTGTAATTTTTCATGTAAAATCCTTCAGCTTCACAAATGTGAAGACTTGCTGCTTTTCCTTTTAATAATTGAATAATCTTGAAGTTACGCAACTATTTTCATTTGCGATTATTCTGCCCATTATTTAGTTTAACACATAACACTTTTGCAAGGCACTGTATCTGTGTCACATTCTCATTAGGGGCTGAGCCCCCCTAAAGGTCTGATCCTAGAATCGCCCCTGCCATCATGACGAAGAAGAGCATCACATTTTCACATTTAAGAAGCATCAAAATATTTGGAGATTTACAGGCTACTTATTCCTATGATTTGTCATGGCTATACTTTATTCATTCACTCCCTGAGCTACAGTATTTTGCTGCTGTTGTTCCCCAAATACATACAGTCTTTAGCTGTATTTGTCACAATGGGAAATGAGGGGTGTTATTCCAGATATTACCTTTCTTAAACGTACAATATGTAATACTACTTGTCAACGCAGCACATTGTAGTAACTTTAAGCTGGATCGATCGATATTGAAAAATCATATCAATAAATCAGGTCTCTACTGTATTACTGAGTTGCAAAGTGGCATGTAATCAATGAAAAAATGATGCCGTGTGGCAGAAAAAAATCGGTAGTACGGTTACCGAGTATAATTCTTTGACATTGTACGATTTACAATTACTCTTGAATGTATCATCTGGGTTCCCGTGTTTTGCCGAAGTTAGAGTAACTAGAGGGAGAACGGTAACATGACGCCACTGACAGGCGACCAAACAAAACGTTCCGTGTCATTGGAATAAAACTACAGATTTCTCTGGGTTTGAACATAGTTGGAAACATTTGGGATAATGTTAAAGTGCTCATATTATGCTCATTTTCAGGTTCATAATTGTATTTACAGGTTGTACAAGAATAGGTTGATATGGTTTAATTTTCAAAATACACCATATTTTTGTTGTACTGCACATTGCTGCAGCTCCTCTTTTCACCCTGTGTGTTGAGCTCTCTGTTTTAGCTACAGAGTGAGACCTCTCACTTCTGTTCCATCTTTGTTGGGAGTCGCACATGCTCAGTAGCTAGGTAAGGACTACTAGCCAGTCAGAAGCAGAGTATGAGGGCGTGCCCTGACAGTACCTAGGTAAGGACTGCTAGCCAGTCAGAAGCAGAGTATGAGGGCGTGCCCTGACAGTAGCTAGGTAAGGACTACTAGCCAGTCAGAAGCAGAGTATGAGGCCGTGCCCTGACAGTAGCTAGGTAAGGACTACTAGCCAGTCAGAAGCAGAGTATGAGGGCGTGCCCTGACAGTAGCTAGGTAAGGACTACTAGCCAGTCAGAAGCAGAGTATGAGGGCGTGCCCTGACAGTAGCTAGGTAAGGACTACTAGCCAGTCAGAAGCAGAGTATGATGGCGTGCCATGCTAGCAGCTAGGCGAGCATTATAACGTGTGTTACAAAGTGACCACGTTTGTCTCTGAAGTAAAGGCTGGACTACAATAGAGCTGTTTGGAGCAGTTTGTGAACAGTGTTTTCTGTTGGAGATGGTAAGTCCCTTTGGAGTGGACTTTGGGCTTTTTCACTTTGTAAACCTAGAACGTGCACAAAAAAGATATACAACACTATAAAGGAAAGGGAAAAAGCCAAAAAGCATAATATGAGCACTTTAAATACACCACTCAACAAAATATATAAAATAGGTATAGTCGTTTTTAGGCATTTGAATGCATAAATATTACATATTATATTACATATATGTTCCTTTATTAGTCTCCTTTTACTCTGAATTCTGATGTTTTCCTCTTGATTTTTCTTCTCTCTCTTGCCGTGTTTCATTTCCATATTCCTGCCTGCAGTGTGTAGTTGTCTCTCCTCTTCTCTCCATCTCTCTTCTCCATCTCATTTCTCAGATCTCTCTGTGTTCAGCCAGGGAGGAACACTCACAGGGCTGCTGCTGCTGTTGAATGAGGAATCACATTGTGGTAGTTTGTAGTAACACTGGCACAGGCCAAGTGGAAGATCAGTACACTCGTGCCGTCTCAAAATCATGATGTAACAACTATTTGGCCATGTTTAGCTTCAGCAGCAGTCAGACTGAAATATCTCAACAACTATTGGATGGATTGCTATTTTGTGCAGACATTCACAGGAGGCAGCAGCTCAATGTATCTTAGCCACTTAAAAATGTCTATCAGTTTAAGTGTACGCTATATTTGGAATATTTTTCACCGCTTTACCTTGCTGTCAGACAGCCCCTAGTCTCGCATTGCCAGACCTTCCTCCACAGCGCTGCGGAGGAGGGTCTGGCTAGTCCACACACAGCATTACAGGATGGGAGAAAAACGTGCTCTGGTTTATTGGCATTTTTTTTTTAAACCAATCACAATTGTTTTGGACAGCGCTAAGCGCCGGACAGGAGGAACGGTGTCTCTGCAAAATAGCCTCGGGAAGGAACTTGTTTTGGTGGAACCTCGTCGATATAGAGTAGACAGCCCTTTACTACGGGGAACTGAAGCCAAAAACAGTAATTTTACCTCGCAGGACATGGGAGTTGCTGCTCTACCGCTGCCTCCATCGGTAGTATTTTAAAAGATTAGTTCGGAAACTAACTGATCGAGGCTCCAGCAACTCCTGTGTTCTGTGAGGTAAAATAACCATGTCCAAGGAGTCTGGTGCCTTAGATTCCGTGTCGGTACTCCTGTCTGCTTCTCCAAACTGGGGGCATGCCGACCGCCATCTACTGCAGCTAATACACTTGACTATGGAGAAGTAAGTCATACAACCACACTTTCAAATATCTTAGCTATCCCTTTAATAACAGTACTTGAGTAAATGTACTTAGATTCAATCCCCTGCTGCTTTCCTCTGATTTTCACTTAACTTTGTGGACATCATTTCAATAATGAATTCTCAGTAAATCTGATATTTCTGGGTATTTATTCACAAGACTGTGAAACCAACATTTCTATCTAATTCTGTGTTTTCCAGTCTAGTAATAACAAAAGTATGAACCACACTTTCAGCCTTCTTAAAACCAGGAAGTTGCAGCTTTGTTTGATGTGTTTCACAGTTCATTTCGGCAGAAACCCACATTGTCTTTTAGAACTTCAAACACTGGACGTATTGTGGCGTGTCAGTATCTCCTACACGCATGCAGACGTTCAGATGCGAGCTTGTTACAGCATATGTAAAATTGACCTCGTACCAAAAACTCCCACTTCAATTCGAGATGGAAATTTCAACCGTGCGTGGCAGATTGTCGAGCAGAGCAAACATGTTTTAGCAAGCAAGCATCACTGAACATATCCTCTTTGTCTTGTGTGTCGTTTCAGTGTGAAGCCTCCGCCCGCAAAGACCAATCCATCTAAACGCCACCGGGACCGTCTGAACGGTGAGCTGGAATGCCTCACCAGCATGCTGCCGTTCTCCGACGAGTTCAGAAGTCGCCTGGACAAACTCTCTGTGCTCCGGCTCAGCGTGGGATACCTAAAGGTTAAGACTTACTTCCACGGTCAGTGCACTGTAACTCATAGTTTAGTGGTAATAAGGTTATATGAAACTTGCGTACGTGTGTGAAATATTGAAAGTGAGAGACAGGATGTGTGGGATCAGTGTGTCAGGTGAGCAAATATGCAGCTCCAGACATTTTTGTGGCTGAGCTGAGAGTGTTTGAGATGTCAGAGAGGGAACTTGACACTGTGAATAATGAATAGTCGCCCTGCTGGGAGGGAAACAGGAGAGCGTGTTGCAATGGCAGATGGGGGTCTATGCAAAGAAACATGAGACAGGCAGACGGGACCACACACACACACACACACACACACACTAGTAGCCAAGGAGGACACAACAAAAAAACATGGACTCTTCAGAAGAGGTAATTATCGTCACTCGAGTTTCCGTGCGCGAAAGCCACCGGACGACACAATCTTCTAAACATAGTCATTGTCGCTTGACAACTGGAGAGGAGGCTTCTCAGGTTCACCATTTGTGTCTTTATTAAGAAAAATGACATCAAAATATATTCAAACCAAAATATAAAAAAAAAAAACAATATTAAACTGAAGTGAACTAACAGCAAACAGAACAGCCACCTCACAGCAAGCTGCCAAACTCCTCTTTCTTCTCCTGATGCCCTTTTAACTCAGCCGCCCCTAATTGGACCATACCACCTACACAGGTGATTATAGGGTGAGCTAACCTGAGCAGGCAACATTAACACTTAAGTTTCTCAAAACATCATTACAACTGGATAGATCAGTTACTGCCGACATTACTATTTATACATATATGTGCACCCACTACAATAGGCACCCCACATATTTGTCATGTCTAGTCCCTGTGTCAACTTTCTTTGTCGAGTTGGTTTCATGTTTTCTGTTGGTTTTCCCATTTCCTGTTTTATTTTGAAGTCTCTCTGTTCCCTTATGTGTTGTGTTTTACTTCCTGTCTTTTGGTTTTCCCGCCTTTGTGATTGTCTGATGTCTTTCACCTGTTCCCCAGCCCTTGTGTCACCTGCCCCTTGTTATCCCTCGTTTACTTGTATATTTAGTCTCTGTGCTTTCTGTGTCTGTTGTTGGTGGCTTGTCATTTGTCTTCGTCCTTGTGGTTCTATTCCTGTGCATGAACTGTATTTCCGTGCTCCTGGATTTTTAACCGTTTCCTTCCGAGTTTCTGTTTCTTTTGGATTTACTCACCGGCTCAGCTTACTTGTTTGTAAGTCTCTTTGTGTTCTGATTAAATTATTATTATTTCTACTGCTGCCTCTCCTCGCATCTCTGCATTTGGGTCCCAGCCTACAACCCTGACAACATTATAAACATGTCATCTACTGCAGAACTATCTTACCTATTGTGCTTCACCTTAGGATTGCCCAGCTCCTCCCTACAGAACAGACCTAATGAGGCAAATCTGCATCCACTCTCCCTGATTAAGCTGGTGAGCAGCTGAGCTACCCCCAACATCACAGGCAGAACCATAGCAAAAGACTGTGAACCCATAAAACCTGCCGAACAGGCCTACGTCAAATAATGAAGTAACAAATACACTAAAACAATAACCTACAACATTACAGTGAAATTAAGAATTAAACAGACACAAAACGGTATTAGCTGATAGTCTTAATTAGCTTTGTAGCAACTCAGTTGGCAATGGCTTGAATGTAACGGACATTCATTAATATCAAAAAGTTACGTACTAAAGCTTTAAAATATTCTTGTGCACAGTTTAAATGGTATTTTAGTCGAGCCAAACCAAGATGCATCCACCAGCTGCCTAAATTTAGGCTTTATCAAAACTGCACCAGTGCCGTTGTGGCTGCAGATTTTACACCAAAAGAGTTGCAGAGTCCAGCAGGCCTTTCCTCTCTCTTTGTGCTGCTCTATCATCAGGCTGATCACTGCTGCTGATGGAGCAGAGGAGGGGGGGGGCTCTGACGCACGGTGGCACGACATGAGGGCTCTTGACGAGGCGGTGCAGATGAGGAGTGTTTGTGAATGGAGACGTTTGAACAGCTAACACACTGCAGCTTCACATTACCCGAGTGTTTAGTTTATTATACTATCGTACTAGATAGACGCTGTTCTAGGCATGGAGATTGTTTTAGTAACTCATATCCAGCTTTTCAAAGGTTTACAAAAAGGTAAGGGGAATCGGAACACAAAGACAGTCGAGACGAAGTGTAAGGAGAGTGAGCTGGTTGATGTCACTTCATTGTATGATGGCTGTATCTGCATCAGCACGCTATCTCCTCTCAACTTTGATGTTCCTCCAGACCGACATCACACACCAGCTGTTAAATGTCGCCCAAGAAATAAGCAAAACAAATTATATATTAAAGTGCACATATTATGAAAAAAATCACTTTTTCTGAGATTTGGGATGTTATTTTGTGTCTCTGGTACTTCCACAAGAATACAAACTTTGGAAAAAAAAAACAACCATGCTGTTTTGAGTGAGATACGGGTTTCTGAATGTGTCCTGCCTTCAGTCTCCGGGTGAGCTGTTCAAAATCTGCACGGCTTTCTACATCACTAGCCGAAATGAGGGGCCTAGGGGGCTAACTGTTAGCATGTTAGCGCTAGCATGTTAGCTCATTCTCAATGGCAAAACACTGCTACAACACATACCAATTCACCCTAATCTGCAAAATAAATTGTATAGAACTACTTACATGTCCCTGTTCTGCAGGTATTCCACGCAAAGATTATTTTTGTGGCCATTTTAGGCCTTTATTTATATAGGACAGCTGAAGACATGAAAGGTGAAAGAGATGGGGAATGACATGCAGCAAAGGGCCACAGGGCGGAGTCGAACCTGCGGCCGCTGCGTCAAGGAGTAAACCTCTATATATGGGCGTCTGCTCTACCAGGTGAGCTACCCAGGCGCCCATGTTATTTTTGAACAATAAAGCCCTGCTCATATGATACAATCAGAAGCATCATGGTCCCATCAACCAAAACAAACCAAATGCCGTTTTGGAACCATTAACGTCTGTTTAAAATGTGCAAATAAACCAAGTTGGTGTAAAGATATTTCACTGGATAAGTGAAAATTTTGACCAGATGATGGCACTTGAGGAAAAGTCAAAGGATCATCAAAGTTATTACAATTCATCCACACTGTAATAAACAGAAACATTTTACATTCCTTATTTTGTTATAATGTTAAATAACAAAACAAAAACAATACAAACAGTATTATATATATTAAATGTGACATGCTTCACATATGCTTCAAATATGAAGAAATGTATATATCATCAGTAAACATTGATTTTGTGATCATTCACTTAAAAAAAAACTGATTTTATTTGGTTCAAAAAATCCCAACTGAATCCACCCTCCTGATGGGACCAGGATAATCCTGTTTTTTTGGATCAAATAGATCCCAAACTGAGTTCAGTTTTGAAAAACCCAAAGGGCAGGTTTGGACCAGATCAAATGTAAAATCGGATTACATGCTCTGATCTTAGTTCGGAATCCCTCTTTTGCTTTTAAAAAATCCATTTCCAAGATTTGATCCAATCCGTGATCCGAAATCCCACTGGATTACTTTTGAAAAACTGGGCCCTAAAGAAATCATGACAATCCACGTAATAGTTGTTGAGATATTTCAGTCTGGACTGCTCGAGCTGCTAACTAGCTACAATCACTGTCAATCAGGAATTCTTCAGGATGAAAGCGTTGCAGTTTTCATTGTTTTTACTGAAAGTACCTCTCTGTGGCCTCCTGCGTTTTCTTCTAAGTCTCCATCTAATCTTCCACAGCAGTTTCCTCCGATTGTGGAGGATGTTTGTTCAAGGGTCTGATGTTTAGACCCATTATGTGTCGATGCTTAAAAATAACACAAAACTTTCATTCAGTCCTTTCATGTCTGTTATTAATTGATAGTTGATGTGTGTTTGGCTGTTTTGAATGTGTTGTTACATCAAGAAGAGGGAACAAAAACAGGAAGGACGGTTATATGTTATCATAGTTTAAGTGTCAGACAAAAATAAATCTTGCGTTATGTGTCGCCTCGAGATATCCAAATAAAGAAATATCAGACTTAACATTTTTCTTTTTCTTGGCATAATTAGGGTTCCTCAAGTTGTCTAAATCAAGTTAGACAAAGTGAGATTGTAGTCTCGAGTTTAGATAAAAAAACTATTTTAGGCAAAAAAAAAACAACCATGAGATATTTTGAAAACTCTGGTAGTGTTTACATTGCGTACATCCTATACTGTTGCAGATAGTTTTTGTGTGAGTAACTAAGCTCTATTGTTGGTTTGGAGGCTGACGTCAGCCCTGCTGATGCTCCGGCAGCGTGCTGAACACAGAGCACACTGTTTGTGGAAACACAGTCTATTGACTGCCATGTGTGCACACTGAAACTGAAGCACTGTCAACAAACTCTTCAGCAACTCTGAACTCGAGTGAATCAGCCACTCTGTGAGGGAGCGAACTGGCAGGCAGACACCAGGAGTCACAGGATGAATACAAAAAAAGGGGGGGGTTCTTCACACCCAAAAAAATGAAAGAACGGGCGCCTGGGTAGCTCAGGTAGGGCAGGCGCCCATATATAGAGGTTCACTCCTCGACGCAGCGGCGGCTGGTTCGACTCCGACCTGCTGCCCTTTGCTGCATGTCATTCCCCCTCTCTTTCCCCTTTCATGTCTTCAGCTGTCCTGTCCTGTAAAGGCCTAAAATGCCCCAAAAAATAATCTGTAAAAACAATTTACAAAATATGCAACAAACATCATAAAGAGGTCAACTAAACAGAACTTAACACAAACACTATACCAACTAAACTACAGAGAGAACAACATATTTTGATTATGGTGCTTGAAACAATATGCGTCATCATTTATTGCATAAGTTCATCAGTTCAACAAACTAAATGAGGAGAAACTCAACCAAGGTGTGTGTGTGTGTGTGTGTGTGTGTGTGTGTGTGTGTGTGTGTGAGCGTGCACGAAGGTTGATCACAGACTAGTGTGTTGTTTCCTTCAGTGAATGAGTCCCAAGTGATGCTTCTGCCATCACCTGGGAGTTACCATGGTGAACCCCTGTTACCTTAGCAACAGAGTCCAGAGTCTGACTTGCTCAGGATGTCTTGACACCACAGGGAGGGTTTAAGCTGGTTGTTCATGTCTGCTTCCTGTGTTTGTCGATAATGAGGTTGAGGTTGCAGCGAGGTCAGCTCCGTCATTCACTCGGCCTCCAGCTGCATTTTCCTGCAAGACAAATCTGCTCCGCTGAGTCATAAACAGGCTAGAGATGCTGCACAGGCTTTTAGGCAATGAATGGCTGCTTCATTTGGACAATTATTAATATATTAGTGTAGTTTCAGAAGGCGGAACATGAAATTAAATACTAGGGATGGGCGATATGACCTAAAATCCATATTGCGATATACATTGCAGCCTCTTGCGATAACGATATATATCGCGATATATAAATTATAATAGAACCATTTCAGACCTGGTTACATAGACCCTAAGGAAAGCCAAACTGCTAAATGTATTATTTTTTTCTAAAGAGAAAGAAACGTAGTATGTAGTTTTGAGAACATTTATTGTTACAAACTGTAATTATACAACATAATGTTGCAGATAAATAAAATTCAAGTACACTAGTTGCAGAGACTTTGACAAAGAAAAAGCTTAAAGTATTGGGTGTCTTCTCTGTAGTGCAAACCATTCTAAAAGGCACTACACTTATTTAAGTTTAAGTCCTTGGTTCTTAAATGCCACCCAAGATGCAGAGAACAGGAAAAACTGGTGTCTGTTTAGTTAAGGAACACACTTTACTGAAAATAGTTTCAGTATTAGGCAAAGATGCACAGATACTTTAAATAAAAACATATTTCAAACAAAGTTTCTTACCTGCAGCCTAATGTAACGCATTTGAGCGTGCGTGCACACACACACACACACACACACACACACACACACACACACACACACACACACACACACACACACACACAGGAGAGTCGGGACTTTTCTTGGTGGGACAGTCTGATAATAAGGGGCTTTCCGACCGGAGGGATTTTTGCAGTTCTTAGAATTTAAACGTTCCTAGAACACTTTTTTCGTCGTGTTCCGAAAAATTTGGGGATTTTTAAGTTCCTCTGGCCTCAGTAGCGTACTTTTTTAGCTCCTACTTCAGAGCAGGGTCTTTTCCCTTTTCCCTTTTCCTAGGTGTACTTGATTGGTCGAACTTATAAGTCACGCCCACTGCCAACTCGGAACTTGCAGACAGAGCAATAACCAACAACGGGACATTTTTAACAATTTTCACCATCTTATTCTTATCTTATTCATCATTAAATTCACTTCTGACAACGTTTTAGGCGAGAAATTAACTGTTTACATTTCGAATATAGGCACTCTTGCGAAAATTGATGCCGAATTGACAATTTGCTTCAAAGTTTTCGGAGTTCAGAAGCTCCATGAAGTGAGGCGACAGCCAGCAAGCGCCTGCCCCGGCCTCTAGCTCGTTGCTCGGCCAGTCATGCTCAGACACCTCGCTGCGAGCTGGAAGTCTCTCAGACCGCTCTCGTAAATAATAGAGCGGTTTTATTTCGCCGTTGACGGTTCGTTTGTTTAAATATCACAACACATTCACTCAGCTGAGATGACTCAGTTCGTCTCAGCTCTATGAAGCGTTTTACAGTAATGCAAACATACAGAACAGAGAAACACAAACTGCACGAGAACAAAAACCCTCGCCCACCCCCCCCACCCTCTGCGGTCTGGAGGGAAAAAAAACAACAATAAACAAACAAGAAATCACACCTTGCCCAATCATTCTCCTCTACTTCTTATGGCGTTGAGGTCATTTATGGCGTTTTTCCGTTACATGGTACCTGCTGGACTCGACTCGCCTCACTGTGCGTCCGTTTTCCATTGCAGATGTTAGTACCGCCTCAGCGTGGCTGGTCGTCATAGCGGCGCCGCAGTAAACTGCCGTGACCTAACGTGACACACACACAGAACGTGGAAGGTGTGTTGTTGTTGCCACAGCCAGAAGACACATTTAGTTTCAAATGAAGCTGGAGGCAGCAAAAATAAACACAGCTGGCTAAACTATTTAAAAATGGCGGGTTTGTTCAGGACACCCCCCTCTGTCGCTTTCACGTCACCTTTTGGTATCGGCTCAGCTCGCTTGGAACCTCGACTGAGGTGGTACTAAAAAAAGTACCTGTTAGCAGGTACCAGGTACTTTTTTTCGTAATGGAAAACCAAAAAAGGCGAGTAGAGGCGAGTCGAGCAGGTACCATGTAATGGAATAGCGCCATAAGTCTGATATTTGAGCTGCTGCACTTTCCCATAGGCTGATAGTTGATGATTTGGCTTTGTTAATCCTTACTGTAGAGAGCTCCAGCATAACTATGTCTAGAAAATACGCCAACCACTGTTTTATACAAAGCGAGTGGGGGGGGGAGCCAGCACTGAGCTATCATTTTCTTAGTTTTGTTTTACAGTTTTCCAGCTTATTATTTTGGTTTTTAAGCCAGCACATCTACCGTTTGGATTCACTTTTACCGCTCAGCAGCAGGCAGCTGTTTTCAGAGAGAAATCTTTAAAAAAACTAAATTCACCAAGTTAAATTGAAGACTATTAAAAAAGTTTTAAATACCAAACAGAATGCGGTCATACATACATTCATATCTCACATACCGGAAGAACACAAACAAGTTTACCACTCATTTTGAAACCTCTGAACACAGAAAGGCGATGACGAATGTGAGGAGTTTATGGCTGCAAGATAGTCAAAACTGACTGCTGTTCTCTATAAACTGAGAGATGATGTTGATAGATGTTATAAAGGTGTGTTTGGTCTGAAGCTGATCGACTATCTGAAAAACAGTTGTGATGAAGCATACTGGCAGCTTTAGTTTCTGTTGTGGGTGAGTCGCGGACAGCTGGCCAATAAATAAATAAATAATATCTGATTTTGGACTTGTCTTTTATTTGGGAAAAATATATTTGACGGGACAAGCGTCAGAGCCATTCAGCAGTCTAGCGCCATACCCATGGTAACCATCATTTGATTAATGTTCACTTTAAGTTTGTGTTGATGTTCGGAGGCAAGATGGCGAAGCGCAAATATGAACCGGAGTATTTAAATTGAGGATTTTTGCACATTGAGGATAAAAAGGGACAGAACCCCCAGTTTGTCATATGTAATGAAGTGCTTGCACATGAGAGCATGAAACAATCCAAAAAAAATTTAAATATGTGTATTTATGTTTAAAAAAAAGTTGCCGTACATGTGTTTTGGAAAGCTGTGCCAAGAGAAATCTCAATCATTCCCAATATTGCAGAGACGGAGAGCGTAGGTATATGTAAGGAGATAACATGGACACAGGCTAATTATTGCTAACTAAAATGCTAGTTAACATTAGTAATTAAACTTTAACAGCTAATGTAAGTCCAAACTGCCTGCGAGCTTCTCCTGAACTATACGGTAATTCCTCGACTATGCGACAGTAAGTCGCGTGGTTATGACACAATCGTTGGCCTATTTTTACAAAAACGTCTGCTACGGAGCCATAACGTGAGATACAAGGTGATGGAGCCTTTTATACATTGTCGTGTTTCTTTAGAAATAAACAATTGACAAATACAGTCTTTAAACGCTTCAGATGTAAAGTTATTTGCTGTCAAAGTGACGTCAAAATGAATGGCAGTCAATGGAATGCTAACGGCGGGTGATGGCTTGTTAGCATCAAAATGGCGCCATAGGAGGTACGCGTTGTGGAGAGAGGCTTGCCCCCTTGGGTAGTCCACACAGCATTCCGGGATAGGAGAATAAACGGTCAGGGGTTGTTTGCATTTCTTTAAACCAATCACAATCGTCTTGGGCGGGAAGGAACTTGTTTTGGTGGAACATTTGCACTCCGCAAAAGCAAACGCCACATACAATATTACATGAAGTTAACTGTTCCCACAATACAGTAACCTGAGCTATATAAATTAGCTGGATACATGGTCAAACGTAATTTGCTCTTACCAGTATATCGCTGTGTCCATATCGCTTTACAATCATTCCCCGAACGAGACAAGCAGACCTGTCTTGTTGCACGATCCAAATTTTACTTAAAACTTGCTATTTTTAGCCTGTAACGTTGCTCAGAGGTTCCAGTTAATGTTGCTCGATGTGACCGGAGTTTAAAGTTAAAGGGTTGCTACCGTTTTTTTCATCCTGGACTCTATTTTCCTGTTTTTATGTCTAAGTGACTGATGGGAACAACAATCTGTGACATTGGTCCAAGTTAATAGGGCAAATGTCCAGCTTGTATTTACCTTCACAAAAGTGCTCATTTTGCCACTGACAGACTCAGATTAATATTCTAAGTGTCTGACAACATTACATTGAAAAAAGTGACAAAAATGTCGGGGGGAAAAAGCTTCAAAGACGTCAAAAAACTGCATAAAAAAATCGGCAGAGACATCAGATAAGTGACAAACTTGGAAAAAATGTCGGAAAAAGCTTCTTGGAGAAAACAACAACAACAACAACAAAAATGCACAAAGACATTGGGAAAAGCCACAAAAGTGTCGAAAAAGACGACCAAAGTTTTAAAATTGTTGACAAAAAGTTGCATGGTCGACAGGAAAACAACACAAGTTAAAAAAAGGAACCGTAGTAGTGTAGGTGTAGCATTAGTTTTCGCAGAGTCTGAAGGGTAACTGCTCTCCAGCCCCCTCCTCTCTCCAGGCCCACGTCTTTGGGGAGGTGTACTGACTCTGCGTGTGAACCCTCTTCCTTCAAAACTCCACACAGCTGAGCAGAGGAGGGAGTGAGGAAAGGATAGAAGTGAAGGGAGTAGGGGAGAAGGGAGGCCAGATTACAGATTCAGGTGACATCAGACTTTTCATTAAAACTGTCCAATTTGTTTTACAACCTTTCGAGGTTGCACATTGTGTTTCTTATTTTCGGTATCACTCTGGGCTTAACACTTGCCGACATGTTTGACATGTTGAATTTGAGCTGACCTGCCTGAGTCGGTTTCAGCTCATGCTGTGATAACAAACTGGAGATTCTTTCTGGGTTTGTAGAAAAGTTGCTCTTGACCGAGATGACAGGGCAAATTCCTGGGTTTGTGGAGGGGGGTTGGGGGGGACAAGAGGCAGATCCAGAGGGTTTGTTTTAAAAAGGGGAGGGAGAGTGACGGGAAGTTTATTAGCGTGCCATAGAGTCATTACTGAAAGGAAAGGAAAGGAGCTATTGCTTAGATGACTGGATGCCAGGGATCACAGATTAGATTACACAAGATTTGTCTTAAAAACACTTATTTTAAACACAACAGAAAACATTGCTGTTAAATCCTGTTCGACCAAAATAAAACAGACTTGTGTTGAGAAAGATTTTCTGGACATTTTTTTCTTGCACAAACACGTGAAAACTGTGCCGATTTCGTACACATGCTGTCACATGCTGTGTGTGATGTCTGTTGTCCTGCTCATGGAGGTAAAAGCTGCCTGCAGTTAGGCATTGTAGGACATCACTGATACTTTGTGCCACAAATAAACAAAAGAACTTTAGCAGGGATGCAGAGTGTTGTAGAAACACAGGATACCCAACAGGGTTGTTTCTTCAGCATGTAGTGACGAGTCTTTGATTACAGTTAAGTTTGCCCAGTTAAAGCGAGACATTACAGGCAACATCATAGTATTTTTTTATGTGAATTGTATGGTGAATTTTGAGATTTTGGGCTATTTTGCTTCCATAACATCTCCATAACATTATTTTACATATTTTGTGTCTGTAGATTTCTCCTAAATTTACCAAAAGTGAGCTTTGGATAATGCCTCAAACAGAATTTCAGAAAACTTGTAATAAAAAAAATAACTGTCTTAATATACAGTAAGTAATCAACTGAAGAAGTTTCATGGTAATCTCTATTAATAAACATATTTGACCCTATTCACCTGTAGTGTCTTTAAAATGTCTGATTTTTCCAATCCAATCTTTAAAGGGCCGTTCCTCAAAATGAGCTTTGTTCTCAGACTCTGAGCCAGAAATCTCAACTTCAGTAGCACTTATATACACCAAACTTTGCAGTTTCATTCCTATCTATATTCTGAAGGTTTGTACTGAGGGGTTTTCAGAGTCTGGTTTATACAACATTTTATTCCTAAAAACATGACGAAAATGGATTTCTTTTGAATGGTTGTTGAAACTATTTTCTGATTTATGGAGCGATTAAAAAGAGAAAACCAAAATTCCCTCTGTAAAACTCTTTGACTCTAATATGTCAACAAAATGGAACAAGAATTTTGAACCTGCCAATTGAGTTCACTTTCTTTCCTTTTGGCAGCTTCAGGACACTAAAAATCTTTTCAGTACCTTTTTTGACTGAGGTGTTTTTTGTATATATTGCAGCAGCGCTCCAGAAGCACACCAGGTCGACTCCTCTTGCGTCTGCAAACGGCAGAAATAGGCCGTCGGTGTCTCTGGATGGAGTCAGTTTCTCAGAGGGGGAACTCCTTCTCCAGGTACAGCAACAAAACATTGGATGACATGCATGCATACAGTAGGTGTGCATTTGTCCGTTTGGATGTCATTTTGTATTTCCTATTTTTGCACAGGCTTTAAATGGCTTCGTGTTGGTCGTGACGAGTGATGGCACGATCTTTTACGCATCTCCGACCATCCAGGACTTCCTCGGCTTCCATCAGGTAAAAACTGTGACACCAAACACATTATGAATATCTTTATTTGTCCCAGTGATGGAGGAAGTATTCAGATGCTTTACTTAAGTAAAAGTACAGAAGTATTGACAGAAAAATGTACTTAATATATCAAAAGTAAGTGTACTGGTGTTCCATTTTATTCAGTATTATTTATTACTACTGTTTTAAACACAGCTCGTGTCATTTTAAAAACAGATTTATTTGTATATATACAGTATATCTTTTTTTAAATACATGTTTCATATTGTTTATTATATATCTATTTTATATTTATGATTCTTGACTTTTGCTGTTTTCTTTATGCACCAAAATACCAAGGCAAATGCCTTGCGTGTAAAAACCTACTTGGCAAAAAAAACTAATTCTGATTCAGATTTTAACTATAACTGTCAGACAAAGTGCAGTAAAAAAGCACAATAGTTCCCTCTGAAATGTAGTTGAGTAAAAGTATGAAGTAGCAGAAAACAATATCTAAAAGTTGTATTTGGTACAGTACTTGTAGTAAATGTAAACTCTGTCCCTCTCTTCATCTGTCATCAGTCGGATGTGGTCCAGCAGAGTGTTCATGATCTCGTTCACATGGACGACAGAGAGATGTTCAAATGTCAGCTCCACTTCGCCCTCGACTCCGGCGACACACACTCAGACATCAGAGCAGAAGGTATGAATTCAACTCATCAATATCTACCTGTCACAGATATAATACAGGTTTGAATCAGGTGTTCTCTCTAGATTTGTGGCTCCCGACCTTTTTGGCTTGTGAAAATGAAAGCAATGTCTTTTTGCCAAAACTCAAGTCTCTGAACTAAAGTCCAAGTCTAGTCTCAAGTCTCTGAGCTAGAGTCCAAATCAAGACTCAAGTCCACATATTTTGCATTCAGCGCTTCTTTTGTTTGGGCCTTGTTGTATGAAGTTTTTAAAGCCAAAACATCTGATGAATGGCACAGCAGCTGCCGGTGCGGTCGACACGATTGTTGTCCTCTACCACGTGTGGCCGCGCGCAGCAGATACGTTACGTCTTACGTAGGTAGCAGCTCATCAGACAGTTCCTAAAAATAATGATTGTTTGATCGTTGTGATTAATCAAAGCTCTAATAAGAACATCTTTTACATGAAATGGTTAAGTGTCTGTGTACAAAGAAAACATCTGTGTCCATGTTTCATGCTACTCAGACACACAGAGATACAGTATTTGTCTTATATGGAGATGTAACTTTCAGAACATCAGATGCTGATGAAGCTAAAATACAGATTTGGTGGGATGTAGTTCACAAACACCCCAGTTTGAGATTAATGTTGTTTCTCTGCAGATAGGCAGTCGAGCAGCTCTGTGTGCTTGTTGCCTCAGTACATCCCTCCAGAGAACTCGTCTTTCATGGAAAGAAGCTTCTGCTGTCGCCTTCGCTGCCTCCTGGACAACACTTCTGGATTCCTGGTAACGTAATCGAAGCATCTGTTAAACTCAGAGTCTGCAGCTCTGTGAGGCTGAGGCACTGCAGAGCTTTTGGCTAAATGCTAACATGATTAACAGGTAAATTAGATTTCAGTACTATACTTTCAAAGGAACTACTGCGACAAGTGGCCGGGGGGTTTATAGCAAACACAAACAAAAACATTAGCCAAAATTAGAGCTGCAACGATTAGTCGACTAATTGATTAGTTGATTGATAGAAAAATAATCGCCAACTAATTTTGGTAATCGAATAATCGTAGAAAATGCTGTTTTCAGCCTCTTAAATATGGAGGTTTCCTGCTCTATATCATATTAAACTGAACATCTTTGGGTTTTGGACAAAAGAAGACATTAAAAGACATCAGCTTGGACTTTGCATGGACACCTTTCTCTATTTTCTGACATTTTATAGACCAAACGATTAATTGATTAATCGTGAAAACAATCGGCAGATTAATCGATAATGAAAATAATCGTTGGCAGGCCTAACCGAAATTACTCTTACCGTGAGTACTTTTGGTACTTTAAGTACATTTGGATGCTTAAATGTTTGTACTTTAATACAAGTCTCAAGTAAATTTGGTCTTGTAACAGAGTTTTCCTACACTGTAGTATTGCTACTTTTACTTGTTCTGAGTACTCCTTCCACCTCTGCTCCAACGTTATTACATTTATTCTTGATGGGGTCATGAAACCCCCAAAATGTCATGACCATCTATCCAATAATTTTTGAGATATTTCAGTGGTGATCCAAAGTGGTGGGCCGACGTTTGCCACCCAAAAAGCTGTGCTGCTGGCATCACTCGTTATGTTTGTTGATATGCATGAATGTAACTAAGTCTCCTTCACTTCCAGGCTCTAAACTTCACCGGACGTCTGAAGTACCTGCATTTGCAGGGAAACACGGGGGCTGATGGGACCGCTGCTCCTCCTCAGCTGGCTCTGTTTGCCATCGCCACTCCTCTGCAGCCTCCTTCAGTCATGGAGATCCGGACTAAGACTCTCATCTTCCAGACTAAACACAGCATGGACTTTGCTCCTGTGGGCATAGACACCAGGTTGGCATCTCTGGTGGATCTCTTTAATATAATTTAACATGTTAAATGCTATCCAGATCAGATTCTATCACTGTCTGTCTTTGTGTGTTTTTTTTCTTTTCAGAGGGAAACTGGTTTTAGGATATTCCGAGACAGAGTTAGTCACAACAGGCTCGGGCTATCAGTTCATCCACGCTGCTGACATGATGTACTGCGCCGACAACCACCTTAAGAGTAAGTAATCCTACAACACACTGATATCACGCACTTTATACCTCTCAGTAGGGCTGGGTATCGCCAGTGATTTCCAGAATCCATTCAATTCCGATTCACAAGGTCCCGATATGATTACATTTCTAATTCAATATCAATTAGGTTAGGGGAAATTTCTGTTTCAATTCCAATTTAGCTTGGATATAAAAGAGATTATCAGAGAACTTATGCTCTAAAATATACAAGCGAAAAGCAACCCTCAAATAGTTTTTTATTGCACCAGGTTAATGTTTACATTAAGAATTGACCCCCAAAAGTTTGTTTAAAGTACTTTTTACTTAACAGGACTAACATGACCATCATTGACAAACGACAGCAGTCATCAAAACAATAAAGTGCAACTGTAGACTACAGCCAGTTAGTAAAGTAATTATGTTGAAGAACATTCTTGTACAACAACTTTACATGGTAAACAATGGAAAAAGCCCTGACAAGTTGACAGTCCTTCTGGTCTTTATAGTTACATTTAGCACCGGGTACGGAGCACCGTGAGGTGACAGTTGTTTAAACGGCAGTTGCAATTGAGTTTAGTCGACAAAAGGTGACTGTCCTGCGGTGATTACAGTTAACTTTAGGCACCAAGACTAGTTAAGATTAGAAAAATGTTTGTGGTTTGGGTTAAAACACCAGTCTCCCTTAAGTAGTACTCCCGGGACACGAACTCCTGTTGCCTGTGTGTTTTCCCCTTAACTTCTTCTGGGACACGAACTCCGCTCCCTGGCTTGAAAGCACTGTGTGTGTCACGTGATGCCCTTATACATCCACGGTGAAAGGGCATATATTAAAAGATCGATTTCGGGATGTTATTAATCAATATCAGATCACTCAAACAATGATGGATTTTAATTGGTGAATCGATTATTTTAACCCAGGCCTACCTCTCAGTGCTGTTATTAACCTGACTACCATCACCGTCCTCAGTGATGAAGACTGGAGAAAGCGGCTTCACCTTCTTCAGGCTGCTGATCAAAACAAGACACTGGTTGTGGGTTCAGGCCAACGCCAGGGTCGTCTTCAAGGACGGGAGACCAGACTTCATCATCGCTCGTCAGAAAGCCCTCACGTGAGCATCAGCTTCTTATCTCGTGCTCTTATTGTTCAAGGGCGTAATTTCCACACAGGACTTTCTTACTAAAATCTCTCTGAACTTTGTCCTCTTGAAATTATAGCTTATAGCTTCAACATTTTTCATCTAAAAACGATTGTCAGGTGCTCAAATGAGCATTGAAACTGTTTTTGCTTGCTTGTGATCATTCCTCGTCTTTGAGCTACACCCTTAATTTAAGCATTTAAAAGTATTTTTGGCATGTATATAAACCTTTGCTGGTTGCCCCCTATTTTTCTGTAGAAACGAAGAAGGAGAAGAACACTTGCACCAGAGAAGAAAGCAGCTCCCGTTCAACCTCACCACCGGTGAAGGTGTCCTGTATGACGTTTCTTTGGAATCCATCCCTGGTCCCTCTGGGTCCGGTGCGCCGGGCACCATAGAGCCCACAACAGAGAAACCTTTGGACCCCGCCTCCCTCCTGGGATGCCTTCTCAGGCAGGACCACTCTGTTTACACCCAGCCACCGAAACCCAGTCCCCCCCTCCCAATCTTCACCCAAATAGAGGAGCCTGATTTTGAACAACCGCAGCCGTCCTTGGAGCAAGTCTTCCTGGACAGCCACGCTCTGCTCAGCGTGCCAGGCCAGATCCAGGCCTCACAGAAGAGGTCTGTCACGGGGGACCCCACAACAGAGGCCATGATTGACTCGTTGGAGCAGATTTTGGGGGATATTGGGGATGGAGGGATAGAGGGTCTTGAAGTTGAGGAGAGAGAGCTGAGGGACTGGGAGAAGACCCTCGTCAGGATGAATGAAGAGAGGGAAGATGTATCGAGGAAACTGGATCAAATTCTGGCCAATGACGTGTTCTCATATGTGGAGGAGGCTCTGAGGAAAGAGACTGGAGAGTATGTGCAGGACTCCGATTTTCTGGGTTCAGTTTCTAATCAGTCGATTAACAGTTTATCCATCCAAGGACAGCATCCTGGGTCTGTGTTTTCAAAAACTGAGTGGCAGCAAGTGACGGACATGACATCTGGCTTTGCAGAGCACGCTCTGTTGGGAGATGTTCCTGGTAGCGTTGGTTGTTCGACTGGACTGAAAGTTGCTTCTCATGTTGTGCCTCACACACAGTGTCAGGGACACGCCTCTTCCCTGTGGCCTCCAAGCAGCAATCACCACTGTGGCAACCAAATGATTTCAACACAATCCTGCCACGCTGAAGTGACGCAACACTCGTGGCTTCCATCTGTTCAAAACACCGACAACTTCCATAACAGCAGCCATCAATCTGACTTGAACCAAAGTGTGCAGTACACGCTAACGGGTTCACATCAGACTTGCATAGGGCCACAGCTTCAGAGCCCATCAGTGTGGCAACAACAGCAGCAGCTGCTGCAGAGTTTTCGCCATCACACACTGACACATTCCTCACACACACCAGGCGGCGTGAACTCAACAGCTCAGTCGTTCCACCCGGAAATGCAGAGCTTGTACGGCAGCTGCGTGTATGAAAAAAGAGAAGGTTGCATACCGAACGCTGCTACTGTTCCTATCGGACAGAATGGGCCTCTCCTGGGACCTTTGTGTTCCGGAGGAACCACAAACGCTCCCTTTTCCATGCCCCATCCAGGCATGGCGGTCGGAGTCTTCAACCAGGGGACGATGCAGTCGTCTGTGGCTGGCTGTACAGATGTGGGCAACATCAGCTTAGTTCACCTGAGTGGAGACAACTCTGGCCTGGGAACAGCTCGGTCAGAATATCCTCCTGAAAACGGATCATAACAGTCGCTGTTCTTCTGAAGGAACGATGAAGCTCAGGTAAAAAAAACTGCTATTAGAAACAAATTTTTTAGGACCATCTGGAAAGAAATGGCTCAGATTTCAGTCTTTATCCAGATGGCTATAATTTGTCTTGGAAAACACAATATTTAGGCCTCAGGCAGCTCTGGCCCTGTTTTGATGAGCCTCCCCTCCATCTCGGGGGGGGGCACAATTTCATCAGCGAACCCCTCAAATTACCAAATATTCTGCACTGATTAGATATCAGATCAAATGTCTCCTCCTCTGATTGTCAGGAGGGATGATAATTGGACCTAACCTCCTACAATCTGAACTATCTGAAGGTTTTAGTTTTCAGGATAATCACAGTATTTCTACACTCTTCTTCCACAGATCCCCAGAGTTCCCCCTGAACGGTGCAGTTGACCCGTTTGCCTTCCCTACCCTTCCTACTGGGAGCATCAACCTTTCCCAAAACACCTGCTCATAGCCGCCTCTCCAGCTCGCTCAGAGACTCTGACTGGACTGAGAGCTAAGCACGAGTATGATGAGGAGTTTCCCTTTTGCGATACTCGTGATATTTTATAGATGTTGTGTCTGCTGTGGCTCAGCAAGAAATATGAACCTTCTCACTAAACTAAAATACTTTTGCTGTACTTTTTTTCTGGATTTTAGACAGAAAAATAATAATGAGCTTTGTACACATATTCATGCCGCAAGTAACCAACAATGTTGTGAAGTGTCCTTGTCAGCTGATTGGAATCTGGACCCAACAACATTTTAGCAAGTGGACTTGGAAGAAATCCTGACTGCAGTCTTTCCATATCACATAAAAATGTGAGGAATAAAAAGGACATGTACTCTTATAGAGGACCAGTTTAACTTTTCCTGTACATCACAATGTGAATCTGTGAACTCGGTGTTGTTCTGTAATGTCATTGTGGTTCTTTTTTTATATTTTTTGGGCATCTTCGGCCTTTATTTTTATAGGACAGCTGAAGACATGAAAGGGGAGAGAGAGGGGGAATGACACGCAGCAAAGGGCCGCAGGTTAGTTGAACCCGCTGCATCGAGGAGTAAACCTCTATATATGGGCGCGCGCTCTACCAGGTGAGCTACCCAGGCGCCCTCATTGTGGTTCTTTGAGTGGTTTTTAGAGGACACGTCATTGTCAAGGAGGACTTTAAATCAGGTCATGGACCTTGTATTATCATTCATTTCTTACACGTTACTTTAAAAGTAAAGAGATGTTTGTAAAGTAAAGAAAATGAAGCTTGTTCTTATCAGTGAATCCAACCAAAGGGAGTTTGTTTTATTAGCTTTAAAGGATAGGTTCATATCAGTAGGACCAGGTTTTTATAGTTTCTGTCCATATGTAGGGGAGAGTCGGGACGATTGAAACGCGGGACGGATTAAACATTCCAGTTTTCTCCGAGTGCAATGATGATAGACAGACTTCCTTAGGTCAAAACATAGAGCATGTTAACCTCCTCCTATCAGCCAAATATCTTCCTGTCATTTCCTTTTGTCACAGAGTTACAGGGGATAAACGACTTTTGATGGTCCAAAGTAAACTTTATTAGTGGTTAAATTTTTTTGATTATTAATGAGTGTTTTTCATTTAAAGGTTCGACTACATGCTTATTCAGTAGACCATTTAGTGTTCTCCACAATCCCAGACTTTCATATTGCATGCTTGTTTACATGGAAAGCAAAACAAGCTATAATGGCATATATCTATGTCGGGACGGTTGAAACAGCTGTTTCAACCATCCCGACCTGGCTGTAATTCCATGTATTTTAAGTAAATGCACAAATATCTGTGTTTATACAATAATTTATGAAGGTGAGACATGGAAAAGCAGTTTTAGAAAGATGAAAATATATTTGAGCCCACCAGGTAGGGGGTCGAGTTTTCCCATGTTATCCTATGGAGACTGACGGGCTGTGGGTCGTGAAGGGCACTTATTTGGATGTGCAGTGCCCTAACCCACGTAAAAACCTAGTGAAACGACATTTTCCACAATAGAAATATAAATGGGAAAACGTACTGTTCTAGCTATAAAAATGGCAGAATCCTCCACAGTGCATGATATTTCAATAAGCGCTTCATGATAACGGCGATTAGTTGTTAACAGACATTCACGAAGACGTATAGCCCAGCAACAATCTATCTAAAATAACACCTTTTGGGAGTACCATTCATGATATGTAGTAAAATATTGAAGTTGTGGGAAGTTCAAATGGCTTAAACTGTATGTTTCATCCGTCCCCCCATGCTGTTTCAGTTGTCCCTGCCAGGAGGGACGAATGAAACATTACACACGTCCCACTTTTGCTGTAATAATTCCTGAACAGTTTTGTTCAAAGCTGAAAATGCAACTGTATTTGACAGATGACAGGTGTAGGTTGCTAGTGACTAAATATTAGCTTTCAGTGCGATATGATCGCTTTGCAAATTACGTTTAATAAAAAACTGTCCCGGCTCTCCCCTACTGTATATTGAAACTGTTTTGTTTTTGACATCTTGTTCAAGACATCTGTGAAACTAAAGATTAAAATGTAGAAACTAATCTTTTCCCAACACTAACACAGCTTATGTTGGAAAGAATTCAGACAGATGTTTTCCACGTTAGAGTTACATTTGCCAATTAACTGGCCATTTTAAAAGATCTAATATGTCATTCTGCATTGAATGAGCATGTAAGACATGAAACACACACATGGCAGTATTGAAATAACTGAATCTAACTTGAGACTAGTTTAAAGATGTTGCAACCAGTTGTTAATAAATTCATTATGTCAAATGTTTTCACAGAAACAGATGATATGGGAGAGATGGCAGCTGTCGTGCTCAGTGTGAACAGATCTAAATTCAGAAGTTTGACTCTATACACGCTTTATATTTCAGTTTTAATCCATCTCAGCTGTGTCAAAGAACTTTAATATGATTTGCCTTGTCAAGTAATATCATATTCATAATTAAGTATGCATTTCTGTGTGTTGGAGATGGACATATTATTGTGCTTCTGTAATTATCAGTAATGTTACACTCTATAGCTGCTTTGTATTCCCTGTCTACAAGACATATAACCATTGGGGACAAGTCTAATTTATTTTGCCATTAAAGAACTGTAACCCCTCTGTTACCTCCATGTATTATTCTCCATGCCACACATGAAGTATTAAAGAGTTAATGTTGACACCCGTTGACATTCAGACCTTTAGATAGGAGCAGTATCGGGTTAAGACCTTTATGATCGTGTGCTCCGTCTGCGGCTCGGCTGCCAACTTGTAGCATTATCTGTGGAGTATCTGTGATCATTTCATGTTTTTGTTTTAGTCTTCCTGCTTCCACATTATCCCTCCTTTGAGATATGTGTTCCCACAAGCCATTATGTAATCACCAGCAGCCGCCCTCCTCTGTCTGCTCCATTCCCATCGGTCTCTTTAATGTCTCCTGTGTTTCTGATTGGATATACAATCATGAAAAAAGGAAATACTGCTGACAGAGGCCAAACCAGATTGAGGTTGTTTTCACATACAGTTCTCTTTAAACGAACCAAACCGTGGACCAACAACAACTTTTTTTTGTGTTCACATTGTCAGTTTACTTGAATGAGGACTCGGTTCTTTTTCAATGTTCTCAGTTCTCAGACCCCTCTAGAACGAACCGACTCAGACCTGAGTATGATTTGTTTCAGAGGGGTCTGAGACACATATGTGCAAAAATTGTTGACTAATAGGTCTGAGTTCTTTTGAAGGGCTGAAACGGACCAAGTGTGAAAATGCCCTAAGAGTCAGCAGTAATGCTAGTAGCTTAGTGAGGATGTACATACACTGTATGCACGATGGTGCTTTGAGCTACATGCTGTTTTTTTGTGGTACAGAGTAGGGCTGAAGAATTAATTGCAATTTTATCGAAATTGCAATATGGACTAGTGTAATACCCAAATCGCAGGGGAGCGCAATAGTTCTTAAAGGAAATATATGTGTCAAACCATTCTGAATTAAGTATTAGTGCAGAGACGTCCCGGCCTACAAATCCTATCCTACAGACTTAAGAAAAAATCTCTGTTTGGTACAGATCCTCGCAAAATTCACACTATAATCATTAAAAAAACAAATCCATTCAATGAAAATAATACAAAAATGATGTCGTGAATCGTATCACAATCGCGATATCAGTCAAAATAATCGCAATTAGATATTTTCCTCATATCGTGCAGCCCTAGTACAGAGTAACTTTTTAAAAGTGGTGGAAGAAAGTACTCAAAACCTTTACTAAAGTAAAAGTAGCGATACCACAGTGAAGAAATACTCTGTCCTGCAATTAAAATTGGACTTGAGTGAAAAAGTATTAGCATCAAAATATACTTAAAGTATCAAAAGTAAAATGACTTATTATGCAGAATGGCCCCTTTCAGAATATTATATATTACTGGATTATAATTATTGATGAATCATTAATGTGTTCATCACTTTAGTGTTGCAGCTGGTAACAGTTGAGTTTAAATAGCTAACGTTAAAACTGCTAGCTTGTCAAAGAAGACCTTTGTTTTGGCTTTCTGTGTTATTATTCGGAGCGGATGGGACAATTAAGATCAAGAAAAAGAATTTCAGAGTTTCAAGCATCTTTCTGAGATGATAACTATACACGAAAGCAGCAGAACAACGCCGTAAAATTGGGCAAACATAACTTAAGCTAGCTAACGTTACCGAAACTGACGGCGCATTGAAACGAGGGACTGAGCAGGAGAGCAGGAGAGCTAGCTAGGTATTCAATCAGACAATCACAACCACCTGTGTTAAACTGTATGCGCATTATGTCCAAATGTAAAAAAAAATTTTTGGTTTGTTTCTGGTTTTGCATTTATCCAAATGCCCATCATTTATTTACACCTACCACTAAACGTGCGTATTAGCAGGTAACGTGAACGTTACAAACAAAATGTTAGCGTTAGTTTAGCACCATAGCAACAGATGCTAGATCGTACCCACAGAACGCGGTTACAGAATTTAACTGGTTTATTGCGCAAGCGTCGACATACAAACGGAACCGTGCCACGACGCAACGTTGAAATGAATAAAGGCCAAACGCAGCAATAATCTACTTTATTATACATGAAGACGCACAGCATAAGTAACGAGATGTAACCTAACCCTAAATGTATTTTAAGTTTACTTACGCAGTTTGCCAGTTACGTTAATAATACTTTCAGTAAGGGTAGGGCCTGATAACATAAAGGTGCTTTCAAATGGAACTGAGTTCGTTATGAAATGTAAAGTTGTGTACACTCATGACATTAGCTTTCACAAAATTGTCACTTACGAAGTCGTAAATGCAACAAGATGAGGGCGTTCATATGGACTCTTTTAATGAACAAGGTAAACACGGCCCCATTTAATATTGAATTTGAATTTGCACAGCCTATGGTTTAATTCCGATTTCCCAGTTTAAATGGAACGCACTATTTCAGATAAACTGCCGCGTTGCGTTGTGGGTATTGTCGGCGCCGTGCTTCTTTTTTTTTTTTTTTTTACAAGCAAGCAAAAATATATGTAATACAAAGAGTACAATATATCTGGTTTGTGCTGTATTTAGATTTTGATCGTTTTCTTAAAACTGTTCATTAGTGATGCGCGGATTGCAGTTATATCCGCGGTTAATCCGCGGATCGGGCTTTTTAAAGAGTAATTTCCCGTCAGGCACGAATTAGGAGACTAGACTCTTCGCGGGGTCCTACACAGCAACATGAAGAATGTAATGGAGGCGAAAGAGATCCGAGAGAAAATTAAAAAAGGAGAATTAAAAACAAGGAAAAATAAAAGGCGGAGAAGTTCCGTGTGGGAACGATTTCTGGAAGTACTTAACGCTGACGACTCGAGTGCTGGGTATGTCATATGCAACGCCTGCGAAGCGCTGTATGTTTACGATAGCCACAAAACGGGCACCTCTAACATGGTACATCATCAATGTGGCGCTAAAAGAGACGAGCCAAGACAGACAAACACCATAACCTCTTTCGTCAGTCGAGAGAGCAAAAAAGTACCAAGTGAAGTTAAATCTAAATTCGTGGATGATTGCGTGGACCTGTGTTGCCTCGATATGCGACCATTCGATATTGTCAGCGGCAAAGGTTTCGTCCAGGTGGCTCAAACACTAATAAACATTGGCGCTACATACGGTGCTGTTGACGCTAATGCCATCATACCGCATCGGCAAACTGTGTGTGACAGGGCAAAGCAACGGGCTGCTGTAGAGAAAGAGAAACTATCTGAAGTTATCCACAAAGTTATAGAAGACGGGGGAATTGCTGTTACCATGTCGACGGATGAATTCAACAAGAGGGCATACACAGTGCTTACATGTCACTACATCAGTGAGAAATGGCACCTGGAGAGTCACATTCTGGCTACAGTGGAGTTTGACTGTCATCTAAAGAAGACCAGCGAAAATATCCGTGACCAAGTAGCCACTGTGTTGATAAATTATGGAATACCAGGGGGGAAAGTAGTTTTTGTCAGTGACCAGGGCCCTAACATAAAGGCTGCACTTCAGCCCTACCACTGGATCCCGTGCTCTGCGCACATACTGAACACGGTGCTGAGACAAACATTCAGTGAGAAGAGTGCACCAGAAGGCATGAAAGACGTGCTGACGTTGTTAGATAACTGCAAAAGCCTCGTGACGTTTCTTAAGAGAACAGGAGCCGTCGCGAGTTTAACGCACACTGTGATCCAAGAATGTGAAGTTCGCTGGAACAGCAAAGTCAACATGCTGGAAGCTGTGCTGAAAACGTACAGCGACATCCGGAAGCTCCTGGAAGACAAAGATCAGCTGCATCGGATGGAGGGCATTTTTGAAGAACAGCTGATGCACTTGATTGAATTCCTCACCCTCTTCAAATTAGCCATTAACGAGCTGGAAGGAGAGAAACACCCCGTGATTCACACAGTGTTGCTTTGGTTTCTCAAACTCAGGAAACACTGCGAGCCCAAGTTTGGAGATCCGTCGTACATGGTCGTGCTCCGTGCTCGTGCGTCCAGCCTGCTTGAGGAGAATATGCTCATAACTCCCACTCACAAGGTTGCCACGTTTCTCTGTCCCAGATTTAAATCACTAAAAATGTTGACTCCGGAGGACAGATGGGAGGTTATGAAGCAAGTGCGGGCGCTTCTAGGCCTAAATGAACAACCCAGCGGCCCCCAGAACGCAGCAGAAGAAGGCCCCTCAGTCACCAATGCACCATCAGCAGCAGGACAAGGTACATTTAGGCCAACAATTCATTTTACACTTTATCATGCATTAAGCCGCCGATGACTTAATACTACTGTGTGCAAGGTTAAACTAAACCTAGATGTATAAAAAAAGCTATACTAAAAAAATCAACTCACGATTCAATACGATTCACAATTTGAAATGTGTTGTTGTCAGGAGGATAACCCCTTGAGATGAAGCATCTCGTTTTCGAGGGGGTCCCCGAGACATAAGACAAAGACAATACAGCACATGTACCTTCACACTCGCTAGAGCGCTCCCTCATCCCGTCTCGCCCCCACCCTACCCGCCCCACCGACTCCTTATTGAAAACAAATCCATGTATAATACATATTGCAGTATTAAGAGACTACAACATTTAGCCCATACATACACACATGCATATACATACATACACATATGCATATTATATATATATATATATATACACTATACATATATATATATACACTATACATTAGAGGTGTGAATCTTCACTAATCTTTCGATTACGGTTATGTCTTCGATTCGATATCACGATGCGTCAAATAATCTTTTCTATTAAAGCCATCTCGGATATTTAATTCATAGCTTTTCAAGCTTAAAAAACAAAACATTCTGCAGTGCTCTAATACTAAATAAATTGGATACATAAAACTACAGCGCTGAGCACACGGCACTTCGTGAATGTGCACAACATACCAGAATATGTAAACAGAAAGGCTGTTAGGCCTACATTCAATTGTAAACAGAAATAATCGATTATGGCCCGGCCGATCATCGATGCAGCATCGTCCATGTCCACGATTCGTTGCATCGATTATTTGATTGATCTAATATACATACGCACACCTACACACATACTCGCATGTATACACATAAATTCACAATTTCAAGTTAAATCTACGTTTTTTTTTGTTTTTTTTTTTTAACAGAATGAGCTGCTACTGTGTGCGAGGTTGAACTGAACTGAGATTTGAAAAAAAACTTGGTGGTTCAGGTGGAGAAATGTGTGTGTGTGTTTTAGTCCGTGGTTCACACTGCTGTTGTACAGTCTGATTGCAGCGGTTACAAAGGAGCACCTGATTGATGACGACACAAAAATAAATCAAACGGATAAAAACTGTAAAAACAAAACTGAAATGAGCAAACCCACTTGGAAACAAATTGAAACTAAACTGAATTGAAAACCCCAAATGAAAAACTGTGACCCTGATACCAGCTGTGTGCGTCTGTGCGTGTTAACGAGCCTAACCTCTCCTGTTGTAGGCGGACGTGACTGCGGACGAGCCAAAAAGCAGCAGGTCGATTTCTCAGAATGGGAAGATGAGACACACTTCGTGGATGAAGTGGAGGAGTACTGCTCCACAAACTTTGCATGCGAGGAGTCATCGGAGGACAGTTTACTCTCTTTCTGGGAGAAGCAGGACCGCTCCCTCCCGCGGCTGCGGCGCCTGGCGAGGAGAATCTTGTGCATTCCTGCAACAAGTGCTGCGAGCGAACGCTCGTTCAGCGCAGCAGGGCGCATCATGGAGGCAAGGCGGAACCGCCTGAATCCTGGCACAGTTGATGCTATTTTATTTTTGCACAGTGCGAAGAAAAAGATTAGTATGGAAGCGTAATGATTTCACTTGCAGAGCTGCAAAGATTAATCGATAAGTTGTCAACTGTTAATACATGTATTCTTTGATTTGTTGACCGTAGCCTTATGTTGTTGCGTGGCTCGGGCTATTGCGTGGTTAAATCATTTAAATATTATTTATAAGTAGGGTTGGGCACCGAAACCCGGTTCCACTATGGAACCGGTTCCTACGCAACTGGTAGGCAAATTTTGGTTCCTTTTTCGGTTTCACTTAATGTGTCGACTGAAATATTTTCCCTCTGTCGCTCCGAAACGGACGGTGGGTACGGAAAGTATTCAGACCCCTTTTAAATTTTCCATTCTTTGTTTCATTGCAGCCATTTGCTAAAATCAAAAAAAGTTCATTTTATTTCTCATTAATGTACACTCAGCACCCCATCTTGACAGAAAAAAAACAAATGTAGAAATTTTTGCAAAATTATTAAAAAAGAAAAACTGAAATATCACATGGTCATAAGTATTCAGACCCTTTGCTCAGTATTGAGTAGAAGCACCCTTTTGAGCTAGTACAGCCATGAGTCTTCTTGGGAATGATGCAACAACACACCTGGATTTGGGGATCCTCTGCCATTCTTCCTTGCAGATCCTCTCCAGTTCCGTCAGGTTGGATGGTGAACGTTGGTGGACAGCCATTTTCAGGTCTCTCCAGAGATGCTCAATTGGGTTTAGGTCAGGGCTCTGGCTGGGCCAGTCAAGAATGGTCACAGAGTTGTTCCGAAGCCACTCCTTTGTTATTTTAGCTGTGTGTAGGGTCATTGTCTTGTTGGAAGGTGAACCTTCGGCCCAGTCTGAGGTACTGAGCACTCTGGATGAGGTTTTCTTTCAGGATATCTCTTTACTTGGCCGCATTCATCTTTCCTTCAATTGCAACCAGTCGTCCTGTCCCTGCAGCTGAAAAATAGCATGATGCTGCCACCACCATGTTTCACTGTTGGGATTGTATTGGGCAGGTGATGAGCAGTGCCTGGTTTTCTCCACACATACCGCTTAGAATTAACGCCAAAAAGTTCAATCTTGGTCTCATCAGACCAGAGAATCTTATTTCTCATAGTCTGGGAGTCCTTCATGTGTTTTTTGGCAAACTCTATGTGGGCTTTCATATGTCTTGCACTGAGGAGAGGCTTCCGTCGGGCCACTCTGCCATAAAGCCCCGACTGGTGGAGGGCTGCAGTGATAGTTGACTTTGTGGAACTTTCTCCCATCTCCCTACTGCATCTCTGGAGCTCAGCCACAGTGATCTTTGGGTTCTTCTTTACCTCTCTCACCAAGGCTCTTCTCCCACGATTGCTCAGTTTGGCTGGACGGCCAGGTCTAGGAAGAGTTCTGGTCGTCCCAAACTTCTTCCATTTAAGGATTATGGAGGCCACTGTGCTCTTAGGAACCTTGAGTGCTGCAGACATTCTTTTGTAACCTTGGCCAGATCTGTGCCTTGCCACAATTCTGTCTCTGAGCTCCTTGGGCAGTTCCTTCGACCTCATGATTCTCATTTGCTCTGACATGCACTGTGAGCTGTAAGGTCTTTTATAGACAGGTGTGTGCCTTTCCTAATCAAGTCCTATCAGTTTAATTAAACACAGCAGGACTCCAATGAAGGAGTAGAACCATCTCAAGGAGGATCAGAAGAAATGGACAGCATGTGAGTTAAATATGAGTGTCACAGCAAAGGGTCTGAATACTTATGACCATGTGATATTTCAGTTTTTCTTTTTTAATAAATTTGCAAAAATTTCTACATTTCTGTTTTTTTCTGTCAAGATGGGGTGCTGAGTGTACATTAATGAGAAATAAAATGACCTTTTTTGATTTTAGCAAATGGCTGCAATGAAACAGAGTGAAAAATTGAAAGGGGTCTGAAGACTTTCCGTACCCACTGTATAAAATAAAGAGAACAGGACATGTTTTACTGGTTGGACAGTATAAAATAAATAAAGAGAACAGGACACACCTTTTCTTTCTCTTCTCTGATTCATTCTGTTTTGTTGTCTCTATCTATTTCTTCACTTACACCGTCACTCTGTTGAAATATGGACACACGTGGTACGCTCCACAGGGTTTGTCACGTAGTGGACCCGTGCGCTGACGTGCACTAACATGTGCAAGTAGCACTGGCCAGTGAAACATGATCATTATAGCGTTTCAAGCTCTAAATCAAACACAACTAAGCCACACAGCCAACGGACGGGACGCAGCTCTCCACAATATAAACAAAATATTGCATACTTATTACAACACTTTCGATATATTGCGATAATGATATTGAGTCGATATATCTTGCACCCCTAGTAGTACCATGAATAGGTGGAGTATTCCTTTTAGCTCCCTTCAGGGCCACAGAAGACATTATACACCTTTTGTTTACAGGCTGAGTGGTCGAATGAACAACGAATAAACTGATTTTCAAGTAAGGCTGCACGATATGAGGGAAATATGCGATATGCAATAACCTTGAATATTGCGATAACGATATAACTTGCGATAAATAAACAGATTTTTCTTTTGTAATGATTTTTTTGGGGGCATTTTAGGCCTTTAATTGACAGGACAGCCGAAGACGGGAAAGGGGAGAGAGAGGGGGAATGACGTGCAGCAAAGGGCCACGGTAAGGACTGAGCCTTTGTACATGGGGCACATGCTCAACCAGGTGAGCTACCAGGGCGCCCCAATAAACCGATATTAAAAGTGTTCTCAGTTCTGCCTTTCTGCTGCTTTCAGTCTTCTGCTAAAATACAACAAACTGCTTGTTGAATTTAAAACAAATGAAAGGAAATCATCTCCAACTTTCTTTTACTGAACAAACTGAACATTGAATTTAATATAAAAGGCAGCCCTAACTAGGGTTGGACATCGTTTGGATTTTAACGATTCTGATTCCAATTCTTCCTTCTGATTCCGGTTCTTATCGATTCTCGATTCTGGTTCTTTGAGGGGTGGAGTTGAAACGGGTCACATGCCTATTTTCATAAATAAGAGGAAAGTTTTATTTTGATTCAGTGGAGGTTTGCAGTTTTACAGCTTTTTCAACGTAAAACAAAGCCCCACTAGAGCGCTGCTTACTGTGCTCCAAGGCTGCAACACAAGCGCCTGGTCGCTTCGGAAACCAAAACTTGGGCATATTAAATTGGGAAGTGATGATCAGATTTGAAACCAAATCCTCCAAACGATTCCAATAAAGAAACGATTCCACGGGAATCGTAATTTTTGAAACGATTCCAAGTAGGAATCGGTTCTCGATGCCCAACCCTAGCCCTAAGTGACAGTTACATTTTAAAGTGCCGTTTTCCACAGATAGTTCCTTTTTAACTAACACAAAAAAATCAGAGCGTCTTTCGTGAAATGTTGCAGCCTTTCGCGATATGTTTATCTAGGCAGTTGATAAAATGATATATTGTGCAGCCCCATTTTCAAGTGTTGAATAGGTAGAGTTCCCCTTTTTAACAAGATCTCATTAAGTACATAGTTAGTTTAAATGCAAGTCATTTATTTAGAGTGAAGTGACTTCGGTGTACTTCAATTTGAGTAGGATATTCTAGCACTCTTTCCACCTTTTGAGTAACTGACGGCCCGTAAATGATCATAAAGACTTCAGAGCAATCACAATAACCACATGCTGCAGATAGGTGCGTAAAAGTTAAATTAATTTGTTTTGTGATGTTGATGGCTTATTTAGTCATGGATGTCCCTACAGCGTGGATAACTATACAAATACTGTACTTAATAATTATTGATCACTCTTCTAATTGAAGATAATTAACCATAGACGTCATTTCATTCCTCTCGTAAGACATAGTCATTTAATATAACCTTTCTTTTGGAAACAAAGAGGTTAATGCATCCTCTTTCATCTCCTCAGGTTACTCTTTGTGTTGTGCTTAGAGGCTTTCTCCCTGAACAAACATCGCCAGAGTCCTGTTCAAGTGAGCAGTCACCTCATGCAGTGCTAAACCATTATTTTACTTTTTGGAATATACGCAAACAACCTGTATTTTAGCTGCTGTTGTTTTTTTTAACTTAGTCCAGCTCTGAAATCCAAGCTGCCCCTGAAGAAAAGGCTGACTGGTCTGTCTGAATGAGGGATTAAAGATTAAGGAAAAATAAAGTAACCCAATATCACAATCAACCGGACCCGATACGACATTCTCACGCGAGGAATCTGATGCTCTATTAAGAGGCGAAAGGAAAAAGAGGAAGACAGGCTTGAGAAAATGGGGAGTGGGGGAGGCTGAAGTGGCTCTGAAAACAAATGACTGCTCTGGGAGTTGGGTCATAAGCAAGAAAGGCACTGTAGTCCAGCTTGAGTTCACAAAAGGTAGACTAAGTGTGGAAAGAAATGATGGTCAATAACTTGCCGTCAGTTTGAGTCAGTATTCATAAGTGTGTTGTCTAGAAATAGTCTGTGAGAGGAGAAGATAAAGTCAGATTTAAAATAGTTTTGCAGGCTTGCCTAAGGCTTCAGTATTGGGAAAATGATGTTAGCGTTTTAGGGAATAACTGTTTAAACTGTTCATTTACTGATGTTTTTGTTAATTTAGGAAGTGACTTATTAGGTTGTTGTGGTTGCCTGAATAAAGTACTGTCCGAGTTAGGGGTGGGAATCACCAGAGGTCTCACGATACAATATCATCACGATACGATATCATTGCGATACGATATCATCACGATACAATATCATCACAATACGATATTATTGCGATTTTAAACATTTTGCAATATTCTGCAATTGATCACCTTTTTTCCAACTTCAAATTTTTCCCAATTCCAAATGATGTCCCCAAAAGGAAACTTTGTCAACATCTTGTTTTATCTAAAAAGATACATTTCTCTGTTTGTTCATCTCACTTCAACTTTATTGCTGCAAAATGGGATTGTCAAGCAGACAAACTGACCAACACATATATAATAATAGATCGATACTTGGCGTCTGTGTATCGATACAGTATTGCCACAGAAAATATCGCGATACTATGCTGTATCGATTTTTTTTCCCCACCCCTAGTACGAGTGCAGTTTGGAGGTACTTGTACTTCACTTGAGTTTTTTCATTTGATGTTGCTTTATACTTCTATTTCACTATATTTCAGAAGGAAAACATACCTTTTAATGGACTATAGCCTATTTATTTGGCAGCTATAGTTACCTCCCCCAAGGAGGTTATGTTTTCAGGTCGGTTTGTCTGTCTGTTAGCAGGATTACGGAAAAACTACTGGCCCCATTTTCATGAAACTTGGTGGAGGAGTGTAGCATGGACCAAGCAAGAACCAATAACACTTTGGAGCGGATCCGCATCACCGGGCAGATAGACAATTGTTTTTTATTTTTTTTATTTTGTTAACATTGTGAGATGGGGCTTTGCCTTGGTGGAGGTCTGTGCTCTCCGAGTGCCCTTCTAGTTACTTATCAGATTAAAATGTGTGAGTCGACTCAGGTCTCCTTGTTACGTTTCATGTCTAGGGCAGTACATGTTTAGTGCACTATGAAGTAAATGGGACAGTTTGGGCCACAGCCAGTAGCGGAGATAGCGTGGGTGCTTGGGTGCGTGGGTGCAGCCGCCCCAGGGCCCTGTGCCAATTAGGGGCCCCTCAAACGCCGCCGATCTTGCGTCACTTGACGAGAATGGGGCCCTCGCCAAGTGACACATTGCAGATTATTAGCTGAAAGAAGCTAATTACTGCATATTATGTCACATTATGATAATCCAGCTCTTCTTATCAAACATATATATAATAGTGCCATGTCAGTTATATAGTGTTCAGCACCATCGCTGTCAATCAGCTGTCGCTGTCCGTGGTGCTGAAACATTTTTACTTGACTGGCAAACTGTTTTCTTTGTTCGTCAATACAAATTTGTCAAAAAAATTTGCTTTTCCTTGTGTTTTATTTGACATATAGGCTTACTTGGCTCTGCAACAAGTAACACATAATGTGCATTCATCAGATATTTTACCGTTTTTTTTAAACGGTTACAATTTTAAGATGACTTGGTAGCAATGGGCCCCATAATGAAGCTCCACCCCCACTGTACTGAGAGTACACAGCTTTGGAGTTTCCCCAATGGGAAATGTCCATCCCTGACCTCTTGATGGTTTTATTAATTTAAATAACAGTTTGAGGCCCAAAGAGTTAAAATATCATTTTCAACAAAAAAGCAACTTCAAGGTTGGGACTGGACTAAACTAGCAAACAGTAGTTAAAATTAGCTCCACGTAGAGCAGGCAGCTGCACACTGATTAGTATTTTCTAATAATGTAATATATACTGTCAGTCACAGGGGAGAGTTATTTTACTTTTTATACTTGAGTAAGATTTTGAATGCAGGACACCTGATTACATTGTAGTTTTGGTACTCCACCAGTCTGGCATATCTTGGCCCAGCAGTGCAACAGAAAACATTCAACCAGTCTGCAACACAATAATGCTACTTTGGCTCCATCATGTGGCAATGAATAATCCTACAGGTAATACTAAAGATGCTTACACAGGTGGTCTCACTTTGTGGAAGGTCGAGGTGGCATTTATTGTCATTCTGGCATGTTCAGTAGTCAGGGGAGTCCGACGTATAATTCCTTCAGTAAGTTGGTGAACACAAAAAGAAAGAAACGGAAAATTATCTTAAAAAATAAAACTATTTTATGTACACTTAGTCCAGTGGCTCCCAACCCCCCTACAAAGGGTCACCAGATACATCTGATACACATATTTGTTTTATTTTAAAGATTCATTTTTTGGGCTTTTATTGCCTTTATTTGATAGGAAAGATTAAGACAGGAAAGTAGGAGAGAGAGAGAGAGAGAGAGAGAGAGAGAGAGAGAGAGAGAGGACTAGCAGAAAAGGGCCGAACCGTGGCTGCTGCAGTAAGGACTGAGCCTTGGTACGTGGGGCGCACGGTTTACCAGGTGAGCTACCAGGTCGTCCCAATCTGTTTTATTTTGACGGACTTTTTCTCTAGTCTTTTCTTCTTTTTTTTTGTCAAATACTGAATGAAAGATGTGAAACATGACAAGGAGCCCCAAATAGATACTGTTTTTTATGTCGCAAACCACTGAATAATGTATTTTATAGGGCTGCAACTAACGATTATTTTTACTGTTGAATAATCTGTCGATTATTTTCTCGACTTTGGGTTAATTGTTTGGTCTATAAAATGTCAGAAAGTGGTGAAAAATGTGGATCAATGTTTCCCAAAATGCCCAAGAAGACGTCCTCAAATGTCTTGTTTTGTCCACAACTCAAAGATATTCAGTTTACTGTCACAGAGGAGAGAAGAAACTAGAACAATATTCACATTTAACAAGCAGGAATCAGAGAATATTTTTTACTCAAATCTATTATTAAAATTGTTGGTGATTAATTTAACAGTAATCTTTGCAGCTGTAGTATTTTAAAATCTTAATTTGAAAAGTAAGTGAAGAGTTCATTAGTAAAAACAGATAAAAGCTATTCTTTTTTGCAAATAAAACCTTCAACTGAAGTTGTCAGATAGATTTTGTGGAGTAAAAAGTACAATATGTGCCTCTGACTTGTAGTTGAAGTTGAAGTACAAAGAAGCATACATTGAAATACTTTCCACATCTGGCCATTCTCCTTCTGTTAAATTCTCCTGTAGATCATTTGTTTCTCCTTCGCCTGCATCAT